>NC_133433.1:2002500-2342500 GCF_011762505.2 Arvicanthis niloticus
GCAGCTTCATTTGTGGTGTTATCTAAATGACAGTATCTTTTGCAGGAGGACTTGTGGGGTCATCTGTACAATAGCCTGCTGAGCTAATTCAGGGTTGTGAGCAGGTGAAGTGAATCAGAGACAGGCCCTGTGGACAGCCAGTCTACAGGAAAACTGTAGACTGTAACTGTAACTGATGTTACTGTGTAACCAGAGCCAATCACAACGTAACAGGATGGGCGGCACTGTGTCTTTCCCTTCCTCTTTGTGGAATATGCTCCGGGGAGTTTGAAATCCTATTGTTTATCCAAGTGATAGCAAACAAACTTGTACTAGGTTTCAGTTTTGGAAAATTTATGATGTATGCAAATAAGCCATTTGTCCCAGCAGAGGCTGGTGTTATCAGTTGCTCGAGTGTTCACATATGGAGAATTTAGGATATTCTGCTTCTCTCCTATTACACCCTTGGCCTCAGAGCCCTTTATTAAAAAAAAAAAAATGAGACTTTGGGTTCTTCCCCTTCTCTTTACTAGCTGGAAAATTTACCCTCAGTGATTAGTAGAGTGTCTAAAAAACAAACAAAAAAATTACTTTTAATTTAGAATTTTTTTTTACTTTTTTTTTTTCCTCTGAGATAAAATACTGTGACCACGGCAACTTATAGAAGGAACAGTTTATTTGGCCTTATGGTTCCAGAGGGAAGTCCAAAATGGTGGTGGAGTGGTAGTGGCAGGCAGCTGGAGCAGGAAGCTGAGAGATGACTGTGGCAGCTCTAGGCATGGACTTGAATGAGTGTGTGGAAATGGCCCCCATAGGCTCACAGGGAGTGGCCCTATTTGGAGATGTGGCCCTTTTAGAGTAGGTGTGGCCTTGTTGGAAGATGTGTGTCACTAGGAGCACTTTGAGGTTTCAGATGCTCAAGCCAGGCCCAGTGTCAGTGTCCTGGTGCCTACAGATTCAGGTGGAGAACTCTTCAGCTATTTCTCCAGCACTGTGTCTACCAATGTACTTCTCTAGATGATGGCAGAGGATTAAATCTCTGAACTGTAAGCCAGCCCCCAACTTGATTCATTTATAAGAGTTGCCATGGTCATGGTGTCTCTTCACAGCAGTAGAAGCCCTAACTAAGACAGCAGGCAACCTGGAAGTGGAGCAAGGTCATCATTCCTCCAGCAAGGCTTCACTTCCTAAAGGTTCTACAACCTCCCCAGACAGTGACTCTATCGGAGACTCAAGTGTTCTTTATGTATGCCTATGGAGGACATTTCTTATTCAAACCACAATATTAAATAGAATTTGTGCTGGGCCCAGTGGCTCATGCCTGCATTCCTAGCACTAGGGGAAACAGTCAGAAAGAGTGAAAGGGGAGGCCAGCCTGGGCTACATAGCTGCCCTCCCTTTCTCAAAACAACACATATTTGAATTTGAAACCACTTAGAAATCAGTAGCAGATTGGCTCAGGAAGCCTCACAGCCATAGGATTGTTGGAACAGGGAGCAGAGGCATGGCAGGGCTTAATATAGGGGAGCAAATAGAAATACAGCATCAGACCAAAATAGCTTGTCGGGGCCTTGAAGGGATTGAGACCTTCCCTTTGGTATCAAGTTCATTCCAAGAGGAAGAAAGATTTCCTGCAGACCACAGTGGTGCCCATTGCTGTGCCTGACAACCTCATAAAACCCTGTCCTGGGAATCTCAGAGGTAAAGGGAGTAGTGTGCACACTGTCTCCTGGATCCCACCGCTTCCCAGCCATGAATTCTGGCTCAGGGAGATGCTTATCCCTCTTCCCATTGATGCGGGCCATCCTGTGCTTCAGTGATGTTTTCCATGTTTCTAGAGGAAGGAAGCCGAGGCTCTTGTCACTTAGACAGTTGCTGGCTCCTTGAGGAGCAGCTCAGGGCGATTGGGCTTTAGAACACCCAACCCCTTTAAGGAGAGGCTCAGGGGCCATTTTATCCTCTTTCCTTCTTCCTCTCTTCTCAGGGATGGAAGCCAGGGGCTGCCTAATGTTCTCAGTAGCAACACTTCTTGATGTGTCCTGTAGGTGTGGCTATAACCATGGTTTCAAAGGTAACGTCTGCCTGAAAAAAGTTGCATCAGGCAGACCTACATTAAAGAACCAGAAGTGTATGTGTGATTAAATAATGAACAGTGACTGGAGCAGAGGAAGTGCTAGCTGTGCTGCCAGTTGCTTTCTTCAGTAAGCCGCTGGACTTCTGAGCATTCTCACTGCCACATAATTAGGGCAGAGGGCATAAAGGCATTAATGGAAAAACGGGATAGGAAAACACATTGCCATAGTCTCATTTTATTGTTGTGAAGAGACACTGTGACCAAGGCAACTTACAAAATAAAGAATTTAATTGGGGGCTTGCTTACAGTTTCAGAGGGTGAGTTCATGGTGGGAGACAGGCAGGCATGGCATTGAAGCAGTAGCTGAGAGCGCACATCTAATCCACAAGTTACAGGCAAAGAGTGTGATAATAGGCCTGATGTGAGCTTTTAAAGCCTCAAAGCCACTCCCAGGATGACATACTTCGTCCAACAAGACCGCACCTTCTAATCCTCCCCAAACAGTTTCATTAACTGGGAACCAGACATTTAAACATACAAGCCTATGGGGGCTTTTCTCATTCAAACCACTTTAGGTCACAAAAGGATAAAGTTCTTTACTACTCTCAGGAAAACAGTGCTGCTTTTAGGGCCTTTGGCATTAACACGGTAAAGAAACTAGTGCCGCAGGGCTGGGCATCCTAGTTTCAGGTTTCTGAGGACTTCTATTGTATTTTGAATTGTTGGTGCCAGCTTGTTTTATTTCAAGTCACCATAAGGCATCCAGGCAATCACAATGTACTTCACAGGGCCAGGAGTGTTCCCAGCTCAGAAAGGCCACAACATGTACTGTGTTGAAGAGATGATACATCAGGCCCTGGCTTGCAGAGAGGCCAGTTCTTAGGGGAGTAGCTTCTGCTGCTTTTAATTATGGAACACAGGATAACTGTTACTTCTGGACATGAAAGTTGGCTTTCTGTACATGGAACATATAGAAAAACAGGATCTATGCTTGTCCAGGTTTTTTTCTGTATATAACATTCTAAATTTTCCTCAAGAAGAACACATGTCTATAAGAGCACATGCCGTCTCCAGTGAATGGAGCTCTGGCCCACATGTGCACGGAGGGCAATGTCCTCCTGGCTAAAGCAGCACCAGATCAGGTGGTGTCAGATTTCTTGGGACACATCAGCTTATTGAAGTGTTCCTTTGGCATGCTCTGACAGTTGCCCCAACTCACAAGGCCTCTTAGGAAGGAAACAAAACATAATGAATGCCCGTTGACTGTTACACCACTTCTTTGCATTAAAGAAAATGACATTTCAGAAACTGGAAGAGTGTCATTGAGAATAGCATCATTTGGAGATGCTTGAAGATAATCCAGTACTGTGTGCACCTGGTCTGATGTGTAGAGCTGTAATTACATTTTACACCCTCTTTTTGTTTGTCTTGTTTACAGTGTATCTTTGTGTTGAGTCTTTGATATGAGAGAACAGATCTTCACAAAAAGCCATGATTGAGTAGTAGAGATGACTTGCCCCAACTCTTTTCTTAGCCAAGTGCTGGAATTACAGGTGTGTGGCATCTGGAATTACAGGTGTGTGACATCTGGAATTACAGGTGTGTGACACCTGGTACAGTCAGACACCCTCACTCCTGTATACTTGCTGTTGGCATTAAATCATACTCATCTCTACATTTCTTTCTGTTGCATTTCTTTTGGCTATTCAGTGTTGGTGACCCCTCACCACCCCTGGCCACCACATTCCTTTAAAGAAAGAGTGAGTATTAGAAAAGTTGTCATTTAAGATGAGCTCTGCCTGTTGACTTGAAAAGATTTTCCCCCTTCAAGGAGTTTTTAAAATAACATTGTTCTGGGTGTGATATCACATGCCTTTAATATCAGCATGCAGGAAGTAGAGGCAAGTGGATCTCAGTGAGTTCAAAGCCAGCCTGATCAACAAATTGAGTTCTGAGCCAGTTGGGGCTATATAGTGAAATGCTGTCTTTTTTTTTTTTTTTTTTTTTTTTTTTTTTTTTTTTGATTCGTTTATTTCATGTATGTGAGTACACTGTCGCTGTCTTCAGACACACCAGAAGAGGGCATTAGATCCCATTACAGATGGTTGTGAGCCACCATGTGGTTGCTGAGAATGGATCTCAGGACCTCTGGAAGAGCAGTCATTGGTTTTAACCATCTCTCTAGCCTGAGACCCTGTCTTAACAAAGAAACAAAAATAACAGTATTCTAACTAAATTGTCATTGTAAAAATAGCCTAACCATATTTATCTCCTGTAGAATAACCATTTCAACATCCCAGTAGAGCTATAAGCAGAAACAAATCCAAACACCTGTCTGCTGGTGACTGTCACCCTTGTCCTTAGGTTTTCAGAGCAGTCTTGGCTAATACATACATACATTTTTGTAAAGAAAAAAAAATCTACTTTAGATTTATTTATTTTATGTGTGTAAATGTTTTGCCTGCATGTATATGTGTGTACCATATGCGTGCCTGGTACCCATGAAGGTCAGAAGAGAGTATCAGATCCATTGGAACTCGAGTTACGAATGGTTGTGAGCCGTCATGTACGTAGATGCTGGGAAGCAAACCCCAGGTCTTCTGTAAGAGCAACAGAGTACTCTAAGTCACTGAGCCATCTCTGCAGCCCAGCCGATAAACAGATAACCCAGATTAAGATTTGATCCTTGTAGGGATAAAGAGATGATGGCTCAGAGTTTAGGAACACTGGCTGTCCTTCCAGAGGACCCAGGTTTGATTCCCAGCATTCACATGGTGGCTCACAACCATCTGTAACTGAAGCTCCAGAGTTGATCTTTGTATTCCTTACCAGACAGCATCCCTCCTGGGCTTTTGGCTACTCTAAGAAAATACAATAATTAAGCCTAATTTTAATAATAACTATAAAAATGCAATTCAATGTGGCAAGTATTGTGTTATTATATTAACATACTCAAAAGCAATTGCAGGGCTCTCCAAGTAGGCTACCTAAGAATGGTCAGCCTCTCACCTCCTCCCAGTGGCTGCTTCTCACAGGTGGAAGAGGAGTTGCTTATGGGCCAGACGCTCATAATCCTCCCAGCACAGTGAAGGATTGGTCCTCTTTAGCTGCTGACTCCAAAGACATTAACGGGGGTGGTAAATTAAGAACCCATTCTCTACCTGGCCTTCAAAGAGCAAGAAGCTGGAGTGTGCCCCCACAATGTCTCTCAACTCTCAGGGGAAACTCCCATTTGATATAGCCACTGGAGAAAAGATGGAAGTTCCTCAAAATAGTTAGAATGTCTATGACACCCAGAAACCCCACTTCTGTGCATTTGTCTGTCTCCAAAGGAAATGAGGTCATCTTTCAAAGGGTGCTGACCTCTCTCTACATTCACCTCAAAGATGTTCTGAACAACCATGCTTGTAGATATGTAAACAAACACTTCTTTGCTTTGAAACAGCTTGGCTACAGAGACTAGGAGGGCTTGAACTTTCAGCCCTCCTTCTGCCTCTGCCACCTGAGTGCTGGGGTTACAGCTTTGATAAAGAGAAATGTGTACATAGTAATATAATAGGCCATGGGACTCAGCCTCACAGGAGAACCTGTCATCTGCAGCAACAAAGATGAAGATTTGGAGGCCACTGTGCTAAGTCAAATGAGCCAGACAGAGAGCCAAATACTGCAGAGTCTTACTTGTATGTCAAATATTAAAAAGCTAACTATTAGAAACAGTGATTACAGGAGCCAAGAACTGCAGGAAATGGGGCGATGTTGACTGAGACAATACACTTTCAGTTATAAGGTACAGAGGTCCTGGAAACACAATGCACGTCATAGCAACTGCAGTCAATGGTGATGCTTGAAGTTGCTGAGGGATAGCCAGTGTCATTATAGCATACGCAACTGAGGTGATGTATTCGATATAACACATTACCAACGTGTACATTTAATACATACAGTTTTAACTTGTCAGCCACACCTCCATAAGCCTAATTGAAACAAAATCAATTCTTCATCCCTGACACACACACACACACACACACACACACACACACACACACACACACCCCTCTACATGGAGAAAGCTTCTGTTCACTTCCAGCTTCCCAGTTTTGTGCAAGTGCCTCTAGCTAGTCCCCATTTAAATCTCCAGCCTGGGGTCTAAAACTGTAGATATCAGCTTTCTGTCCCCAACATCTAGGAAGGAGGTGAGACCAGCTCCTCCTGTGCAGCTGTAGTGAATACCATAGGTCTACAGTGAGGTGCTGGCCAGTGGTAGGCGGATCCCTTATGTGCACAAGCTTCTGTATAAACACCAAGTCTGACCGTGGGTGTTGCCCAAGCTTATGTCTAATGCATACTGTTTATTTGGGAGTAGCTAGCTTTCACTGTTAGTTTACAGTCTCTGGTGTGTGTAAGATAAAGGAAGTAAGCTCTAAATCACTGACAGGCAAGGTTGTTTTTTTTTGTTTTTTTTTTTTTTTTTTAAATAATGGGCCTAGATTTACGCCGAACTGTTTTTATGGTTCATATCATTACATACAACACAGGCTGATTGTGTTATCTGTCTAGAAGTGCACTTCTAGCGTTTGACATGAACAGCACTGTTTTCACTGTTTTCAGCGTAACATATGCAGAGATAGGTATCAAAAAGAGCTGGAGTCACAATTGGCAAGTCAGCATCTCTTTGAAAACTGGAGGTTTGAATAAACCAAGCCAATGAGTGCATATGTATCAAATACTACTTTACATAAATTCGTACCTTACCATGTAAATGTTTATAGTGAATCAAGGTATCTGCTTCTATAATCATAGTCTGTCTTCCTTGGTAAAGTAGCGAGGAATATTTTGAGGTGCCAGGGCTTCAAATATACTAATTTCTACACTTGACCCATACTCTAGCCCCCTTTGTAGCCCTTCTATATCATTCTGCACCAGAGACCTCCTTGCAACTCCTGGACTGACCCGGTTTTATGTTGTGCATCCTGAGCTTGCCTTCAGTGTTCGATTATGAATATTTTCATGTATACAGTAAAGTTGGAAGGGCTCCCTAACCCCTCAACAGGGTTTTACTATGTGACCTTGCTGGCCTGGAACTCATTATGTAGACCAGACTAGTCTTGCACTCACAGAGATTAGCCCGATTTTGCCCCCTGAGTGCTGGGATTAAAGGCATGTGCTACCATTGCCAGCTAAAAGCTAAAGGCTTTGCAGTAAGTTCCTGTATGTGTTCTACTAAAGGTGTACCATCATGACCCACATCTGTATAAGCAAAGGGGCACGTGGAAACAACTCCACTAAAGTTTCTGTGAGTCAGAAGTCCAGGAGTGGCGTAGCTGAATGGCTCTGGCTTAGGACTGAGTTGGGGCTGGAGAGTTCATGTCTATAGGATGCTTGTGTCTATTGATTTTAACATTAAGGTGTAACACAGGGTGCTGTTGATAGTAAGTGACCCTGAGATGCTGAGAGGCAACCTTGCCAGAGCCCGTGAGCATGGGTCCAACCTGACAGCCAGGAAATATGAACTTGAGCACAGAGAGACATTTCTGTGAAGCATGACAGAACAAGAGCATTGCTCAGACACCTGGAGGGGCAGAAAGGGTTGCCTGTGACAGTATTGGTGGCCATCTGGGACTCAGCTACTAAAACTAACATCATTGCTTAAATGTCCATATTTGAAAAACCCCAGCGCTGAGAGATGTCTTTTCCTGCATGTGTGTACTTTACTATAATCAACGTCTTAAGCTTTATTCATATAGTCTTCAAGCTTTATTCTATTAAAACTTAAAAAATTTTGGATCATGTCCTCCTGGCTTTTAAATTTGTATTTCTGTTCCAGCCTGGACAACAGAATAAAGCCTCTCCCCACCCCCACTATACTGGGAGGGTGACAACAGCTACTGTCTCTTGAACACTTAAGTATGGCCCCACCATCCCAGCAATTGTCCCTGATGTGTGAGAGGTGGCTGGAGCACTCCTGAGGGCTAAAGTAAGCAGTTTTCATCTGTCTGGGTGTGGACCACTGTCTGTCCGTTTCCATCTTGCCTTGAGAGATAAGTTCTCGCACATCCTCCCAGGCTAGGAGAATTAAAGCAAACCTAGGGTTGTGAGGGGTGTGTGTGTGTGTGTGTGTGTGTGTGTGTGTGTGTGTGTGTGTGTTTGCTTCCCAAACAGCTCTCACTGCAAATGAATGAGAATAGTCCATTAATGGTAAAAGGCTAGACAGTGTGAAATACCACTGCAGGCAAACCAGTGATGGAGTTGAAGTCCCAATTTTCAGTGTTTGGGAGCCTTGGAAATGCCCGCACCCCCCAAAATAATAATAAGGAAACTAGAAGCTAAGGAATTAGCCCACTGCTCCAGGTTTTGGAGGCTGACCATGCCACACTGAAGAGTCCTGCTTCTTGGCACTCAGAAGGCTGTGGTTTACCTGTGCCTACTTTGTATGCATGGCGTCTATAACAGCATATTCCACAGTGCCTGCTTGTTATTTACATTGCAAAGGCAAACACTGCTTTAATATCTTTGCCCTAATAATAAGTTATGCGATATTTACGACAGTAGCACCTCCTTATTTATATGGAGCCCCGTCTGTATTTTTTTGCAGTTAGAAATACACTCAGACGATGAGGTGAATATTATTTCTTCATTGTGTGGATAAGGAAGCATGTCAGAGATAGGGAGCCTAGCATGCTGTGTCACCATCACCCGCTCCTGACTATTCTAAACCCTGAGTACCTGAGTAGACATTGGTGCTGTAGATTGACTATGCAAAACCATCTAGGTCTTTACACTTCCTAGCCGTCTGGTAAGTTCACGTGACTACTACTTCTAGTTAGAAATGTCTTGTGTCACTTTGGGTCTGGATGTGTGTGTTCATCCAGTTCACGTTCTCTGTCTGTTGGTTACTGGCAAGGCTCCAGGTGGTGGATGCTCTGTCAGCCTGAGTCAGAGCGGAAACAGCTGCCAACCCCAGGTGATGTATCCTTTGACTGTTACCACAGCTTAATTTAGAACCAGAGGGATGCGCTGAATGCTTTAAGGGACGTGTCAGTAGACAGGCTGCTACTGAATGGCCTTCGAAAACAGCTGCATTAAACAACCTGTGTAAAATATTGTTACAGATGCCAACTCATACAAAGTGTGCACAAAGTAAACCGCAGCCTCTCTTATCCAAGAAGCAGGACTTCAGGACTCTTCAGTCTTCTGTGCCAATCTCAAGGCCTGAAGCAGTGGGCTAATTCCTCAGCGTCTAGGTTCTTTTCTTTTTTATTACTATTTTTTTTTGTCTTGTTTTGTTTTGACAGCTCTGACTGCCCTGGAATTCACTCTGTACACCAACCTGGGCTTGAACTCAGATCTACTTGCCTCTACCTACTCGGTGCTGGAATTAAGGGTGTGCACCACCATGTCTGGCAAATCATTAGTTATTTCTAAAATAGCAGACTATCAAATGAGATCAAATCGTATACCACAAAATCTACTGCCTTTCAGGGTATTTACAGTTGCAAAGCCATCATCATAACAGAACGTTTCATCTATTCCCAGTGAAGCCCAGTGTCTACTACAGTAATTTCCAATGTCCTACTCAACTAAAAACACATAGTTTCTGTGTTTGCCTTTTCTGAACATATGTATGTAAACAAGGCATGTAAATAACGTATTCATATGCTAAGAAAGCTGTTATAGACTAAGTTACTTGGAGGCCAAGATCCTTGCTTCATTCTGCTGAAGTGCTGCTGCACTGTGCATAGTAGGTGTTCAGCTCTCTGTAGGGTGAATGGTGTGGAAGGCAGTAACTAAGTTTGGGGGTGGGTGTAGCTGGGAGTTGCTTAGATTGTCCTGAATGAAGAGGGTCACCCTCTGTTCCCTGTTCATCTAGATTCTAGAAATTTCTATCTTAGGTTTTTATGTGATGTGAACATTTAAATAGCAACCTACTATAGTGTGGAGGTCATGAGTGGGCCTACCATAGCCCAACTTCTTCATCTGTAAAGTCTTCCCACAGCTACACTTACCTCAGGCCCTCACCAGATTCCTTCTTCTCTAAGGAAGCCTGACTTCCTGTCCAGAGATGAGCCCTAAAGCTCTCAGAAGCACACACTGAGGCATAAGGAAGGCCCTGCTGCTCTGAGTGATGTGGCGGCCACTGCTGTTTTGCTGGTCTGTGCATCTCTATCTGGTCTGTGCATTTTCTATCTGGAAAGCATGTGAATAAGTTAGTGGTATGAGTAGACTTTTGAGGGCTTTATAGAGTAATGTTCATGAAATTCTGAAAGCGTAGCTTGCTTTAGTTATGTGGCTACTTTTAATATTATCATTAATTTGGTCTCATTGCTGATGTTACTACTTCCTAAAGAAGGAAAAAAACGGCATTCATGTTTGTCCTCATGATTTTGTGACAAGTAATTGGATTCCCTTGTCCCCATCATCTGAGAGTGGGGTTGGTTGACCAGAGAGAACATGGCTCCCAGTCCGGCCTCACATGGATATGAAGGAAGGGCTAGCATGATTGGAGTTCTAAAGAAATGAAGCTGAGAACAGTTCCAAGGTCAGTGAGAAGCCTTAAATGTCGATGTATAGCTGTTCATCATTTTTACTCCATTCTCAGGCTATTTTAAAAACACAAGTAAATTCCCTACTTTTAAAAAGCTGATCCTGTGGGTTGTACCCAGGTCTCAAGGCAGACAAAGCAGTGTGGAACAGGTCTCTTTGATGTGTATCAGTCTCTGTACGGCACCTTCTCCACACAGTGCTGTAGGGTAATGTAAGCCTCATGTGCTGTGAGCTGTGCTCAGAGGCACTCCCTGTGACCCCACCTACTCAGAAGGCCAAGGCAGCAAAACAAAGCAAACAAGACACCATAGTGACTGCCCTCATTTAAGGGCAGAGGTCCTGGCTGGTGGGGAGCCAGACTAGCACCCTGTGAGGATACCTGTTCGTTGGGGTGAACTGTGTCCTCCCAGTGCTAGTAAAGCCCCCAAAGGAAGATTTTAGTAGTGGCAGAAAGTGCTGCAAGGCCCAGCAACTAGTGCCACAGCACACTGTGCTTTAGTGTCTGTTATAATCAGAGGCAGTGATGGGGGAGGAGGTCAAATGTCATAATTCTCACTGCCTTTTAAAGAAGGAGTTGTTTCCCCTCAAGAAATGCAGGTCTAAAAACTTATGGTCCACAGCCCTTGTAACCATGTAAGGATAAGGACTCAGGTTTGATTCCCGGTATCTACATGGTGGCTCCCAACCACTCGTAACTTCAGTTCCAGAGTCTCTAACACCTTTTGACTTCCATGGGCACCAGGCACACATGTAGTGTACAGACATACATGTAGCCAAACACCCACACATGAAAAGATTCCACCTGGAAAGACACAAGTCTCGTGTATGGATCAGGAATGATTGTGTTTACATTAGATATGAATGCTGTTAACCTTCCAGAAGCTTCCTACCCTTCCTACTGAGCAAGCTTCCTCTCTGATTTTCAACACAGCAGATTACTTTATATATTTTCCAGTGCTGTTGTGGGTGGATCATGCCACAGCCTTCCTTAGTTTGGCAGGATGCTTATGAGATTTGCTCCTGTGTTTGTGGATAGACACAGCTTCTTGATTTATATTGCTATATAGTATAAATACACTGTAAACATATTATATATTTATATATATTATATATATATAAATATATAAATATATTATATAGCACAGTTTATAACTTTGTTATTAATGGACATTTTGATTATTTCACAGTTTTAAAATATCTGTATTTCCAACTTTGTGTACAGGTATACAAATATAACCTAAGTATAACTTCCAAATATAACCTAAATATTTTGTTTAATTTTATCATGGGACAGAAAGCTATTCATGTTTTCTTTACGTATCTGTGAGCATCACATAAAGCAATTAAATGTTTCCTTCTGTGTGGCAAAGGGATTCAGAATACAGTAATTATTTCTTTAGCTTAAAATGTAAATTATAATGTGATTGGAAATGTTCGTGTTCCAGTGTGTGAAGCATTATTACCTGGACTGTCTCATTTTAGTTACTGAAGTAACCAAACCATAAGTGGAAATACTATCTACATAAAACACTCCCGGGAGCCTGCCACAGTTCGTGGGAATAGATTACATGATTTTTGTGCTTAAATAGATTGCCAACAACTTATTTTGCAGTTGTTACTGTTGTTCTGATTTGTGTTGGAACATCATTGCTTAAATGTCCTGTGGTATATGTTTCTGCATTTTTTTTTTTTTTTTGATGTTTTCCCCAGAACTGGAATTGATCATTGCAAAAAGCCTGTCTGGCCTGACCAAACAGCTTCTGAGGTATTAGCTATGCCAACTCACAGTGTAAGAGTTGTTACCCTTCCAACATGGTTCACCTTGGGGATTTTTAGGCATCTAAATTTTTAGCTGCTCTTAACTGCAGCGGGGGGTGGGGTGGGGGGTGGGTGGTTGTTTTATTTTCTATTCCCTTGACTTCTGAGCACCTTTGTGGGATTTCCTGGCTCTCTGGTACTTGTCTTGTGATGCTGCTGGTTTGCACCTCTAGATTATCTTCCTATTGGTTTTTGTATCTTTCTTTGGGAGATGAGAGACATGGTTTTGAATGGCTCACACTGGCCTTGACTGTTTTTGTAGTACTAGGCACAGAACCCAGGGCTTTTTATATGCTGGGCAAACAGTTTCCCTGCTGAGCTACATCTCTAGCCTCTTAAAAGATTAGATACTTTGTGTGTTCTGGACATGAAACCCTGCCCTTGTATGTTAGCTAGGCAGTCTCTCTCTCTGGCTTTTCTCTCACTGGAATGACTTGGGGCTGGGTTGTGTTCCTGGAGTCTGTTCCTGTTTTCTAGGTGACTGTCACCTTTCAGAGATCCCAGATGAGTTCTAGAGTATTTCTTTAGCAAAGCCTTTTTATTCTGTGTTCTTAAACTCTCAAGCAGCAGGTTCCAGGAAAGGCCATGCTGGCTCACTGCTATGCACAAACCTTTTTTTCAAGCTCTTGGATAAGTAGGTCCTTGCTGCCTTAGGACCCCACTGGTTCCTATAAACAGTAGAGAATGTGTTTCAAACATTTCCTTCTATTTTTAGACTAGCTTAAGGAGGATTGGCAGTAGGCCATCCTTAAATGTGTGACAGATTCAGTAGTGACTGGAAGTGTTTTATTACCCAATCTCTTACTTTTTAATGGTCTGCTTAGGTTTTCTGTTTGTTCGGTGTGTGTGTGTGTTTTGTCCATTTCTTCTTGTATGTGTGTATGTGTGTGATTTTGCCCATTTCTGTAGCTGTCTTCAGATACACACTAGAAGAGTGCATCGGATCCCATTACAGCTGGTTGTGAGCCATCATGTGGTTGCTGGGAATTGAACTCAGGACCTCTCCAACAGCAGTCAGTGCTCTTAACTGCTAAGCTATCTCTCTAGTCCTGGAGATCTTTTAAAAATTGTTTCTACAATTATTTTTGTTGTGTGTTTATATATGCAGGCACATTTGTAGAGTCAGAACACAAGCTGCAGGGGTCAGTTCTCTCCTCCTGCCATGTGGGTTCTAGAGACAGACACATCTCACTGGCCCAAGCCGTTTACCTTTTGATAACGGGCAATGTCCCCATTACAAACAAAAGTAGTGTTTAACGGATTGAAGCCTCGAAGCTAATCTAGAGTGTTTTCCAGAATTAGCAAGAGAAACAGTTGGTCAGAAGCCTTTGCTTTTCTGGTGTGTGTGTGTGTGTGTGTGTGTGTGTGTGTGTGTGTGTGTATATAATTGGACCACATCCACATTATTACATTTTTCATGTTATTTTGGGTCCAAAAACACACAGGAGGTGGTTCTCCAGTTAAATCTGTTTTCATTACAAGGAGCTGCTGTCACGCTATGTGTTGGTTGTCATGTGACATTAAGTCCTTTCTACATTGTAGGCTGTAACCCGTAGCTGAGTCCATTAGATCTCTAGGTAGTTAGAGCTAACCTCCAAAACAGGTATGGGAGGATGTAGCCAACCCACTGGATGAAATAGCATTGACTCAGTTGGCTTCCCCTGACCTGTCTTACCTGCATTGGTATAATTATAAGAAATATAACCTTTGGATTATTTTCCAAACTCAGGTTCCACGTCCCCTCCTCTGCCATTTGCACCAGCCTTTTTATGGGAAGCCATGTTGGTGGCAGTGTTTGTACAGGAGCCCGCCTCCTCTAAGACTACTCTATATAGGCTTCAGCCACTCTGGTTCTGCTCTAGGCTCTTCTCAGCCTCCTCAGACCTGGAGCCAGGCTCATCTCTAGATCCATGGATTTTTATGTGTCTCAGAGTTACCCAAAGTGGCCATTGTGAGCCTTCAGAGAAAACACAAGCCTGCCCCCATCCCCACATCAGCAAAGGTAATGGGCCAGATCGTCTTCCCCGGCATGACATCTTCCCATAGCAGTTTAGAATCTACTTTGTCCTGTGACGATCAGTGCTGTTCTGGGGCAGTGAGGTCATCTTTTGTGTGATTCTTAAAAATCAGAGTAAATGAGACCTTATTTAAAGAATTGTTAGTGTATTAGCGGTGTATTCCATCTTGAAGTGCTGAGGACAGCCCATAGTGGCAAATGCATCCAGGCAGTGAGCTGTATGGTCTGTAACCTTCCTTGTGAGTATAGGCATAAAGAGAATAAGAACAGGTATCAACAGAAATACTCACAAACTGCTTTCCTAAAGGAGATATGAAGAACATTCATCCACCAGAGAGTATTGTGATTCCCTGGGGCGAAAAAATGACAGGCTGAAAAGGAAAGAGTAGGTACATTGCTTTACTGTTTGCCTAGCTTGCTCTCAGGAAAGATGAACTCCTCTGGTAAAGAGGAGGTGTTGGTACAAAGCATGACCATCACAAGCTTGTATTGAAGCAGTCTGCGTAGCAGCAGGACACCAGGACAGCAGGAGAGCAGAATAGGGACACTGAGACAAAGGCATCGGCTTGTACAGTACCTCCAGCCAATGGTCTGGGCACACGTAAGTGTGACCCAATAGGCTACCATAGTGGGAACTCTGTGGGCGATGCAAGAGTTCCTGTGTCCCATGGAAAAGATGGTAAAACGTTTATACTTCTGCTGCATCTAAAACCTTGTGTCCAACATAAAATAGCTATTCCGCAAAACACACAGCGGCAGGCTGTTGTAGGAAGATCCTATAGGTTTCGAAAACAATTAGAAAAAACAAGGGAGAGATGTGTATTCCCCTACCAATTCTTTTTGGCCTCACTTACACTAATTTACACTGTGCTAGGGGTTAGTATAAGTCGAGTGGTAAAACTGAGGTAGAATCTGCCACTGCCCGAAGGTGCCATAGGTTTGTCCTGTTGGTTCATATGGTCAGAGCCTCCACTGTTGAGTGGGACTGGCGTGGGATACATCAGTAGTTTCCCAACCCTCTCTGAGGTTGCCTATGCTGACTGTTTATGAACCACATTTGTTAGCCCAATGGATTTCTCTCTGACATCTTGGGCATGACCCTGGCACCGAAGTGCCAGCCATCTAGGGGCTACAAAGCACTGTTTACTTTTAATTTGAAATTCCTGTGATGGTATCATGAGCAAAATGTCCTGTTTTCCCATGTGACTAACAACAGGTCACTACCTGCTTCCTCAGGGCATACAGCTTCCTGAAGGGCAGCTGTGAGAGCCATGACTTGACGGTAGCTAAGATCTATATTGAAAACAATCTAATCATGGCCTGATTTAAACACTTAGAAGAACTACTAAGTCTTACAAGTCTTGCTAGCATTTTCAAAAGTCGGTTGTTTTGCAAGCCCCTTCCTGTCTGGGGTCAACTCTCTGGAGCTTATTAGGACTGGGTCACACAGTCTGGGTACAATTTTTCTGGGCCCTGGTGAATCTCAGGCAGCAACAAGGTTCTTTCTTCTTTGTTGGGTTACTGTCTGGTGTCTCCATGCCCTTAAGGCAGCAATGCAGATTGTTGATGGGCTTGCAAAGGATTCCGTAAGAGGCTGCCAACCCCTCTGTAATGCTCTGTGCCCAGGAACATGTCTGCAGTTACAACAATTCTACGGGCTAAATTACATTGTGCCTGGTCCTGACAATTCTGTAAATCCTGTTTTGAATTATAGGCAATCCCCAGGGTTGAGGCAAGATTTTACCAGCTTAGTCAGAGGAATGCCAGGCATTGTTGCTGAGGATACTCAGAAGATCCTTGGCTATCCAGAGCTGCAGGCTCATGGCCCATATAGGTTTGTTTGATCTCCTTTAAGGATGTAAATGGCACAGTTTCAGGACAGTACAGCATTTGCTCTGGGTTATTTGGCTCAGGTTGCTCAAAATATGGGAAAGCAGTTAAAACTATTAGTGTCTTCCCCGTAAACAAGGCCTACTGGAAAGAGTGAAACCAGTGTGTGTGTGTGTGTGTGTGTGTGTGTGTGTGTGTGTGTGTGTAAGTGTGTGTGTGTGTAAGTGTGTGTGTGAGAGAGAGAGAGAGAGAGAGAGAGAGAGAGAGAGAGAGAGAGAGAGAATGAGAGCATGGGTTGTATGGGTTGTGCTGCCTGGCCTTTACCTTCACTCTGCTCAGTGACTCTTCATCTGAAGTGTCAGCTGGTCAGGGCAAGCTTGACTCACAAATTGAACTTCTCTCTATTCCCTCAGGTCCTGGGGATGCTGTGAAAGCTACAGCTTTTATGTGCGTGATTGTGCCTCACCTCCACACACACACTATCTACGGCTATTTCTAGGAGACAAGGGGTTGGTCCTTCAGGATCTGAGGGGCAAGGCCTAGATCCGCCCAGATGGAGTCTTCCCTCCTGTTAGGTAGCAGCAATGGATCCATGGGATCACAAATAAGACTGCACAAACCAATAGTGAAAATGGGAACACACTGGTTCTTTAGCCCTGTGTTTATCCCCTAACTCTTCTGTTGTTTCCCATGAGGCCAATCCTAAAGTCCCTTCTCCTGGAAACCAAGGGGATGTCTCCCAGACAGAACTGAGAACTGGTGGAGCGGCAGTGTTTTCAACCCGATTCCAGGGTTTCTCAAAATCTCAAAGTACTGACGTAATTGGCCATCCCTAGAGTCTGCTTGTCCCAAATCTCTTACACCTGATGCTTAAAATTGCATGCCTTCTCTGTTTGTTCCTTTACCTTCTCTTCCTCTGCTTTTATTTCTTCCTGTTCCCTTTTTTTTCTTCTTTATCCTGTATAAGCATACTTGTCCCAGGAGTGTTCCCTCGTCTAACTGATAGGAGTTCCCCATAGCCAGTGTCTGTATTCTTGTCCCTGGTTGACACCACTTACAGCATCCAAATTTTTCCAGATGATTAAGTGGTAAGGCCTGTGCTTAGCATGAATAAGGGTACAGGTTCAATTCCCAACATCCCCCAAACTTAAAAAGCCCCAAATGTCTTCTCCCTGCAGTTTAGGAAACGTTTTTCCAGATGATTAATAACTTGGGGTGAGCCAGATGGGTCTGTTGTCAAGTGGACAGATGGGCTAAGAAATGTTTCTTTGGATTTTGAACTCTGAGCTTTAGTACGGAAGAGGTGAGCAAATGCTCTTCTGGCTTGATAATGGCTACAGGGTGTCAAGAAAATGACACATTTTGAACTCATTCTCCAACCAAAATAATCTTCTAAAATGTGTCCTGTGTTGGAAGCCCTGAAGCTTCAGTGCTTTAAAAAACAAAACAAAACAAAACAAACAAAAACAAAAAAACCAGTGCTTTTAAACACTGCGTGTTTAAAAGTCAGACAATGACATCAGATTCAGTCATGGTAGTGGTTACTACTGCTTTGTCATAGCTTGGAGCTGTAGGCACACAGACACGAAAAACACACATCTTCCCACATTCTCATCTTTGAAAAATCTGTTCTTAGAGAACCCTAGGAGATAACACTCTAAGAGAGGGAGCTATCCTTAGTGCTGTTTGTGTTCAGAACCTCATGTGTACAGTGCCTGGTTGGTTGTTTCTTTGACCTTTTCACCCCCACCCCCATTTCCCTTTTTGTGGTGCTGAGGATTGAACCTAGAGCCCTGTACATGCCAAGCAGGGTTTTATCACTGCCCCAGCCCCAGATCTTCACTTTCAAGAAAGAATATATTTAATTTCAATATTTATTCAGTGTCTACTATGTTCCAGCCTGAGGCTGTAATGATTCTTGTTTCTGGGAGTTCACAGTTCATCCCAAAAGAGACATTGAACAAATCTAAGAAATGCTTCCAGATGCTGAGGAGTTTATCTGGACTGATGGGTTAGGGAGAGCCTTGGGGGAAGCAACAGCTAGACTCTGGCTTCAAAACATAGCGATGATTGACTAAAGGAGGGAGGATTCCTTCCTCAAGGGAGGACTTGGGAAGACCAGACCTATGAGATAAGAGTGACAAGACTGGCCAGACTGCAACTGTATCGAAAATTGTGTTGCACTGGCGAAGGTTTTCAGAGAAGAATGAACACAAGTACACTTACTTAGTTATTTAAATTTACTATTCTGTGGTGGTAGGAGTTTGAACCCAGGGTTTTGAACATGCTTGGAAAGTACTCTACCACTGAACAACACCAGATTTATTATGCCTTTAAGAGAGTGTGAAGGAGCCAGAGAAGATGCTGGAGTCTGGTTGGTAGGCTGTGGTGGAGGCCAAAGGTCTGTGAAGTTTTGTTCATGGCAAAGAATTTGCCTCTGAACCGGGCTGGTAGCTGTGGGCTGTAGAGGAATGGATGGGTCAGGTATCTGTGTAATTCTTTATTACACAGATAATGTTTTTATAGAACTATAGAGAAAACAAATAATCCTCCAAAAGAACGTAAGCATTTTGATTTTCTTACCTGGAATAAACACTATTTCTGTTACAGTGCACCTCTAAAATGCACAGTTATTAGGAGCAACTGTATATTATTAGTCGGATATGTGTTTTTTTATGAACTAGACTTAAAAAAAAAGATTTATTTTTATATGTCTTCAGACACACCAGAAGAGGGCAGCAGATCTCATTACAGATGGTTGTGAGCCACCATGTGGTTGCTGGGAACTGAACTTAGGACCTCTGGAAGAGCAGCCAGCGCGCTTAACCACTGAGCCATCTCTCCAGCCCATGAGCTGTACTTTTAACATCAGCCCTTGACCTTCACAGTGAGGTTCTGTTCCACACGGACAGTGAAAATGGCTGGTGACAGTTTGTGCCCTCTGAGAGAGAATAACCTCTCACTGTACACGGCCTGATCCAGATGTGCCCATTGTGGTCCGTCACGGACGCCATGTTGGGGAATTTTATGTCTACTGAATCTGGTTAGTTCTAGCCTGAAGGAAAGACTCCATGATGGTTGGCATCAATGGTGAGAGAATGCTCCTGACAGATGTTTTGTTGAAGCCAACCCCATAAGGGACTGGTAGGGGAAAGGGGAGACACGCTGACACAGGTGCCTTTCTTAACTCATCTCTAATTTTTAAGACAAGGTCTCTCACTGAACCTAGAACTCTGTAATTTGGCTAGGGTAGCTGGCAAGTAAGCCCTAGGATCTACTTGTTCCCACCTCCCTGTGCTGGGATTATAGGCATGCACTACTATCTCAGGCTTCAAAAATATTTTTTATTATATTGTATTTTCAAATTATATATGTGTGTTTTAGTTACTGTTATATTGATGTGAAGCATAACCAAGGCAACCCTTATAAAATAAAACATTTAACTGGGGGCTTGCTTACTATATGTGTGTGTGTGTGTGTGTGTATGTATATGTATATACATACACGTATGTATATACATATATATACACACACATATATATATATACATATATATATTCATATTCATGTATATACACAACAGTCTTCAGACACATCAGAAGAGAGTATCAGATCCCATTGCAGATGGTTGTGAACCACCATATGGTTGCTGGGAATTGAACTCAGGACCTCTGGAATAGCATCCAATACTCTTAACTGCTGAGCCATCTATCTCCTAGTCTGTGGCTGGCTTTTTCACATGGGTGCTGAGGCTCAGACTCAGGTTTTCATGCTTTCATCAAAGCCATTTGCCAACTGAGCCATCTCCTTACTCCTCAGCAAGGGGCCTTGAAAGGTTGTTCCTGAGCTGTTTATGGAGCATTCCTAATGGTCATAGAATGAACTGCCAGATAGTCTCCCGCAGAGTAAAGAGAAATAGGACAGTGCTCTCAAGACTTGTAGGGGCAGCCGATGTGTCTGTGGTCCCAACACCAGTAGTGCTTAGGTAGGAGGACTGCACGTTCTAGGGCACCCTGGACCCTATTGCAAAGTCAAGCCAAAGCAAAAGCTCACCAACCAGGCATGGTGGCCCATGCCTGTAATCTCAGCACATGGGAAGTAGAGGCAGGAGGATCAGAAGTTCAAGGTCCTTAGCTACATAGTAAACTCGAGCTCTATACCATTGTTGTGTTGTGGATAGCCCTGGTACTGTTTGTACTTTGAGGCTAATTCAGCTTCCCCAAGAGAAGCTGCCTGGGATGAGTAGTGAATCATGTACTCAGGACTTCGTGTGACCCTTCTAATGAATAAAGAAACCAATCACTGGGCAAGCAAGCAGGACTTCTAGGTTGGACAAAGGGACAGTGGAAGGGGAGAAGAGAAGAGGTGGAGGATGGGAGAGGAGTCGGAAAATGTAGAGAGCAGAGACACCATTTCAGGTGGTGAATCCGTTTGGATCCGCTACCCGAGGATTTAACTTAGAATGAGTTATAAATTAGGATGTTAGTTGCGCGCAGCAATTGAGTTACCATTGATTCTGAACTAAGTTTGTGTGTTTTCCTTCACACGGTGGCTCAACTGGGTTCCAGAGAGAAAGGTACAGTGGCAAAACATGGGTTTGCAAGAAGTGCACCCCAAAAGGCCGTGGGAAATAGGGCTGGCATAGTAGCGACCTACCAGTGGGAACTTAGCGAACTGGGTGGAGAGATTTCGGAGCTCTGAGTCAGAGAGTCTCCACGAGATGAGAGCAGGCCAGCCATGCCTGTCAGTTCCTGGCTAGCCAGCCCACCAGAGCCTGATGGCATAGAACATTTTTTAAAGTTCCTACCACACAGTTGCAACATGTTTGCAAACTAGAGGACTTTAAGTCATCACATCTGATTAGTTCCTGATACAAAAGCTGAGTTCCAGAGAGGTTAAAGGATTTGTCCAAAATTTCTAGTGAATTGGTTACAGAGAGTTGGAACCTGTGGTCTGGCTCCTGATACCAGCTCACCTAAAACCTACATAGATTTATTCTCTATCTAGAAGAAATGAAGGCTTCTGATAGTGCTGGTGACACAGACCTAAAGCTCATTTGAATAAAAAGAACCAGGAGGCTCTAGATCCCAGTGATTAGTCAGGATGAGGAACATGGCATGTGGCAGGGAACGGCTTGGTCAGCACCACACCAGTTACAGTGTCTACCATTGCCCTTGAAAAGAAACTGAAGACCAGAGAGAAGTGACGTGCTGAGGGCTAGCCTGCAAACCTTCCCCTGGATCCTAGTTTTTATGGTGTGTGTTTTCTGTGCTCAGTGTTAACTGGGGTCACTTGTTGTTTCTCCCTGAAGACTGCCATGCCTCTAGCCAGCCCTGGCTCAGGATGTTCTATGTGAAGCACATTCTTTCCTGGACTGTCCCTGAAGCAATGTCCACTCCATTCCTCTGCCTATGGCAACTTTGCCCAGTTGCACTCTCTGAGGGCCTGGGGCAGGATCTCCTGGGCCAGTGCTTGTACCTGGTGGTAGTTGGTCTCACCCTCCCCATTCTGAGCCACAGTGTGACTCATGAGTCCTGTCCTGTGAAGATGAGTCCCCTGTCCTTTGTCACCCCCAGGCAGCAAGGCAGCCTCCAAATCCCTCCTATTCCTGGGAGGAGTCCTCGGGCAGTCTCAGTTACCCCCTAAGAGCTGAGGAAGCTGTGGTTTGGAGGTCACAGGCCAGGGAGAGGCAAGGGCAAGTTCCAGTTCCCTACCCAAGGCAAATCCATCCATGGCTGCAATTATGGGTGTAACATCCTCACTTATTAGGCCTCGGAGCTACTGTTGGACAAAGATTCTGGCTTCTATATCACTCACCTTTCAGGTCTAAACCTGCACAGAACACATGCTTTACTCCACTTCTGAAGAGTAGAATGCACATTTGCTGGTCTTCTTGCCACTGGGCCAGAGCTTCAAGCAGCTGACTAACAAAATCCATCTCAGGTTGTTGCAGCATGAAAGCTTTTTCATTAGGCTCTCAATGGTTCTTTGTGCTGAACCTGCCAGGGTGCACACTTGGATCTTGTGTGCTTCAGCCATGGTATGGGAGGTGCAGTTGAGGGCTCCCAGGGACACCCAGGGGCCAGTGCTTGGGGCAGGGGACCCTCTTTTTATTTTTGTAAAGAAAAAAATTTGAATAGGGTATGTCATCCTGAGAATGTGATGGCTTTTCCTGTCAGGTCATGTAGTTGGGACTCACATGTCATTCTGTGTTATTTGTCTCTTTCTTCCTGACCATAGTATTCATGCTCTGTGAAATCTGTGGAAGGATTCTGGCTTCCTGGGTCAGCAGCACACGGTGGCCTGCCTGGTCTGAGAAAGTTGTGGGAATATCATTTCTTAGCTAGAGACTTGGGCTCCACTCACTTAGTCCATCTTTCTGGACTCCAGCGTCAGCTCAATAGTGGAGGCATCTGAATAGGAAGGCCAAGACTAGAGTGCCAATGCCCTGTGCACACCCCTCCCTGCTTCAGATAGCAGCCTGTAACAACAGGTCAGGGAGGCAAGGATGCAGAGACAGCCCTGCTCCAGGCCGATTGTCTTCATGTTTTCTCCTATTCTGGTAGTAAGACTCCCTAACAAAGGCAACTTGAAGATGGAAGGGTTCAGTTTGGCTCATGGTGCAAGGTCCAGTATATTCAGGATGAGGGAAGTCAGGGCACAGGAGTTTGAGGCAACTGTCATCCATGGCTAGGAAGAAAAGAGCAGTAAATACCTACTGTTCTCTTTCTCCATGTATACAGTCCAGGATCCTTGCCAGGGAATGGTGCCACCCACAGTAGGCATGTCTTCTGGTAATTCCTCACAGGCACGCCCAGAGACATGCCCACACGTCTCCCAGGATATTCTGTGTTCTGTCAAATTGACAATTAAACACCAGCCATCACAGCAGACATTTCTAGACTAAGACACAGAAAGATGGTGGGCCCTGGCTAGCAGAGGGGAGAAGAAAACAAGAAGTCACTGGGAGCTGGAGCTACCTCAGTGGTCTGCTGCTGTATTCTTGTCTATGTAAATAAACTACAATGTATGCTGTTGCAGGTGTCAACAAAGCAGACAATAAACACACTGTAGGCTGTAAGCTTTGCATTAGGCAAGACTCATCTCTTCCCTCTTCCTTCTTCAAGGACAATTGCTTTTTATCAGGTCCCAAAGAAACTGTGGACACAGGGCTAGCTATGGTGCCTATTAGCATACCCAAGTGCATGGTGGCCTCTAGGTCCTCTCAGCAAGTATCTGTCACCCTGGCTGGCATACCCTGTCTCCTGTCCTAAACTTCTCCAGCCCAGGGGCTTCCCTTCCCTCCCCACACTACTCTTTCCTATATAATCCTGCCATTTCAGCCACATGCTTTCTTGGTTTTCCTCCTGGTCCTCTACTCTGTATCTTGGCTCCCTCTCCTTTGCTCCTCCTCTCTTCTTTTCCTCTCTCACTCCTACCATCTCTCTCTTCTCATGGACTCTTCCAGATGCCTCTGGCTTTTCTCTCCCTCATATCTACAATGAGAGGCTTCTACTCAGCCATCCCTAGGAGCAGTCATGTCCTCCTTTCAGTCATTTCTTAGCACCAGCAAGCAGTTGCTGTCATGGGAGAGGCCTGGTATGTCTGGCTCATGGTGAGTCAAAGGACAGACTTTGTCTCCAGAGACTGTCATGGAAAAGACAAACAGAGAAGGCAACTCAAAAATGGCCTTCCCTGCTGTTGGACCAATTTATCACTGGATGACCTGTAGATAGTATGGAAGGTAGTCCCGTGCACACATAGGTACAGAGTAAAAAATGACAAAGCCACAGAGAAGCTTCTTGCAGTGGGCAGCAGTCAATGAAGAGGCATATAGCTGGTCAAAGCGCCGAGAAAGGAGACAAGAATGTGTGAAGTTCCTATGCTGGCATTTCCAGCACTAATAAATCTTTAGCAATCTTTATTAATAATCCTAGAATAAATTTTCTGTCTCTGGTGTCTGATAATGGTGTCGCCTGTTTGGCTGCTGTCTTAGTCAGGGTTTCTATTCCTGCATAAAACATCATAACCATGAAGCAAGTTGGAGAAGAAAGGGTTTATTCAGCTTACACTTCCACATTGCTGTTCATCACCAAAGGAAGTCAGGACAGAAACTAATACAGGGCAGAAACTTGGAGGTAGGAGCTGATGCAGAGGCCACGGAGGGATGTTACTTACTGGATTGCTTCCCCTGGCTTGCTCAGCTTGCTGCCTTATAGAACCCAAGACTACCAGCCAAGAGATGGCACCACCCACAATGGGCTGAACCCCCCCCCCCATCACTAATTAAGAAAATGCCTTATAACTGGATCTCATGGAGGCATTTCCTCAAGGGAGGCTCCTTTCTCTGTATAACTCCAACTTGTGTCGAGTTGACACACAAAACCAGCCAGTACAGCTACCAAGCATGTTTTTATAATAAAATGAGCTTGTGTGGTTCGTTGGCTGCTAAATGATGTCAGTTTCTATGGTTTTCACTCAAAGCGAGTGAATTCAGCATGTACAGTCCTCCCCAGGAGCGGCCGGCTCCCTCAGCTCAGATCTGCATGTATAGGCCATCTCCCTTCAGAGCTCCTGCCCAGGCTTCCTCCCTAGAAATGGCTTGTCCTGGCCTCCAGCACTCCCAGTTGACAGTCCTTCCTCCAGTCTGTCCCTAGACACCCAGATTTCCATACTTTTAGTTCTTTGGTGGCATCGTCTTACCTCACAAGCAGCTAGCTTGCTCGTGACTGGTTTTGTGTGTGCTCTGGTTGCCATGGGCTCAGTTTTTAATTATCTATCCTAAGTGGTTTGAATGGTCTGTCCTATCTATCTTTCCCCACAAACCCTGTTTCTGACATGCAGAGCCAAGATGATTGAACATCCATGAAACAGAAATAGGAACTTGAGCCTCGCACTGTCGTTGAGCTGTGCTCCAACCTTTTTATCTGTGAAAATGTTGTATCTCCGGGAGGGAATGACAGTAGCTGTCAGCTCTCAACAGTTCTGTTTGCAGGCTCTGAAATATGCTACCTCAAGTTGCAGCTTGTGGCTACTGCTGAGGAGAGGATGGGGTGGGAGCCGTCCTACCTCTTGATGGTTCTAATCCTGCAGGGGAATGGATGCTCTATGGACCATTTTCCGAGTGGGGTATGGAGTCAGAGCTCCCCAACCGTTTGGTAGTCAGGGTCCCCAGAAGGATCACTAGGAGCTTCTTGTTCATATAGCTCTAGGAGACTCAGAAGGCTCACATATTTATAGGGATCGAGAAGTGGAACCATTTGTCACAGTAGACTGGAGAACAGACCAGGGAGAGCCTGAGAGTTCATGTGGAGAGTCTAGCTTAAGTCAAAGCCTGAAAAGTAAGACATGTAAAGCAGAGAAGATAACTCCCAGTACAGTCGGACACAGCCTTCAACCTTCCTCTCTCTTCCTGTTCTCTTGGGGCTCATGATGGGGGTTAGAAGACTTAAATGATGCCCACCCACACAGAGAAGTATCTTCTGCTTTACTGGGAGCAAAACCTCAAGGGCTATTCTCTCTGGAGCCACAAATAATATTGCTTAAGTTATTTGGGTTCCCCTTAGCTTAGTCAAGTTGACACACAAAACCAACCATCCTAAAAACAAAGTATCTTTGGTTTTAGATTTTTAAATGATCTTTAATTATGGATCTCTGTGTGGTTTATGTACCCATGGGAGCTAGATGTGGCTAATTCCCCAGGAGTTAAAGGTATAGCAGTTATGGGCAGTCTGATGAGGGTGCTGAGACCTGAACTCAAGCCCGTTAACCACCGAGCCGTCTCTCAGTCCCCTTGAGTACCTTAATATCACAGAGGAAAGGGAAAGTAAGCAGTTATTTGGAATCCCTTTTTGGTTTGGCCTGATTCTGTGGTGATGTTACATAAGCAAAACATTCTGTGTGTGCAGCAGAGAGTTCAGTAGCCTGGCTTACTTTTAGAGGCACAGTACCAGGAGCCTGCTTTGTGCAGCTCCCAGACAGCTTCTGTCACCCCCTGGCAGCTCTCCAATATAGTCAGTCAGGGCCAACGTGTGGAAGCCAGGTCAGAGGAATAGAGGGACATATGCCTGGCCAAGAGAGCTTGGTTGCTTTGACACTTGTCAAGAGAAACTGATGCGGGAAGTCTTAGCTTGTGGAAGTAGAAAGGTCCTGGCAAAAGCCTCATCATGTGAAAATCAGAGTCGCTTCTAGAAAATCTATTTATCACATTTCTACATTTGAATGCCAGGAACCAGACTGTTGAGGGGCTGAAGGGATGGCTCAGCAATTAACAGTACAGACTGTTCTTACAGAAGACCCAAGTTCAGTTCCTAGCACCCACATTGGGCAGCTCATAGCTGCCTGCAATTCCAGCTCCAGAGTATTAACACCTCTGGTCTCCTGGTGCATCTGCACGTACGTGCCCGACACGGGTTTGCGACCCACCTGCAGAGACGTGCCCGACACGGGTGTGCGACACACCTGCAGAGAATTAAAAATGAAATAAAATCTTTTGTAAAAAGGCTGTTAGGTTTTGTTCTTCCCATGCATGCACAGAATGCATTATTAGGCATCCATGGGAGGTCTTGTTATCCTCAGTGTGCCTTAGGAATATAAGTGAAGGATTAAAGATGAATCTTTGCTGCAGCACATCCTGGAGAGAACTGTGCGTCTGCAGGAGGCCCGAGATATGCATCCATCCATCTCCTGGGACAAGAAGGTTGCTCCTGCCTGAGACTCCAGCTGATGTGTTAGGTCTGATCCTTTTCTTAGCCTCTGCCTTCACAGTTATGCCACTCTTAGGCTGCAGAAAGGAGAGAACAGAGTCAATAGAGTAAAACATAGGGACAAATGAATATGTTCTGGTTGGAAGAACAGTTAAGTCTTAAGTCTTATCTGTCATCCTAGGTGACATCCTAGGCAGCTTTTCTAGTGAGCTACACTACCTTTGCACTCCAGGCCTTTGGTCATTCAGTTTACTCCATGAGTGCTTCTTTGTCCGGCCTATTCTGTTTACATGTATCCACTAAAATACCCTTTCCGTGCAGGGCATCTCCCTGACCTCCCAGGGAGGTTGTTTCCCTCGGGTTTGCATCACCACAACACCCTCTACCTCCCCTTCATAGCACACCTCACAGGTACAGCTCCTGGATCAGAGTCAGGTTCCACCACGGATATAAGGATTAATGAGGACAGGGAGATTCTTGGTTTTGCTGTTGTGTCTGGCATTTCCCGGTTGCTCAAGTGTCCTTCAGTGAACAAGAGAGGTGAATGCTTACAAGGTGCTAGGTTCTTCCCTTACATAGAAAAACCACTGTGAAGGAAACATCATTCACACGTTCACACTTACAGATTTCGGTTCAGTGCTGCTTGGGACTTTGGCCAAGGCCATGTTATCAGCCTTAAAAAGGCTGGGCCTTAAAAGAATTAATAAAACTGCTAGCCAGCCTGTATAGTGCCCATCAAGAGTGAGACATTGATTTGACACCTGCAGTGACCTAATGAGATTGGCAGCATTTAAATGTCCACAGTATACAGTGCCTTAGCTTTCCCGCTGAAGCTTGGTGTTGACTGTCATCCTGACAAAATCTAAACTCAGGAGGGAGGCTTGGGCATGCCTATGGGAAATGGCCCTGAGGGTGGAGGGTCTTGTCTGTAGTGGGTAGGTCCATTCCCTGCCTGGGATCTTGGATCACATGAGTGAAGAAGAGCAGCTGAGTAGTGGGTTGTGTTCACTGCCTTCTGCTTCCTGACTGCTGATTGACATGAATGACAGGCTGACTTAGGCTTTTGCTACATTGACTTTCTCCACTCTGGTGTAATTCCAGCTCCAGGATGTTAGCGCTGACCCTTAAACTAGGAGACAGAATAAACATTTCTCTTTTAAGTTGCTTTTGTCAGAGTATCTTGTTGTAGTAACAGAAAAAGAAACTAAGGCAAGATGTTTTGGGTGTCTTGGGAACCTAGAGTGTGCAACTTTTGAGAAGGCTTTCTTGGTACCCTTTACTCTTCTGGACGATGTTCTGTTCTTTCCTTCTTTGCACCAGTCAGTAGGAGTAAGTTAGCAAGCCTGCTGGCTAGTAAGATGTTCCACTGAAGGACAGAATGCTCCTCTCTCTAGGTTGAAAGAAGCCCTATTAATTACAAGGAACCTATTGTCTGCAACCACCATGAATGTGTGGTTTTGTGCATGTGTATGTGTGTATGTGAGTGTTTGTATATATCTGTGCATGTATGTTTGTATGTGTGTATTGCTTCTGTCTGTGATTGCTAGATCATCAAAACTGCCATGCTCTCGGTGTCTCACACAGGTTAATTGGGAATGGGTAGTGTCAATGCAAAAACCAGTTTTTTATCTTAAAGGAAATACTAGATCCTTTATTCTGGAGCCATGTTGAGTGTCCATGGCCTGAGGATATAGTTTTAGATTACCAAAAATGTCATGTTCCAATATGAAAGCAGTTTCATGAGGTTTAAAGTTGTACAGAAAAGCTGGGCAGTGGTGGCGCACACCTTTAATCCTAGCACTTGGGAGGCAGAGGCAAGCAGATCTCTGAGTTTGAGGCCAGCCTGGTCTACAGAGTGAGTTCTAGGATAGGCAGGGTTAAACAGAAAAACATGTCTTGAAACAAAGTCATAAATCAAGACAAGTTTAAAATACATTGGTGGGCTCATCAGAAAGGCAGTTATAACAAGATGGAGGAAGTTTTTCTATAGGCCCAACATGCTATCTGATGACATTCTTAGCTTTTGGATTGGTAGAACCTAGTAGTCTGCTAAGCCAATAGATTCTAAAAAGTTTTTTGTTTATTAATCACAGATATTAGTTCCAACACAGAAGGGCAAGGAATGGCTTCTGGAAGGCTAAAACTAGCCCAAGACAAGGCAACTGGCCTTTTGTACCTGCAGATTCCAGTCTCTGCAGTACTGAAATTCGAATCATCCAACCAATTTCTGTAGACACAGCTTCTTTTCAGGAGTTTTCATTCACAGTAGGGGAGCTAGCTTCTCAAGGACCTGGGGACAAGTTGTCAGAGAGCACCTAGTGCCAGTGATAAGATTGTACTTTCTGGGATTGGAAGATAGGTCAGTTGGTAAGTGTTTGACTTTTGAGAAGACCAGAGTTTGATCCCAGAACCCACATAAAATATCTGGGTAACATAGCACACACTTGTAATTCCAGTGCCTGGGAGGGAGAGACAGGCAAACCTCTGGAGTTCACTGGATATTAAGCTGTAGACCAGTAAGAGATGGTGTTTCAAAGAAAGCTGTGAATGGTGCCTAAGTAATGACATGTAAGGTTGACCTCTGGCCTCCACATGCATGTGCATACACATGGATCTGTATACATGTGAATCTGCATGTGTGCACGTGTACACACACACACACATTTTTAAAAAAGATTTAATTTTATGAAATTCAACCTAAGTGTATGTTTGTTGTCTTATTTAAGATTAGTTTTAATTTTGTTTGCTTGTCTGTACATATATGCAACACATACATCTGCAGAACGTACGTCTGCCTTCCCTCAGGGTATATCCCCTGAGCCATCACACCAACCCCTAAAGGTACATGGCATTACACTGCCTCTTTTGCCAACACTACTTTTTATTTTGCTGATGACTCGGCGTTAATATTACAAATAGCCATTGTTCAATCTATATGCAATATTTAAAAGTCACTTTTTTTTCTTGTAACACTAAGGATTGAACCCAGTGCTTCACACAAACAAGGCAACCTCTCTTCCACTCAGCTACATCCACAGTCCCTGTAAAAAGTGTGTCTGTTTTGAGCATATATGTCCCCTATGTCCCCAAGGTTTACTTGGAGTCCAGCTGTTCATCCAGAATACTATGATGAATAACGTCTAAATAGCTATTGCATTGTAGTACGCTATTAATTCCCCAGATGACGGGAAGGGCTTTTTCTCTCGTTCCAAGTCACATATTAATACTGCAGCTTGATGTGGCTACTGGGAAAGAGTTTAATCTGCAAAGACAATTAGGCAATTTCATGGCTGACTTGAAGCATTTGTCTCTCTGGCCACTGAGTTGGTTCTGGTTGTCACCCTAACATCCTCCCTGCCATCCAGAGGAGAGACAAGTATGAGGAGCACAGGCTTTTGGCTTGTCACAACAAACCAGAACAAACAAAACAAACCAGAGCAAAAACCTATTTGCAGAAAGAGATCTTTTCTTAGCTTGAAGAAGGGACATAGAAAAATAAGTCAGCTGGGGGTGAGTGCTGCCCAGTAGAGTTTATTGTGATAGCTAATCTTGGTTGTATATTTGACACACCAGGAAAGAGGTGAGGATTTGCCTTTATCAGATTGGGTATGTCTGTAGGGCATTTTCTTAATTGCTAACAATGTAGGAGGGCCCAGCCAATTGTGTGCTACCCCTGGACAGGCGGTCCTGGGAGGCATTACAGAGTTGGCTTAACCAGGCTCAGTGGTATAGGCCTGATACAAATGAAGGCATAGCTCTATGAGTTTTAGGCCAGTTTGGTCTACATGGCAAATTCCAGTCCAGGCAGGGCTACATAGTGAGACCTTGACTTGAAAAAAGAAAAAGATGGGGGCTGGAGAGATGGCTCAGAGGTTAAGAGTACTGACTGCTCTTCCAGAGGTCCTGAGTTCAATTCCCAGCAACTACATGGTGGCTCACAGCCATCTGTAATGGAATCTGATGCCCTCTTCTGGTGTGTCTGAAGACAGCTACAATGTACTCGTATATATAAAATAAATAAATAAAATATTTAAAAAAAAAAAAAAGAAAAAAAAAAAAGAAAAAGAAAGGGGTTGCATGGAGAGATGGCTCCATGGTTAAAAGCACTGTCTGCTTCTAACAGAAGATCTAGGTCTAATTCCCAGCACTGATACGACTGTTCTTAACTCTCTGTAATTCTGGTCCCTGGAGATCTGTTTGACACCCTTTCTATCCTCCTCAGGCACCAGGCCTGTATGTGGTTCCCAGACACACATGCAGACAAATCATCTATGCACATAAAATACAGGAGGGAAAGCTGGCTGAACATGATCCTAGGAAGCAAGCCTGTAAACAGTGTTCTCCCATGGTCTGTGTTTCAGTTCCTTTCCTGGCTTCTCTTCAGGACAGTGAAGCCCTCTCCACCCAAAGTTGCTTTTGGTCACTGTTTTCTTGTAGCACAGAGAAGCAACTAAGACACTTGCTTAACATGGTAAGGCCTGGGCTCAGGCTGCCTTACTATTTGCACATTGACAGCAGTCAAAAATAAATGAGGCAGGCTGGAGAGATGGTTCAGTGGTTAAGAGCACTGGTTGCTCTTCCAAAGGTCCTGAGTTCAATTCCTGGCAACCACATGGTGGCTCACAACCATCTGTAATGGAATCCGATGTCCTCTTCTGGTGAGCCTGAAGACAGCTACAGTGTACTCACATACATGAATCTTTTTAAAAAAAACAAATGTGCTTCCTCTTCTAAGAGTGAAGAGAATGGCATTTCCTTGTTTTTGCCTGGCCGATGCTTGTGTGAAATGATTTGGAGGAATACAGTGGTCATTTACATCAGTCTTCAGGTTCTGCTTTTGCATTCTTCTCTCACTGCTTCATATTCAATTTGTTCTCTTGACAAATGTTTGTAAGTGTGCTGCTTGGGTGTTCACTGGAGAGTTTACCAATGCAGTGTGAACCCGGACAAGGTTCCTGCTGTCCAATGTTCTCCAGGGCTGGGGGTGCTGAGTGGAGGAGACTGCATATAAGCATGTAACAAGAAGGAAGCCCAAGCAGATTGACCAGGGCCATGTGGAGTAGGGACAGGACCTGCTCAGGTTATAGGACAGTAGGGAGCTCAGAAGGGTCCTCATTCCCACACACCTGCTCCACCTGGCAAGCTGGTGCTATACTCTTGGCAGGCAGTAGGGCTGGCAAACCCTTAGTGGGACTGTCTGGACTCCAGCCTGCTAAGTGGGGCATGCAGTTTCTTTAGGGAAAAGAAACTAAGAGGTTCAAAGTCTTAAACAATTAAACAAGAATACGGTTCCCAAATCACTGCCTTAATAAAGTTCATTAAAACAGAATGTATATTTAAAGCTGCCTAATGATTAACCTTATTGCAGTGTAAGTACTGATAGCTAAATTCCTTCCTAAGGCCTAAGGGCATCTTGATTTAGGAAGTAGGAATGGATTGCACACCTTTGGCTTTTATTAGGTATTTGGAAGTAATAACCACGGATGTCTGTAGTATAAAACCAGATAAAATGCCCAAGTTTGGGGCTAGAGAGGTGGCTCAGTGTTTGAGAACACTTACTATTCCTGCAGAGGACCCAGGTGTGGTTCTCAGCACCAGTATTGGGGAGATCACAGTTTCTAGAGACTCTACTTCCAGAGAATCCGATGCCCTGTGATCTCTCCACAGGTGCCTACACACACACACACACACACACACACACACACACACTGTGCACAATAAACTTGTACAGGCACTCATACATACACATAAATAAATAAAAGTAAAATAAGAACTCAACGCGCCACCCACACACAGAAGATCAGTGCAGAAGCAGACCTTGTGTTTTGTGTTTTGGTTTTGCTGTTGACTGTGCTGTGGTACATAGATTGTGGGACCGTGGACCATGCCACCAGACAAAACCTGGTAAGGTCGAGCAGACTTAGGAACCTCGGCAACTCTCATAACTAAGAGCAGTAGGTGTTGAAATTTACTCCCAGCCAGGGTCCTGTCCTAGAACATGTGACCACGACACCCCATTAAGAGGACTGTGACAATCAGTTACATAGGGACTACACCTGAGTTCTCCCTGCAGATGAGGCATCCCTAACTCCTCAGACCAAGCCAATAGAAAACATCTGCTTTAGGTCCCAATCCACTCCCAAATGTTTATAAGATTCTACCCACAAGGAATAAAGTACTCGAGTTATTTCACCAAAGATCATTGAGAGTGCCTGTCACATTGATGTCACATTGTCACACTCCAGGGAAGATTATTCTCTACCAAAGCTTTTGTCACTTGACCTCTACTTGGTACAACCAGCTGAGTGTTCAAGCCTATTATGGCCACTTCCTGTTCAGTGGTCCCAACCTTGGCCCTTGCCGCCCTCTGTGGTCTGGTGCCTGCCACTGACACAGGGGCAGCAGTGGCAGTGGAAGAGAGGTAGCAGCCTGTCTTCCTCTGACCTCTCCTCAGAGAGCTGCAGTTCTTTGGCCAGTCAGGCCAGGCCAGAGGCCCTTGGATCCCCATGCGCCTGGTATGCAGACCGGCAATAGATGATCATTTGTCTGAACTCTGCCCTGAGCCAGACCATGGAATAGACAAAGGCATTTTTTTTTTTCCTACTGCAGTGAGAAACCTGACAATAGAGTTTGCCTACCTGTGACCTAACAGAGGAAGCTGACTCCTTGACTAGGAAAGCATGGCCTGGGACAACCAGCAGTTGTCCTGATATTTTGCAGCCTGGGATCAGGTGGACCCCACCTCCCATCTGCTGTGCACTCCTGAGGTAGTAGCCTGACCTCTGCTTTTAGCCGGAGATGTAGGTGTGATATGGCTAGCCACTTGGGTGGTGGGGAGGATTCCAGGAAGATCTCCCCACAACCTGTGCCTACCAGGAAAACTCAGTAAATGTTAGCTCCTTCACCTTTGGTGACCTCAGGCCTGGCACCCTTTGCTGCTTTGTGCTTTTCTGGATGTTCTATTCAGTGACACAGTGGGAAACATGCACAGGGCTCGGGAGAGCTATGTGACTGCTGTCTGGGGCCATCCTTGCAGAGTTTTTGCAAAGCTCCACTGCAGATCTTTCAGTGAAAGCACTGCTTACAGTCTTTTTTCTGTTTCTACTTAATGATATTTATTGGACTATGTTCTACATAGTTTATACATTTTGAATCTGTGAACAAAAATTTGAAACGTATTTTTTTAATGTTTTGATTTTTTTTTCTAGTACCATGTTTTACAAATATTTCAGAATATAACAGTATAGAAATGGCTATGATAAAGCAAGACAGGAATAGATAGATATCCTCCAGGAACTAAGTGTTCTGTCTCATTGGACTTGTGTACCTAATAGAAATTGACTCTGCCCAGCATGCTAGAGTGAGTGTTTCCAGTCCTCCCCTGGGGTGGCAGTCATCAGTGGTGAACCTGCTTCGTAGGTGCTGCCAGTAGGAGATATGCAGTATCCAGGTGCTGCTGCTGCTGCTGGGTAGCTTCTGGAGCTGCTTCTCCAAGGTGTGGGTTTGGCAGTAGGTGTTTCCCATCTGTGTCAGCTGCTGGTGACCATCACAGGGATCCGTTAACTCACTGGGAAGTGCACAACGTGACATCCTGACATTTATCCCTTCCTCATTCGTCACCATGCTTCTGGACTAGGAAGTATGATGGGAAGGACAGACTTGATCACATCAGTGTTGAGGGGGAGCTAGTGTAGGACCCCCAATCCCTCTGCCATTATCAAAAATCCTTCCTTGTTCTCTACTACTTTTCTGGATGCTTCACCAACTGTTTGTTGTCTATTCTGTGCAAAGTATGGTAAAGGCAAGAATAGTACATAGAGTAGGCGGTCTTCAACCTCAAAATTTTAACTGTTACTATTTGGATAAGTTCTGAAATCTGAAATACTTAAGATCTCTAGAGAAAGCAATTAGGAAAAGTTAGTCCACAGCCCAGCAAAAATTTTCTCACAAGAATTCCTTTTATGCCCACCTGACCAGTCAGGGATTTGAAACCAACTTGTATACATGAGAAGTTGACTCTGTACCAACCATGATGTGTCAAGAAAGAAGAAAAGACCCACTGGAAATGTTTCATTCTGGACAGCTGGTAAAAATTGATGGTTCCATATTCAAAGTTGGCTTTTAGAACCTTAGTAAGAAAATACTCTTGTGACCTGTGTTACATACCACTGATGGTTGCTGTTGACTTTGTCAGATCTGTAAAAGCCAGAGAGAGTGAATCTAACCACAAACCAAGGTGATTGCCCATTGATTGTTCAGTTTGTTGCTAATGGCGCAAGACTTTTATCTGATGTTGCTCTGATAGTCTCCCTCTATGCAAATGGAATAGATATTAACTGTGGTTGTCCTCAGAGGTGAACGATGTCAGACGATTATGGAGCTTGATCAACAAGCCAGAGCTAGTTCAAGATATGGTGAGACAAGTGAGAAATCAAGAGGAAAGCCCAAGGTTTTCAGTTTCCATCAAGATAAGGATCCATGATGACCTGGCAAAAACCATAGACCTTTGCCAGAAGGCTGAAGCAACAGGAGTGTCCTGGATTACAGTCCATGGGAGAACAGCTGAAGAAAGACACCAGCATCTATGATGCCATTAAAATGATAAAGGAAAATGTGTTTATACCCATAGTTGCTAACGGAGACATAAGAAGCTTGAAAGAAGCAGAAAATGTGTGGCAGATACCAGGACAGATGTTATGATGGTTGCAAAAGGACTTTTAGCAAACCTAGCTATGTTTGCTGGATATGAAGAAACCCCACTGGGATGTATCTGGGACTGGGTTGACATCGCTCTTGAACTTGGGACTCCTTTTATGTGTTTCTATCAGCATCTAATGTACATGATGGAAAAGGTAACTTCAAGGCAAGAAAAGAGAGTATTTAATGCTTTGTCAAGCAAGCACATCAGCAGTCCTGGATTACCTTACAGACCATTATGGTGATGATTCAACTTTCTAAGTCATTGTAGCATGTACTTTTTACCTACATCCTCGTATTTCTTTGAGTCTGTGGCTTTTAGCATCAGTACAACAGCAATCACTGGGGCCAGACATGGCTGCACATGTCTTTTATCCAACCACTCAGAAAGCTGAAGGAACAGGTTTCTAAGATAGGGTTTTCTGTGTATCCCTGGATGCCCTGGAACTTGCTCTGTAGACCAGGCTGACCCTGAACTCTAATGAGATCCCCTGCCTCTGCCTTCTGAGCACTGGGATCGAGGGCGTGGGCCACCACTTCCCGTTTCTCTCAAGTATCCCTAATGAGAACCTTTGAACTCCGGTTTCTGAAAGTGGCAGCACCTCCTGCTTCACACCTGTCTCATACATTTCCATTTCTGGACATTAAAAAGAATGTATCTTTGCGCGGAGAGTAGGATATTTATTTCCCCAAAGTGAGTAACTCTTAATGGCTCAATTTCAAATTGCCAGATGTCTGTCTGTTCTTGGGATGTTTGGTGTTTTACATTAAGCCTGCTTGATATTGGACAGAACCCAAGTCACTGAATTACAGAAATACCAGAAAAAGTAATGAGGAGGAACCATTCCATTGCCCAGCAAGAATTACCTCAGCAGATGAAGGCCAGATGTTGGATGTTGATGATTGCTGCCTCATACAGGAAAGCTGGCTGCTGGGGATGTTGGCCCAATTGCTGGGTGCGAACCATCATTCCCAGGACAATACAGAAGTCTTTGATTTATATAAGGAAAGTCCTTCCTCTTCTCTGCAGTGTCCTCACTCTTCATCTTCTGAACCAGCTTCTAAGTCTGTCTGTCCAGATCACACCCTTGAGGACTAGAGCGTAACCACATGGTGCTTCTCTTGACTCCTGGACCTACAGTGAAACAGCTTTGACCTCTGCCTTATCTGTCACCTGGACTTCATAAAGCCCCTCTGTTACTAGAGAACTATATTTTAGGTCTTTTGGTCTCAGAGTCAGTCCAGACCACCTAATAGTCTTTAAAAGATCTGCCATTCTGGTATCTATAAGTGCTGGCAGGTCTTTTCCTAGAAAGATCATTGAAATCATTGTTATATGACTGTATGGTGATGTGTATATCGCAGGGCCCTTCTTCAAGGAACCTAGCCCTTCCTTAGCCTGTGGATTGGAGCAGCTGATGTCAGCTTTCTTTTTGCTCTTTTTGTGTGGTGTGTAGTCCCAGAAGGAAGCTGAAGAGGAACAGGCCTGCCGGCAGCTTTCCCTTTATCTTTGGCAGTTACAAGATTAATGGCAATGGCTGAGATACCACTTTCATTGTTGTTATTTTCTTTGTGTACACCTGACTCTTCTGAACTTGCTCTGTAGATCAGGCTGGCCTTGAACTCACAGAGAATCTCCAGTCTCTGTGTCACAAGTGCTGGGATCAAAGCTGTGCATCACCTGACTATTTCCTTCCTTCCTTCCTTCCTTCCTTCCTTCCTTCCTTCCTCCCTCCCTCCCTCCCTCCCTCCCTCCCTCCCTCCCTCCCTTCCTTTTCTAAAAAGATTTATTTATTTATATATTTTCCGTATATGAGTATTCTATTTGCATATACTCCTGCATGCCAAAAGAGGACATCAGATCCCATTATAGATAATTGTGAGCCATCACATAGGTTGCTGGGAATAGAACTCAGGACCCCTGGAAGAACAGCCAGTACCTCTTAACTGCTGAGCCATCTCTCCAGACCTAAGAGATACCACTTTAAATCAATCTTCTAGAGAGGCCATTACAGCAGTCACTTGGGGGTTTACACATAATGCATTTCAGCAAAAAATTAAGGTAGGTATAGGAGGCAGTGATTGATCTGGCGAGAGTTGAGCTGTGGAGGTAGGGATTTCTATCCCCACAACTTTCTCCTGCCAGCTGTGCTGGGCAGAGTCAAGATCTGGTGGTGACATGCCTCATCTCTGGCCTGCAGCCCTGGTGTTGCCTGCATTTGAGCAGCAGGAGTAGTGTGGGGTGCCAACACACAATGTCGTGTTCCGTGTGTCTGAGGTAGCAACATGGATGGGCTGTGGGAACACTCAAGATGTCTCCTCAGTAATGACTGGCATTTCCTTGTTTAAATAGCAAACCTGCCCAGCTTAGCTTCTTACATAATTTTATATAGAAAAGCACATGTTTTATTGGGTCTGGTAGAACCATGGAGTATATTCTAGCAGTATCAAAGATTTGCTGGCTAAGAGCCAGGCCCTAGTCTTTCTGTCATGTTGATTTTGTTGGACAGTTTCTCTGCATTGTCTTTATGACAAAAATTTTGCTTCCCTGTTGACTCTCACAGCATCCATACTAATAATTCTTTTGTAATCACCCCCATCTTGCAGAAGAGGAAGCTGAGCAACAGATGACTTAAACACCTTGTCCTGTTTGTTTGGCTCAGTACTGTAGTACTGAACTTCTTTGTTAAAACTGAGCTGTAGTTTACAGATGGAACTCATCCTTCTAAAGGATGCAGTTGGTTGGTTTTCAGTGTCATTACGAAGGTGAGTCATTGCCACTAATTCTAGAAGTCTTTATTTTTCCCAAGAGAAAGCCCTTATCCATTGGCAGCTGTCGCCATCTCCTCACCCTCTATCACTTCTCTGTCTTTGGATTTGCCTGTCCTGGAGAGGTAGTGGGGGTAGTGCATACAGTATGTGATTCTCTGTCTGGTTCTTCTAGTTAGTTTGCTGTTGTAACATGAGCTGTTAGTCTTGGATCTTCTGTAGATGAGTGTTATGCACTGTGCTGTGTTTGTTGGTTGACAGTTGAGTTGTTTTCTCTCTGGTTGTTGTAAGTGATGCTGCTGAGAACACTTATGGACCAGTTTTGTGTAACTATATGACCCCAGTTCACTGGGGCCTACGAGTGGCATTTCTATGACAGTTCTTTGCATTAACTAGACTTTTCCTTGAAAATGCTTGAATGTTCACAGATTATAAAAATGAAATGTACAGCTAGAGAGATGGCTCAGAGGCTAGCAGCATTTGCTGGTCTACCAAAGCTTTGTGGTAAGCCCCAGAGAGGAAACTCAGTCAGCTATCAGAGTATCCCAGTTCCAGCATCCATGTCAGGCAGCTCGTAATTACTTGCCTGTAACCCTGGCTCCAGAGATCAGACGTCCTTTTGTGGCTTCTGAAGGGAACTGCACACTCATAAAACCTGTACAGACGGGCACACACACATTTTAAAAGATAGTAAATCTTAAAAAAATCAAATGAATGGATTTAAACGCTGAGGCAGCTTATTAGAGCTGTCCTGTTATGGGGACAAAGGTTGAGCTGCTGCGAGAAACGGTGCTTTTCCTATGGAGCTTTGTTGCTTTGATTTTAAAATCAGTGACAGAGTTGTATCTAAGTGTTTTTCAGAAGCTTGTGGATAGACTCGAAAGCGTATGACTTAGGTGGTGATGTTTCTGTTTCTGACATCCTCTCCCATCATTGGAATATGTATTCACGTAAATATTTAAGCCTCGTCTGATAGAGTCACCAACTAAAGGCATTATTCTTAATGTCCTCCTCTTTCCAGCTGCTGGACACGTGATGCCTAGGTTGTATCTTGTGTAGCACTCCCAGTCACAGGGTGGTGGGAGACCAGTGGAAGAAAGACTTCCATACTAGAATCTCATTCTGGAGAGGGGCCTGTGGATCTTCCCCACGGATGGGTCCTTCAACTCTCAAGAGCATCCAGGAGGTAAGCTCCAGAGATGTTTTTGGTTTTTGGTTTTTTGAGACAGAGTTTCTCTGTATAGCCTTGGCTGTCCTGGAACTCACTGGGTAGACCAGGCTGGCCTCAAACTCAGAAATCCGCCTGCCTCTGCCTCCCAAGTGCTGGGATTAAAGGCGTGCGCCACCACCACCACCCAGCTAGTTTTTTTTTTTTTTTTTTTTTTTTTTAAACCTAGATTTTCTTACTGAGAGAAGACAAAGCCTTTTTCCATGGGGGGGGGGGGGGAAACAAAGAGTGAAGATTCAGGATTACCCTCCCACGGTGTGAAGAACTGAAGGTTCCTCATCTCCCAGGTTGACCTGAAATTTGTGATTTCTTTGGGTTCTCTCCTGAAGACTCTCAACGTTGTTGAACAACTAATTAAATGTGTTTTCATTGTAGAAGTAATTTGAATATGGTAATAATTAGACTATGCTGACAGAAATGACTATTTTAAGTCTGTTTAAAACTCTTGGGAATGGATATCTCTGGGACTAACTCTGGGCATATAATAAGCAATTTAAGGTCAGTGCCATTTCTATTAACACTGGCTACAGTGGTTCAAATTAAGAATCTTTCCTTGCAAAGATGTAGCAGAATTTATTTTTTCACAGGCTCAAGAGATTTTTTTTTAAAATTTATTTATGTATGTATTTTATGTATATAAGTGTTTTGTCTGCATATATGTCCATACACCAGAAGAGGGAATCAGATCCCATGGGACTATAGACAATTATGGACAGTTGTGAGCTGCCATGTTGGTGCTGGGAATTGAACTCAGGACTGCTGGAAGAGCAGCCAGTACTCTTAACTGCTGAGTGATCCCTCTAACCTGATGTGGCAGAATTTTAATTTTCAATAATTCTTCGTAACTGTTGTGATAATTTGGTATTTGTCGTCTGTTTTGTTAGTGCCTATGGTTCACCTACATCCAGAACTTAAAGCCTGGGCAATATGTGATTTAGAAGCCAGCCTTAGCAAGGAGACATCCATGGATAACCTGGCTCGGAAGATGCTGAATATGAGCCTGAGCTGACTTCAGGCAGGGAATTCTGGGAAGCCCTCTATCTAATTCTGCCTTACCTTCTTGAGGGTCAGAGCCCAGGTCAGAGAGCATCTTCCAAAGCATGTGCACCCCCTTGCCTGATCATAGTGCATGATGATGTGACGGGAGGACCACAGGGCCTCCCTGATGGCTCCACACTTGTCTTCATCTCTATCTCTGTCAGGACACCTGATCATCTGGACTGTGTGCTGAGAAGTACTGAGTCTAACACATCCCCGGGCAGCCCCTTAGACTCTTAACTATAGTTGATAGGATAAGGGATCCGGGCAGAGCAAAAGTCGGAAAAGACTTGGAAGTCAATTGGAGATTTTAGCTTGCTGCTAACTTCATGTTCAGATGCACACCTCATATTCATGGGGTACCTTCTCTGAGCTATGTGCTATCACCTAATGTGTGGGTTATGCAGGCTACCCTATAAAGTCAGTAGCTGCTGCTGCTAACTATATACTTAACTCTGTTTACTATACAAGAATGTTAATCCCCAAGGAAGTTATGTAACCTGCCCAGATTTGAACAGTTTGTGGGTGCACTATTTAAATAAACCCTCTTTCTTCCTGCTGTTTCCAGCCTGCCTCAGCCAACCTTGGCAGAGAAATGTGAAGCTGGATCTAACAGTCCTCTGCTAACATGGTATGATAGAGTCTACACATTCTAGGTATTGACATCTGTCAGCAGGAGGTGGACAGTATTAGCATAAAGTCACACCCTGCGGAGTCAATTCCACTTGATTTTCAATAGTATTTCTTCTATGGGATTCCTCTGGGGACAGAAGCCTCTTTCAAGGCCTGAGAGGACCACAACCCAGGAGCCTCAGGGCTACCACTCAGCCCCTCCCAGCTGGCTTCTGCTTTTCTGTACTGCTGTGCTTTCCAGAAATGGTTGCCTCTGACTCTCTAGGCCTGGATCCCTTTTTAGAAGTCCCCTGTATTTAATCTCCTTTTAAGCTCTGTGTGATTACCTCACCCCCCCACCCCCACTGTTCTTCCCTTCTGGCCCCAAGTCTTCTCGGCAGCGTGACTTTCTGTAATAACTGTAAAAGCCACATCTGTCTGCACACTTGCCTTTGCCAACCCCCTGTCCCTGCTCATCACTTAACGCTGTGCTTTCTCTGTCTCCCTTGTTTGATGTTTAGACTTCATCCACACTTAATGTCTGTTTGCACACACACACACACACACACACACACACACACACACACACACACACACTATAGGCTACCATTGTATATGAGCAAAAGCATCTGGTTCTTACCTTTCTAAGATCGTATGACCTCGCTTAATATTATACTTTGCAGATTGTCAATTTTCCCTGCAAGTTTCAAGATCTATCACCCCTGGGGATACAACCAATAGACTATGTATTCTACCACAGAGGCACATGAGCACCCATATTTATTGTTGCTGTATAGGAAGCGGACTAGTCTAGATGTCCATCAACAGCTGAATGGATAAAAAAAAAAATCAAAACAAAATGAAACATGGGCATGCTTTTTGAGGGGTCACTACAACATTAGTAGTTCCTGGAATATGGAGTGTGAGAAGACACTGGAGAAGGCACGTGCTCTCTGAGAGGCTGTGATTCACTGGGTAACATAGTGCTCGTTTGTTCCTGAGCATGTCATCGTGTTCCTGCACTAGGCTGGACACTTGTGATGACAGTACACAGAGGAATGAAACACTGTTGAGTGTGGAAAGACTCAGAGGCTGAGAAGAGGAATGTTGTGAACATGAGCAACGCTAAGGAATTTCATCCTCACAGGCTTCTGTGTTTGTAGGGGAATATTCAAGGAAGCATAGTCTAAACCCCAATAGTATAATTAATAATAATAATGTAACTATTATTTGTATAGTATATTATTATAGTATGGTATATATTGTTATGATTGTATAGTATAATCATTATAAGTAATAATTATAATAATAATTATTACTATTATCACTTGTGCTAAGGATCAAACTCAGGGTCTCAGTATATTAGACAAGTGTTTTACCACTGTGTTGGATGATCAGCCATTATCTATTTTTCTATGTATGTGTTTTGATACATGTATGTCTGTGTATCACATGCATTCCGTGCCCTCAGAGGTCAAAAGGGCGCTGGATCCCCTGGTTTGGAGTTATAGTTATGAACCATTGTGTGGGTGCTGGGAATTGAACCTTTCATTAGTCAGCCTTGTCACCCTCTCCTGTAATTCTGCATCTTATACCCCAGAATCTTCTCTGATCAGGGCAGTCTCTTTTCAAGGAGAGGCAGATAGAAAGGGTTTTTGGAGCAAAAGGTAGTAAGAGAGACTGGCAATAATGACTCAGTCGCAGTCCAGTTTCATAATGCTACAGTGAGGTTTTCAATGCACATTCCTAGCCAGGTGTGGGGGTGCACACCTGTAATCCCAGTGCATGGGTAGTAGGCTGGAGAATCCAAAGTTCAAGGCTAGCCTTAGCTGTATAGTGAAATCAGGGATAGTCTGGGCTGTGTGAGATCCTGTATCAAGGAAAGGCGGTGGGGGGGTGGTGAACAAGGAAAGAGAGGGGGGAGAGAGGGAGGGAGGGAGGGGGAAAGGGGGGGAGGGAGAGGGAGGAGGGGGGGGAGGAAGGAGAGGGAGGGAGGGAGGGGGGGAGGGAGAGGGAGGGAGATATCAATTGATTGATCCGAAGTAGATGTCAGAGCTGGAATTGCTGTCTAGTATGAGTTGGGCTGTGGGAACCTGGAGAACAAAGGAGGAATGGTGGAATCTTCTAAGAGGAGGCCACGCTTGAATCAGATTAAAGAGAAGAGGTTTTAGGGGTGGTGTACAGAAAGTTAGAAGTATAAATAGCACAAGGGTGCTTTCTGAAACTCTAACTACCCCCTAGCCAAGCTGCGGGCAGGATGTGGGGAGGCTTGTCAGAAGCGGCTGGAATTAGAATCCGGGGGCAGATCACAATAGGTTTGTGTATCCCTGGACTCTGGAGGGATGTGTATCTGACAGTTACAGGGATAGCCAAGGAGAAACATGCCCACATGCACACTGTTAGAAGAAACTTGAGACAGATGGGCAGGACTAGAGACAAAGAGACCAGAGTAGCAAATGGATTAATGTGCGAGTTCAGTCCTGGAATTAGCAGAGCCTCTAGTCTTTACGTCAATACTCTCACAAGTTTGACGGAACCACAGATAGAGACAAAACATTGGCACCGGGAGCTAGGGAGATGGCTCAGTGTTAGCGGAGGTGCCTGCAATGCAAGGATGGGGCCCTAAATTTCAGTCCCCAGTAGCCACATAAACACTGAGTGTGACAATATGCCTCTGTCACCTCAGCTGGGGTGGCATTGAGACAGGTGGTGCATGCTCAGGGTCTACTAGCCAGCCAACATAGCCAAACTGGTAAGCCATAGATTCTATGAGAAACTGTCTCAAAAATAAGGTGGAGAGCAACAGAAAGACAGCTGACATTAATTCTGCATACACACTCACACACACACACACACACACACACACACACACACACACACACACATGGGGGTGGGGGAAGACTGGCTACGACCTGCAGAGAGGCACAGGGTGAACAACTCCTTGTGTGTCAGCTCATGGTCTGTTTATCTTTGCCATCTTGAAGCAGATGGAAGTAGAAAGCTCCGTTTCTCATCACCTCCTAACAGTGACAGATCTGATAGGGAAACATGTCTGTCAGAGGCTCACTGATCTGAGACCCGGTGAGCAGACAGAGAATGTGACTCTGTGTTAACTCAGTGACTTAGCCTTCCTGGGAGTCAAGTTTAATATGTCCCAGCAACTCTGTATCCGGGTTGTGTTGGCTTGAGTACAGTTTTCTTTAATGGAAGATACATTTGAAGCCAAAATATACCCACTGTCTGAACCTTGACTGTGAGTGTGGTCTGACTTCTCTTTCTCCTGAGGTACAGACCCCTTTATGGAAGCAGATTTCCATATACAAGCTGAAAGCCACTTTACTTCCTCAGTGCACTTTCTATGTTCAGGTCATCACAGATAGGGGCTTCAGAAAACATTCTCAATGTCCAGTTAAAGAGCAGCTATCAGCGAGTACCGGATCCAGGCAGTGCTGTCAGAGAAGACAGAACAAGGACCATTTGAAAGTAACCTAGTAACCGTGCTTATCTCTCTGAGCACAGCTGCCAGACATCCTTCAGTGTGCCTACATCTCCAGCCATCGAGGTGTGATTGCTAGCATGCACAAGGAAACAGTAATTTAGAAAGCCATCTGAAGTAAATGGTGGAGCTGGAGTGGAAGCCCAGGCCGTCTGACTGCAAAGCTCTATTCTTCGTTTCAGTCCTGTACTCTTTCAAATCAGAGCATTGGGTGATTTGCTACAGGGTCGCAGGGAGGGGAGAAGAGGAAAGGAGAGAACGGTTTCAGATGGGGGAACCAGGTTGACAGATTAACCCTACAGCCCCTTATCAGGGTGGGGACACAAGAAAAAGAAGAGGTTTTGAAGGAAGGATGTTGAGAAGAAGCATCCACGTAAGACGTCTGTTGGACAACTGGGTGTTTAAATATAGCACTTTAGAAAGAAGTGAATGAGGCTGAAGAAGTAGACGTGGCGAGATCTGTTTCTAGGCAGCAGAAGAGGGTGTGGGCTGTGAGGAGGAGAGGAAGATGAGTAGAGAAGAGAGCCAAGAACCTCCAGATCCTACGATGTTTAAGATCCCTGTGAGAGAAGAGCCCTTCTGTGAAAGAAAAGAGAGTCCTGGGGTGGGTAGGAAAACAGAGCAGGTCACAGACACTGAGGAGGGAGGATGATGGATGTTGGAGGTGGCAGTGCCTGATGGGATGGAGGAACTGTATAAGGCAGGAGCTGAAAGGATATCGTTGAGCCTGGACTTAGACCAGTGTAAGAGCAGCTGCTGCACCAGGAGGACCAAACGATAGCTTCTTCCAAAATTCAACCCTGCTGTGTGGTCTGAGGGGTTTTGTACACCCTGCTGTTCCCTGAGTGAGATGACCATCCTGCACCATGTTTATAGAAGCTTCATGCATAGCAGTCAAACTTCGGAAGAACCCAAAATGTCCTTCAATGGATGGAGTAGCAAACTCTGGTACATCCATACAATGGAATATTATTCACCACTGGAAAAAAATTGGCTATCAAACCACAAAACTATATGGGAGATGGACCTTAAATGGTTATTTCTAGTATAAAGTAACCAGTCTGAAAAGGTGACAGAGCTGGAAGCAGACAGTGGCATTGTGGGAAAGACAGAGCCGTGCAGACTTGAAGAACAAGGGGTTTTTAGGGAATGGAGCTATTGTGTATACTTTAACTGCAGATGCACGTATGGGGCATCGGTCAAAGTTTCCCACTGAGCTCTGTGACAGATAAGGAACTGTGTAAAGGGCTGAACCCTACTGGAAACCAGGGGCAGGTCTCTGATTCGCAGAGATCCACCTGTTAATGAAGAATGCCCATGTTTAAAGGAGAGTCAACACCTCACTCTCCTCCTGCCTACCAACTTCCACTACCAGGCAGGGCAGTTTCCTTGACATGGTGTGACAAATACCATCTCCCAGTTTACCAGTATCATCTTTGGTCATTGTCCTTGAATTAAAAGCTCTAGTGGCAGTTGCCACTTTGTCCTTGTCCGTAATTCTGCAGTCCTTCAGACCACTCTACCTGTGCTAGCTCTTGTTAACGCCCATGTCTGTCTGCCCTACCTCCAACACTTGCCTGAGCTCCTTCCTTTCCCTTAGCCACTAGAGAGGAGTGATTTCTCTCCCAGTGTCTGCTGTTCTCTCTGCTGTTACAGTCAATGGATAAATACTTAAAACATCACAAAGTAAATAAAAAGCCAAACAATTGACCAAAGCTCTAAAGGGAGGCAAGTATGACTAGGGCATATGGACGCTCTTGGGGAGGTTTTATTGGTTTGGACACATTCCTGTTTTTTTCTTGAGCATCTGTGGGTTTACCCAGAAGGGTTTCAGGGTGGCAGCTCCCCGTGGCTCTGGTGTAGGCCAGCTCTTTGGTGCTGATGCGTATTACTAAGGATGGCCTCCAGCTCAGTAACTCCTCGGGTCCTAGGAGCTCTGGTCCTCTGATGTGTGCAGAAAGAGAGGGAAGACTTGTATATCTTACTCCTGTTTTCTCTGAGGGTTGGAGCCACAACCTGCTTCATCCGGAAAGGACAGGTTGTCTAGGTAGCGTGTCCTCTCATTCTTACAAAATTCGTAGGTCCCATAGGCCCCATAGCAACCGGCTGTTAGTTTTTCTGTCATTTATGCAATGGATAATCAAGACCAGCTATGTTCTGTGCACAGTGAGAGGTATTGCAGATGCAGGGTGAGGGGAACAGGGCTCAGCTTGAGGTAGAGACCAGCCCAAGCCATATAGCATGTTTCCACAAGGGGTGCTGTAGAGTCACTTGGGCCACCGTCACACTGTAGCCTGAAGGGCAAATCCACAGGAGAATCTTCCTTCAGGTCTAGAGGCTACAAGGTGTATGTAGATCAAAGTCTAGCAGGATTCAGTTTCTCATGAAGCCTCTTCCTCAGCTGCAAGTGGCTATTTTTCCACATTGTCCCACCTGGGAGGTGAGGGAGGTCAAGGGGAAAGAAAGTACATTTGGCACTTCGGAGTTTTGATGTCTTCTCTATAACAACACTCCCCCATCATGACCTAATTTCATTTTAATTGCCACTTGTTTCCAGCGACAGTTCCAGTGGGGCTTAGGGTTTAGTCCATTGCAGGAACCTGTAGGGAGCTGCAGGTGACATGATGGGAACATCTTGTTTGCTGTGGTAGATGGCATCTGTAGGGACAGCCATGGGCTGAGTTTTGAGCACAGATAGAGTCAGTCCCTGCTATATGATGGGCAAGCACAGCTCCGGTTGGGAGGTGCTGGTGGTCTTTAGTAAGCAATCATCCTTGGGGAGACTAGGAGGTCGCTACAGCTCTGGTCCACCACGTTAATGAGTTTTACCTCTAAGCAGCTTCTTTAAAAAGTGGAGCTGTGCCACCCAGGTTTCCTGGATAATAGACACTTGTCACCCTGAAGTAGAAACTTAAGGGTTCTTTGGAAAGTCAGTTATGTTTTGCTGGAGCAAACATGTGAAGGAATGTTTTCCCAAATGAAAGGATGTTTTGCTAAAGCAAGCACCTGAAAGGACATGACAAGAAGGATTCTTCGCTAAAGACTCAAATGTATTGGTCCCCTTACATTGCATTAGTTGAGTTCCTTTTGTTGGCACTCCAGAGAGAAACACACCAAAACAACAAAACAACAACAAAAAACCAAAAAAACAAACGTGTGCTGTGGCTTCTTGCTACTTCTGAGGACTCTACTGAACTGGACTGCTGGTGTATATCCGTGAAGTGTTTTTTAGTAGATTGAGCTACTGCTAACCTGTGAACTGAACTACTGATTTCCTGACAACACAGATGGGAGTTGCTCCAAAGAACCATTTCCTAACAGGTCCACTTCCCCTGTAGCCTTTCTTTTCCACTACACTTTTTACACACTCTGGTGTGTGGTGGGCTAGAAGGAAGGTTAAAGTGTTTAAGAGCCAGCATTAAAAATAGGGTTTGAAAGAATTAAAGTTACATCACCCAACTTCTATAACAGCCTGTGTTTCCTGCCAAGGTGGTTGTTGATTGATTCAGCAACCATCGTATTTGCCTGTCCTTGCAACAGCTCAAGAAACAATTGTCCCTCCTTCTTTTCAATGGCAGTATGAGATGAGGCCTGAAGAGGAGCCTCTGTGCTCTGCCACCTCCTTCCTTATGCCGAGAACCTTCTGCAAGCAGGACATCTGTCCCCGAACTTGGGTTTATGGCCTCAGGAGGAGCAGCTCTCATGGTTCTTTGAGACAATGGACTTTAAGCTGGTTGCTTTGTTTCTGGCACCTGGTCTTTTGGGTCTTTGTTGTGACTTAGCAGTGGCCAGGTTAGTAAGTAGTTTCTTCAAAGTAGGAGTCAAGTTATGTTCATCATTGTTATAATGTCACAAAGTCCCCAGTGGTGATTGCAGTAGTAGGGTGTGATTGGTTTTGGATGAACTAATATGAAAATACTTGTGTGTGTGTGTGTGTGTGTGTGTGTGTGTGTGTGTGTGTGTGTGTGTGTGTGAGAGAGAGAGAGAGAGAGAGAGAGAGAGAGAGAGAGAGCAAGAGAGAGAGAATAGATAGATAGATAGATAGATAGATAGATAGATAGATAGATAGATAGATAGATAGAAAGAAAAGGGACAGACAGTGTTATTGTCTCTTGGCAATTGTTCCCCTGGTATATTTCCACATTTGTGCAGTGCATAGGCCAGAGTCCACAGTCTGACCTTTCTGTGCCAAAGGGCAGAAGCTGGCCCTGTGGCCACAGGGACTGCTGTCCTGAGGGGAATAGGAGTGAGGTGAGGCAGGATGGTGGTCAGAGGATTTGTGGCCAAATTACTCTTTCCTTTCTAATCCTGTCTTCACATGGAAAATATGGTTTCTGGGCTCAAGTCAAAAAGAAAGCCTAGTCTCCAGTGAGAGTTTCTGTTGCCTGAGGAAGTGTTGCCTGAGGAAGGCACACCTGTGATGCTTGCTTCTGCCTCAGAAGGGGCTCTCCACTCCCCACCCCCTGCCCCTGCTCCCTTGCACACACTGTGGAGGAGTTCACCAGCAGATTGGATTTACAGATATCTTAGTGGTTACTCTGCCAGACCCTGTCTGCACTGCTGATGCTGCAGTCCCTGTATGGGACTCTGCTCAAGCCGCTTCTGTCTGGATTGCTGTGCAGGATGCCAGCATTTCCCCAGCTGTTCCTGTGAGGACAGCGGGTTGTCTTCTTATCCTTTCCTGTGTGCTCCCATTTACACCGGGCTGCAAACTTCACCTCTTGGTCACCCGAGCATCCCTCTGAAGCACACTGCTCAGCTGTGCATCGCTCCGACTCTTGTTGGGCAGGGTTACAGGTCCTCCGCTTGTAAGAGAAAGCAGTCTCATAAAATCAGGCTCTCCAACACTCAGAACAGTGGCAACAGAGCAGCATCTGGAGCTGAACGGATGCTTTCATAGCTTGGTGATGCAGCGATCCTCGGCAGGGGAAGCTAAGGAAGAGGCGGCTTACAATTGCTGTAGGTAAATCCAAGCCAGCCGCCGAAGCTCTGGGAAGCTTATGATCTCCCCAGGAAAGAATTGACTGCGTTTCCAGAAAGAACCCAGAGGACCGCTCCATGTGTGAGTAATCTCTCTGGTGGGAAAAAGCTAGTTATTCTAAGTCTGCTCTCTAACCACCGCTCTGGTGGGCTAAGCTCTGGTGGGCTCTGCACAATGCCTGGCTAGGACTTTGCTTTGAAAGGCTTGTTTCAAGTAGTGTATTGGGAGGAGATGAAATGTGGTGGCTTTCAGATATTGACTGGCACCAGGAGAGTTGGTTGTAAATCATCAATAAAGAAGAAAAATCAAACCTCATAGATCCTTTGCCATCCATAGCAAAACAGAAAAACAACAAAAGAAATGGCTCACTGGGGAGCAATGAATGCAGAAGGGATAGAACTGGGAGGGGAGGAGGCCCTGGGTCTTAGGAGCCCACCCACTGCTAGTGGTATACTCTCTGGACTTACTGTGCTGTCTGCTCCCTTCCTGTCTGAAGAACAGGCAGCAAGTTTGCCTTTAAGTGTTTCCCTCCAGAGCACAGTGAAAACATACACCGTGACAAAGGACGTGATTGACAGGTGTGAGGCAGACAGATTGCTCACATCCAGCAACAAGGCTCTATTGGATGGTGGCTATCTTACTGGAAGAGGAAGCTCAGATTTCATGAGAGGGCATAGCTGCGGCAGCCAGGGCACAACAGGTTATAGTGAAGTCTAACTCATAGTCTGAGGGGTGGTCACACCCTTATATTTTCTTTCTCTCTCTCTTGGGGTTTTCCATCCTTCCCTATCCCAGCCTGCCTCCATCTGGCCTAGTTTGCTGGTTTCCAGACAGGGAGCAGAGCATCCTCTCACTCCAAGTGAGGTCGGGAGGGGAAACTGGGAGAGAGGAGACTCAGCATCTGTGGTCCTGTGCACCTGCCCTTTGTGTAAAGCATCTGCCAGTGTAAGTCCTAACAGTGAGATGATCTCTGCACTGAAATCGAGAATGACTTTGAGATGTCCAAGTGTGAGAGGGTGGTGTTAGCTGCCGATAAGAACAGATAACCTGGGGTGGTGTTACTGCTGCTCGTCTTGCAAGCAGTTTTCTGTGCAAGCATGCTGGGGGTAATGGGGTGTATCCAAGATCTGTTGTAAATGACCACTGTCTGTGGGTGTGTGGGTTCTATATGGGGGAAGTAAAGAGGGTCCTTATGTAGCCGCAACAGAAAAGCAAAACATAAAATGTCATTGCTGGTTGATGAAGATTTTCTCATCAATGGGGTGTTTTTATATTTTTGTTTTAATAGTGATGGTAGCTGTACATGCAAAGGGCAATTTACCTGGTAATTAGCTAAATGAAGCTATCTCAGCCTGCAGCTGTAACTGTAAGAACTTCTGGCTTTAGTCTCATTATCTGAGAGGCTGCATCTGTTGCATGAGACTGCTGTCTGGGATGGGAGTGGCAAGCAATTTACCAGAAGCTGGTTGGACCTGGTATCTGTTGCTAAGGGGGCTGGATTGCTGTGGGGATGGGAAAGTGCAGCTGACTCCTCGCCCTTTCAGGAAAGCTGTGGAGTAGACTGGGTGGGATTTAGCAATCAGGCCGTCTTTGACTCAGATACCCTTTGTAAGAAGGGTTCTGTAAGGGAAAGGGTACAGATAAAGCCGAGTGTATAGAAATAACAAATGGGAAGATAGAGGGAAGGACCTGCAGATGGGAGCTGGAGGCTAACACTGTGCATTTGTCTGCATTTGGCAGAGTGGCTTTGCAGTATTTGAGTTGAAGGAGAAACAAATCAGTGTAGTTTGTGTGAATGGAATGCAACCCCCCTGCATAGGAGGAAACAGTTCACCCTGTGTTCATAAAGACAAGCCTCCTTCGTGTGTGTGTGTGTGTGTGTGTGTGTGTGTGTGTGTGTCAGAGGCAGGACAGGTAGGAGATAAGCCCCATGTGTGTTCTGTGTGGCTTTGGGCCTTCCAAAGGCATTTCTAGCTGTTTCTCTCACTGCTTTTGAGTGTTAACTCTGTTCTTTCATTGGGCTGGGAATGTAACTTTGTGGCTGTACACTTGCCTGCCATGTGAAAGGCCCTGGGCTCGATTTCCAGCACAGGAAGGGAAATGTACATCTCAGAGCTGACTAGCTGGAGCACTGTGCTTCCGGTGACCTGCTGAGCAAGAGCATGCTGGCCTTGCCAGAGTTCCTTTCCCTCTTTTCTTATTATCTTTTGCCCATACTGGGGGCAACAGATGGAGAGCAACATGAAATGTGATGGTAGAGATTGGGGGTAGATAAGAAGTATCTAAAATTACGGTTTTTGCATCTGCCTAGATTTCTTTCTTATAATGAAATGGTTGTTCTGTATATAAGACTCTACCTAAGGTTGAGTGATTATCAAGTTTCTGGAAGCAACTGTGAAAGATGTCAGTATGTTCTTGAACAACAAAACATAATCCGATTTGAAGAGTGTGATCTTCCGTGTGTGTGTGTGTGTGTGTACGAGTGTGTGTGTCTGTATACATATGTACATACAATGTGGTTTCCATGAAGACGTCAGAGGCCAGTTTGCTGCAGTCTGTTTTCCCCTTCCATCATGTGGGTACAGGAACTGAGCTCAGGTTCTCAGACTTTGCACCAAGTGCCTATACCTGAGCCATCTCCCTGGCCAATACGAACATGTTTTAAATACAAACACTCCCTCTTCCTCCCCCTGCCTCAGAGCTGAAATCAGTACCCTGACTTGGTTTGTTCTTTTTTTTTTTTAAACCTCGAAACTGGTTGGTTGTTGGTTGGTTGGCTGGTTTGGTTTTCGAGACAGGGTTTTTCTGTGTAGCCCTGGCTATCCTGGAACTCACTCTGTAGACTAGGCTGGCCTCAAACTCAGAAATCTGCCTGCCTCTGCCTCCTAAGTGCTAGGATTAAAAGCGCGCACCACCACTGCCTGGCTTTGATTTGTTCTAAAGATATTACCAGGGCTGCTTGAGCAGAGTCTAGAGTTCTGTTAAGGCTCTGCCCTCAGTGGTTTGGGGGCTGTTTCTTTTCCTCCCATTAAGCCAGGGGGTGGGGGATGTTGGAGGGGGTTGTTCCTAAGCTGGCAGTGCTAGAGCTGCCTGCACTGAGTGAGGCATCAACTTCTTTACATGCAAAGTGTTTCATCAGCTCAGAACTGGAGTCGACCCTGGGCTCTGCTCAGTTCTCCACCTGCTCCAGAACGCAGGAGACTGTTGTTTGCATAAAGTAAAGGACGAAGGAAATCACTTTTGCTGAGGGAAGGGGTGGGGATGGGAGTGCCTCCTCAAAGAGACACCCTGCCTATCACGGTCTCTGAGTGCATGGTGGATTCATAGGAACCTGGCCCTCAAGACCAAAGGTTGATTATACATAGTACATGTTGTTATGTATATAACCAGGAGGTATCTAGGGAGTTAATATCAGACCCCTTCTTTTTTAAAAAAATAATTAAAATACAATTGTGGCATTCTCCCACCATTCCTCCCTCCACCCTGTGTTTTATCAGGCCTCAGAGTAGAAATGCAGCCTCCCAGTTCTGCCCATCTTGTGGAAAATGATCCTGAGGAGGGAGGAAGTGGAGAGGTTGGCACACTCTGCTGCCTTCCACTCTGACATGCTGTGGAAGTGAGCTTTTGGCTTCCTGTCTCCTTAGCTTCCCTCCCCTGTGCTGTGCAGCAGAGGAACACCCTGAGGTCAGCAGAGGTGTGGTCTGTCTGTCCTCATATGCTGAGTGGCACTGATGGCCGCTTTGTTTTGTGACCCCCCTAGGACCTGAAGATGGAGTAGTAACAAAGGCATCCCCCATGATTCTGAGAACCTTTTGCTGTGGACTCCAGCCCCAGCCAGAGGCTGCATGTGGAGCTGAAGAAACTGATCTGCTGCTTTCCTGAGAGCCCCTTTCTCTCCTAATTCATGAGCCAGCAGGATGCGGTCGCTGCGCTTTCAGAACGCCTGCTCATAGCTGCGTACAAAGGCCAAACAGAGAATGTGGTTCAGCTCATCAACAAGGGTGCCAAGGTAGCGGTTACCAAGGTAACAAGGAAAAATGCCATAGCTATTCTCTGGGAGTAGCTTACCTCTTGTTGGCTGCAGAACTGTTGTTTGGTTCATAGTTTGAAAAGAACTGGCTTTTGCTAAAGGGATGAAGTCTTGGGAAATAACAAGAAGCACCGAAAATGTTTTCATTGTCCTCTTTCAAATGGAGAGTTGGTAATTTATATTTGACAGTCAGAAAAAAAATCACTTATAACTTTTCCCCACCCACATTTGAAGCCAGTGGACAAGATATCTCTTTGGAGAAATTCCTACTCAGAAGTTCACTAAACAGTGAGCTGGGGGTGGAGGGTGGTAATCATATTAGGCAGGCCTCCTAGCAAGGTGGACCAGCCTTTGGTCAGAAAGCCCCCACTGTAGTCTCATTGTCCGCTCTGACAGCTTGGACTAGATGCCTGTCATTACTACTGCGGGGCTTAGTAAGACATTGCTTATCCCTCATCAACAACACAATGGCAGATCAGGGAACAGTTGATTGAAGGCAGTCTTATAGCAAAACCCCCAGAAAGGTAGGTCCTGGCCAGGTGTGTCTGTGCCAGCATTCAGGAGATCATAAGTTTGAGAACAGCCTGGGCTACATAGATAGTCTCAAAAATAAGCAAAAAATAAAGTTAGTCCTTTCACTGTTGAAGTAATGCTGATCCAAACATAGCCAGCTTCTAGTGCCGCTGTGAGTACCATGAAGCCCCCTGGAGAACATTCTATTCTCATCCTGAAGACATTTCTGTCCAGGTGGAAATGTATCTTATATCCTTGGTGCCCTGGTCCAAAACTCTCCTGCCTTCTGCTCCAATGAGAGCTGTACAGATGGAGATATGGTTTCATTTTTTCACATGGCATCATCTGTTAATATCTGACATTCTGGGTCAGATGTTGGTCAGCTGTCAGTCTCCATCCCTCTGAATTACATACTGGTCTTAAGAGAGAGAAAATCTTGTGAGTTACCCATGGAACCCCAGAGATCTACAAGTGTAGCCTGAACCTAGCAAAAGAATCTTTAACTGCCAGGCCAGTAGATGCTTGCTACCCATTAAAGGTAGCAGGTAAGCCAGGTTAGGATTTGACTTTGCTGTGTTTGCAGATTGTGTGACTAGCTTAACTTTTCTAAGCCTCAGTTTCCCTATCTGTGTTAGGAGAATAATATCAACCTTTCAGGGCTGATATAATAACAGTAACTTAGTCAAAGCGTTTGCCACATAGGCTGCCAGACCTCATTCGTTGTTTTGTTTGGTTTTGGTTTTTTTTTTTTTTTTTTTAATCCACAGCTTTATTGAGGTATATTTTACATGCCCCAAGATTAATCAGAAATTTCCAGAATACTTACACCATGGTGCAGCCATTGCTGCTGCTAGGATTGAACTGCCCCTCTCATTCGTATGTGGACAGAGCTTGAGGGGTAATTAAACCGGATGAGTCTTTATGATGAGATGAGTGTCCCTGCATGTGGAAACACCAGGGAGTCTGAGTGTTTCTCTCTCTGACTTTCTGGGCCAGAGGTTGGTCAGCTGTCAGTCTCAGTCACTGCTGCATTTTGAGTCCCTGCCCTTTGAGCACACAGTGAGAAGTTGGTCCTCAGCAAGCTAGAGAAAGAACTCTCCAGGGCCCACCCATGTCTGTGCCCTCATCTGGGACTTCCTTAGGGGAGATTCATCTCTGTTGTGGCAGCCGGAGCGAACCAAGGCAACCGCATTCTAACTTTAGAAAGCTCCAGTTACCCAGTAAAGGCTATATATCCATCTACTGTCTGCCCAGTCTCACCCCAGCTCTCAGTGATCATCGATCTCCTTCTTGTTTATCAGTTTTCCTTTCTTAGATATTACAAAGAAATAGAATTATAAGTGACCTGGTTAATTTTTATGCCAACTTGATACAAGCTAGAGTCATCAGAGGAGAGCTGTAGGTAAGACTGTAGAGAGCATTTTCTTAATCAGTCCATTGTGGGTGGGGTCATCCCTGGGCTGGTGATCCTGAGTTCTTTAAGAAAGCAGGCTGAGCAAGCCATGCAAGCAAGCCACTAAGCAACAGCACTCCAGGCCTCTACATCAGCTCCTGCCTCCAGGTTCCAGCCCTGTTTGAGTTCCTGTCCTGACTTCCTTTGATAATTAACAGTGATATGGAAGTGTAAGCCAAATAAACCCTTTCTCCTAACTTGCTCTTTGGTCCTAGTATTTTGTCACAGCAATAGGAACCCTAACTAAACACACAGGGTATTCTGTCCTCATTTCCTTCATGTATCAAGAGTTATTCATGTCGCAGTGGGTGGGTACTTCATTCCTTCTTATGGCTGAATAGTAGCACATAGGAAGCAAACATAGCAGTACACAGTATCTGCAGGTAGGAAGGGTGGACAGCATGGATACATTGAACAAAGGGGTGACTAATGTCCCTGGTGGGATTCAGGGGACAGCGTTGCTCAGAACCATATGCAATTTCAGACTTCAGAATTGTATAGCTCTTGAATTTTCCATTTCTCATTTCAGATTGTGATTGGCCCTGACAATGGGTTATCATAGGGAGTGAGACGGTGGGTAAAGGAGGATTCCTACTGTCCTTTAGTCAGTTGATTGACATTTCCGGCTGCTTCTAGTTTAGGGCTATTATTAAAACTCCCATCACAGCCGTGAGCATCTGCATACACGTCTGTGTGGGCAGAGTTTGCATCTCTGTTGGGTGAATATCAGGGAGATTTGCTGAGTCACATGATAAATATGTTTAACACTGTAAGAAAATGCCACGCCTGGTTTTAAAATGGGTTTACAATTTCATGTTCCCACCAGAAGGTTTGAAGGTCCCATTTCGTATTTTACCTGTGCATACTATATCCTAATGATTGTTTGTGGCAATGTTATCTTATTACTAAAGCCTAGGCTGGCCTTGAACACATGGGCAGTCTTCTTGCCCCCAGCTTTCCACTGGGATTACAGGTATGGTCCACCCTGCCTGGTCATGATTTACTTTTAAATGCAGCTAATCTTTGACTTACAATGAAGTTATGTCCCCACAAAACCATCAGAGTTTGAAAATATTGTAAGGTGAAATGCATTTTCTATACCTAACCTATCGACCATCTCAGCTTAGTAGGGCTGCACACTCGGGCTATACTCTACTCTTTCTGGTCATGTAGGAAACTGAGAGTTGTGGCTTGTTGTCACTTGCCCAGCATCCTGAGAGGGTCCCATACTACATATTTCTGGCCTTGGGGGAGGAAAAAAAAATCAAAACTCAAAATGATTTCTGGTGAATGTATAAATTACCTTTTGAATCAGTGTTGAAGAATTGTAAGTTAAATCACCATAAACCAGGCATCATTTTTACATATCTTTACAAAAGTAAAACTTATACACCCTGGTGGTGATTGTATACACTTTTAATCCTAGCAGTTTGGAAACAGGGCTATACAGAGAAACCCTGTCTCTAAAAGACAAAAATCAAAACAAAAATGAAAAAGGCACAAGGAATTTAAAAGCTGTGCTCTATGTGCATGTGGTATTTTGCCTGCACATGTGTCTGTATGCTTTCTTGCTTGTAGTGCCTTCAGAGGCTACTAGTGGGTGTCAGGTCCCTTGGCACCGCAGTTACAGATGGTGGAAGGCTCCCATGTGGTGCTGGGAATTGAACAGAAGAGCAGACAGCGTTTTAAAACAAGTCGTCTCTTCAGAGCCTGCTAGAGGCATCCCAGTTCCACCTCGGCTGAGCGATCTTCTCTCTTTCTGGACCTCACTCAGACAAATGGAGTGCTCTGTCAACATACAGGAAGGACTCTCAGGATGAGCCAGTAAGCAGCAGACTTCATTAAAAGAATATCCCAGATCACATGGCTAAGCAGAAAGATGCCCAGGGAAATGAGAGATCTGAGTGTGGGGAATGGGCTTCTCGAAAGAAACTGTCCTCAGGTGTCTCAATCTCTGTCTTTCTAAGCTACAGGGCTCAGTATCATTTACAACAAGGTTTAAAGGTTAAAGTTTTTCCTTTTGTAAGCAAAACTGTAAGCTTTGTGAAGGGTGGTGTTTAAATTTAGAATGAGAAGAATGCCAGAAACTCAAAGCTAAAATACATCATTTTGGCCCCAGGTAAGCAGTTTATTTACTGTCTTTGACATCTCTGTCTGAGAGATGTTAGGAGAACATGCCTTGGGGCTGATCAGTGTCTGAAATGTACTGAGTCTGTCAGCAGGACAGGAGAACCAGGCCTAGGGCCGAGGGACTTTTCCCAGAAATGACTTTCACAACTCCTAGCTGTGTCCCTTCTTACCCGCTTGGTTCTCCATTCTTAGAATATATGTGTAATATATATTACTTGATTGATCAGCTTAATTTTTAGAATTAGATCTTAATAATTTAAGTTTTCAATATTTATCGTGGCAGATTCACATCTTAACCATTTGTAGGTGTGAGTTTCAATGACCTATAGACATCCACACTGTGGCCCAGCAGTTGCCACCAGCACTTCCAGACCTTTGTTGATCTCTCCAAAGGGAAGTTATGATCTCATTAAACACTGTCTCCTCTGTCCCTTCCTGATCACATGAGACAAGGTCTCACAGTGTAGCCCTGGCTGGCCTGAAACCAACTCACAGCATGGTTACGATTGGGCTTGAACTGGAGGCTACCTTCATGGCCACATTTGTGTCCATGTCCCCAGCTGGAGCCTGTTACTCTTCTTCAGGCCTCTTCTGTAGTAAGTAGCAGCCCTGTGTGTCCTGTAGCCATTTTGTTTTCTTCTTGGCTCCCGTTGTCACTCCACTTGCCTCTCGAAGTGGGTGTAGGTAATAGAGAAGGCAGAGAGCTCCTCACGCTGGGCTGTGGGTAGTTGGCTGGGAACGCTCTGGGTTCCTCCAGTGGGAAGTTAGGCCCGGCTGCTGTGGCTCCACAGTTCCTCTTGGAGTGGCCCCAATGACACAGGAGAAAGTCCATGGGTTTTTACAGGCTTTATTGTCATGGCAGATAGTGGATGGATCTGGATGCACACTCCCCCCCCCCCCCCCAAAACCCTGGGCAGATGTGAGTTAAATAGGGAGGGGGGGGCTGGGGAGGAATGCTTAATTGGCTCCACCCTCTGACCTTCAGGTACCTTATTAGTATGTAAATCTCTCTAGGGCCTGAGGCCAGTTAATCACCTCTACCTGTGCCCTACTTGACTGAAGGGTGCAGGTTGAATGGAGATTAGACCTCATATCAGGAGCCTGGGTTCTGGGGGGTGTGGCCCAACACCCACAACCCAAGAACCAGGATACCCTTCCACAGCCCAAACAAGTGGGCTGGCCACTCATGCTCCCTCCTGAATTTCTTCTTGATGTCTTTCCAGTTGCTATACTAATGCTATAGGAGATGCCTCTTAGAAAACATAGTGGTGGCATTATAAATGATGGAATTCTCTCCAGAGTTAGCTCACATAAGACCTGTCTCCACCCGAGGCTTCATTTTATTAGCTTGGCTTCCACAGGTATTTTATTGCCTAGATAAACCCTCTGTATCACTTCTGATACTGAATATGGCCCATAGGCTTAGTGTTAAAAGCAATGAGGAACTGTAGGGTGGGCTAGCTTTCTGAACGAAGCTTTTCCTGGGATGCTGTGGTTTTCTCTTCCTCTAAACGTATCCAGATAAAATTACTTGGTGAAACCGCAATTGAGAAAAAAGTAAGACTTCATTCACAAATGAGCATTTATTACTTAATGAAAATCACTGGCCCTGGATAATAGTATAGGGTAAGATGAGTAAGAAACACACTCTTAGAATATATGTGTAGTAAATATATATTCTTAGATGAGTAAAAAACAGAAGCCAGCTCTGTGTGTGTGCGCGCACACAGCTGTACCCCCAGCACTCCGAAGATAGCAAGCAGATCAGGATTTACACCACTGACAAGGTGCAGAGAGACAGAGACCTGGGACAGTCAGTCCTGAATGATGTCTTCATCCAAGCCCTCCCCTCAGGGCTCAGGGAACTCGGTAGGAGAGGAGACAGGAAGATTGTAAGGGCCTGAGGGGATGGAGGACACCGAGGACTCAGGCCTTCTAAACACGGCAGGGCTGATGCACACGTGAGCTCACAGAGACTGTGGCAGTGTGCACAGGGCCTGCACGGATAAGCCAGATTGGGTCTCAGTGCTAAGAGGAGACTTGAGGCCATCTCTAACCCAGAAGCCAGCTCCAGTTGACAGCTACACAAAAGAAAAGTTAGTTTTCTCCAGTGTAGTCTGACTGGGAACACAAACCACACTGAAAAGCAGGCCCCATGCCCAGCAGTAGATGCCAACTGAAAACAAAATACAAACCCCAGTGGTCAATGGTATTTTTAGAGTGGTTTGGGTTTTTTGTTGTTGGGTTTTTGGTTTTTTGTTTGTTTGTTTTGTTTTTTCCTTTTTTTTTTTTTTTTGTCACATGAAACTTGTGCATTTTTTAACCTTGCTGGTTTCTTGCTTATATATCATGGTTTCTGATTTTGTGGGTTTTTTATGAGCTTTCTGTGTGTACATGTGTATATGAGTCTCACACTTGTATTTTTTTCTTTCTCTCTCTCTCTCTTTTTTTTTGTCCTATTCTGATTTTGTTTGTTTTGTAAAGAAGGAGAAAAATGAGGGTGGGCTGGTGGGGAGAATGTAGGAGAGGATAAGGGCAGAGAAACTGATCACAATATACTATATAAGAAAAAAGGCAGTGGTGGCACACACCTTTAGTCCCAGCACTTGGGAGGCAGAGGCAGGTGGATTTCTGAGTTCGAGGCCAGCCTGGTCTAAAGAGTGAGTACCAGGACAGCCCGGGCTATACAGAGAAACCTTGTCTCGAAAAACCAAAAAAAAAAAAAAAAAAAAAAAAAAACAAAAAAACACACACACACAAAAAAAAACAAAACCTATTTTCAACTCAAAAAAAGAATGATCAGATTCAAGGTCATTTTGAGCTTCATAATGAGTCTCAACCAAAACAAAAGAAGACATAGAACCTGGGAGGCTGTGACAGGGTTCTGGGTGTAGGCATGAGGGAGAGGGAGGGGCAGTGTTCAGGAAGATTGCCTGACAGCTTCTTAAAGAGCTCTGCAGTTGCTTGCTTGTGTGTCTTCGATACAGGAGGACATCTGCAGGTGATACAAAATCAGAGACCAGATACCAGCTCTGAGGTGGCTGCCTGGGCTTCAGTCCTTGCCCCTAGCTATACCCATGTGACACCTGCCAGTGGCTTACTCTCACCCTTCCTTGGTGTTACGCCTATGCTGTAACTGTATCTGTATCTGTAACCTGCTGTCTGTAACAATAGAGTGTGGTGGTAGGAGGGGCTAGAGGAAGAAGAGTCCACAGAAAGCACTGGGAATGATGCCTGGTGTATCATAAGCTGCCAGCTTGCCGCCCTCCTTCCCCCCATTCCTCTTTTCTCCCTGTATAATCTTCTGTGAGTCCTGCTCCCAAGACCAGGAAATATTTGTGTGTTTCCAAAAATATGTATGCAAGTAAAAGCAGGTCTAAATCACTTAGAAATGTAAATGGGCCCATACTCAGCAGAGTGACTCTTTATAGGCTATTTAAAAGCTTTAATGTGTGGATCTACTTATTTGGTGGAATGGCCCTGTATCAGCCATTATGTGGTTAGACTGGAACCATTTGAGCAGCTGCCTCCTGTGGAGGCCGATTATTTGCTGTTCTTCATGGTATGCTGCGGTGTGCACACTTAGATGTGTCTTCCAGACACAGGTGATCTAGACTGAGCAGATTCCTAGAAAATCCCTGGAGCGTAATGGGGTCTGTTAAAATTATAATGATCCCACTAGAGGGACACACTAACTTAACTAGCCTGCAGAGAGATTTTGGGAATAAGGTAAAGAGACAGGGACTGTACAGGCTTCCCATAGCAGCTCTAATAAGCTCCTACCGACAGGGCACCTGGACAAGGGAAATGCCTGTTTTAGACTTTTGGCAGCCAGAGAGTGAGAGCGAACTGTTGCAGGCTGTGCTTGTGTGTCTGAACCTAGGGGTGGACTATTCCTGCTTATTCTTGCTGCTGGTAGTTGGTGGCCCTTGGCTTGCAGGGGTGACACCCATCCCCCTCCTCTGTCTTCATATGGGTTTCTCTTTGTGATTTGTGTTACCAGGATGAATAATATCTTCATTAAGTGTTAAGGGCTCAGATCTGCAAATGCTAAGTCATGATCGCAGGCACACAGGGCATTAGCAAGACAGAGAGGGGTTGGAGTAGAGGTAACTAGCCCAGAAAGGGCAAGAGGGGAGAGCCTGGGCATCTTAGGGTCAGCACTCTGAGAGGCATTATCTGAGTGAGAGTCTGGTTGTGCTTTCCGGGAGACCCCTGGCTGTAGATGAGTGGTGTGCTATCTTTCGCCTAAGTCTGGGACACCTCTGAGGATGAAGGGCTTTGTTACAGTTTGGGTAAGTCCCCCAGAAATCCATGCTATAAAGATCTGGTCTCTGGTTGTAGCACTGTGAAGAGGTGATGCAGAAGACCAGTACCATAAATTTTGAGCCAGATTTGAAGCAAACCTTATTAAATTCTGGCCAAGGCGATGCACACTGGCCAGGCTCATACCCATACCCAGAATTCCTAGAGAATGGCCATGAATTACATTAGTGTGGTACTTAAAAAAAGGCAAAACTCACAAGGCTCCATACTTCCTGCCTTCAGCCAAGAATACTTCCTGGTGTACCACCTGCCTGTGCACCACCCATCGGTGCTCATGCATGTATGCATGTGTGTGTGTGTGTGCACACACGAGTGTGTGTATTCAAGTACATCCTGTGCAGTTGGGGCAACCAGTCTTGTTTATGGAAGTAAAAACATGTACCTTTTTTTTTTTTTTTTAACATGGACAACTGCTCCCAGCATTTCAGGAACTCATCATATCCTTGGGCAGGTAGGACTTATAAGTTACAGGCATTTATTGTATAGATCTCTTAAGCACAGTGATTAAAATTTAAAACATAACTTTAGCGCTCACAGTGGGGTCTGGAAGGAAGTCTTAAGTCATTGGTAACATGCCCCAAGGGGACAGTGGGCCCTAGCCCCTGGCCTTTCTATCTTTTGTTCCCTGGCTGCAAGTGGTTTTGCTCCTTCAGGCTCTGCTGCTGAGATGACCTTTCTTATTCCCAGTGACCTCCTCTAACCTTAGACTGGAATCTTCAAAACTGTGAGTCAATAACCACGCTGCTTTTTCCTTTCTAAGTTGACTACCTGAGGTATTTGTTATAGTAACAGAACACCACTGTAGGTTTCTGTTAGTAACTGCCCAGGCACAGTGCATGTAAACCAAGCTGCCCCTGACTTGCAGGCCTGTACGGTCACTCTAGTAAGAAGGCACCTTTTCCAGGCTTCTGGTCCATTTCAGTTCGGGGATTTGTGTTTCATGATGGGACTTATTTGCAAGATTTGTGTCAGCCTGTTGGCTTATATTCATTTTCTTGAAGCTTCTGGTCTCTGGGGTGGGGGTTGGGGGGTGGATAGTGGGGACTACATAGCTATGGGTTGGTGGTTAGATAAAATCTTTCACTGAGAACGTGTGCTGTGTATAACATACTTTTAGAACTTCAGGAACGTATTTAAGGAAAATCTTTTACATTTACTTATTTATTTATTGTATGAATTACATGTATGTCTGTGATGTGTGTATGTGGAGGTGTGCAAGGTTACACGTGTATGAGTAAGAGATCAGCGGGCAGCTTTCAGAGAACAAACAATGTTCTCTCCATGTGGCTTCCATGGATTGAACTTAAGTTATCAGGCTTGGTAATAAAGCTTCCTAAAAAGAATTTTAAAGCTGTATCTGATATTGTAGGCATGTGACCCCAGCAATTCAAAATGCTGAAGTAAGAAAATGGCAAGTTCAGGGCTAGCTTGGTCTACAGACTAAGTTCAAAGCTAGCCTGGGCACCTCATTAAGATCTTATTTCAAACTGCAGAGTAAAAGTAGGTTGGAAAGATGGTTCACTGGTTAAGAGCACTGGCTGCTCTTCTAAAGGTCCTGGGTTCAATTCCCGGCAATCACATGGTGGTTTACCACCATCTGTAATAGGATCTGATGCCCTCTGTTGGCATGCAGATGTATATGCACATAAAGTACTCATGCATAAAATAAGTAAATTAATTAATAATCTTTTCACGAATACAGAGTATAAACAGGTCTGGGGAGGGCACATTTGGAGAATATTTACATGCATGTGACCCTAAATTCAATCCCTAGTACCACCTCTCCCCAACACCAAAAAACTGAATTATGTCCATCTTTAATAGGTAATGATCTAATGCAGGGGGCACTAATGTTGGCTAGTCTTTGTTCTGTGCTGTCTCTCATCAGTTTCCCTCCCAATGTTCCTTGTGTCTTATAACTCCCTTTCTTAGACATTCCATGCACAGACATGCAAACAAATACAACGGTATACAGTTTCCATTTTACACAAATTGTAGGGTATTATGCATTCCCCTTCTCCCTCACTCCTTTATATAAAAAAGATTTATTTATTTATTTTTATGTGCATTGATGTTTTACATATATGTGCATTGCATGTATGTCTGTGCAAGGGTGCTAGATTCTCTGGAACTGGAGTTATAGACAGTTGTAAGCTTATAGACAGTTGTTAGCTGCCATATGGGTCCTGGGAATTGAACCCAGGTCCCCTGGAAGAGCAGCTAGTGCTCTCAAGTGCTGAGACACCTCTTCAGTCCCTAGTCCCCCCTACCTTTTAAAAATTTGTTTATTTTGTCTTTTTTGAGACAAACATGTTCTCAGTATGTAGCCTTGGCTGGTCTGAAAGTCATAGAGAGATCTGCCTGACTCTTTCTCTGGAGTGCTGCCAGTAAAGGCATGCACCACCATACCTGGCATACATGCCTTCTTTGGTTTATTCAATAATAGATGGTGAAGCCATAATTGGAGTATCTAATCCTATATGGTGGGTGCATAGACTTTCTAGACTATTGTAAATAGTCTAGAGACAGCTTGCAGTATACCACGGGGTGGCACTTGTATACCTATACCATGCCATTTTTTGTATGAGACTTAAGTATCTGCAGCATTTAATACCCTTGGAGGTCTTGGATCTAGTTTCCAAAGGATACTGATAAAGGATTATATCAGCATTTACAGAAAATGCATTTAGAGGCAGCACTTAAAAGGACTTATTCTTCCCGAGGACCCAGAACTCAAATGGTGACTCACAACTCTCTGTGACTTCAGTTCCAGCGGGTCTAATGCTTATTTCTGGCCTCCATGGGCACTGGCACATAGAGTACACAGAAATATTCAGACATGCACATGATATGTATCACATATATAGCATATATATGCACACACACATATATGTGTGTGTGTGTGTGTGCGTGTGCATACAGGCAAAGCACGCATACACGTAAAATAAAAATAAATGAAATATTTCTTTAAAAAAGAAAAAGCATTTGGAAACATTTTATTCCCAATTCAGCAATTTAGAACTCTAGAGTTTTCTAGGTAGGGTAAAGGGCATCTTGAGAAAACAAAGTAGCATGACAAACAAAATGAACCCTCTGTTGGCATCAGACTTCACGGTGAGAAAGGAAAGGCTTTCCTTCTGAGACCACTCCCATCCTGCAGGATCCTGGAGATTCTAGCCACCAGTAGGGGATGAGAGGGAACACAGAAGCATACTGGCTGAAACCAGTCTACACACGGATGGCAGTCATGATTGTGGAACACTCTGAATCCACTTGGTGCCTCTGAATCTTACACTTAAAACTAGTTAAGACAATAAATGTTCATGTTGTGTATAATTCACCACAATAAAACACATCACACACAAAACAGTTGACCCAAGAAGCAACAGACCATATGATGGTCCAATTCCCATGGGTTCTCTAGTGTTCCTGCTCTGCCCCCCCAAGTGAGCCATGGTGCCTAGGCCAGCATAAGTTCTTACTCAGCACTTCTGAAACTCTTTTTTTTTTTTTTTTTTTTTTTTTTTTTTTTTTTTTTTGGTTTTTTTCGAGGCAGGGTTTCTCTGTGTAGTCCTAGCTATCCTGGAACTCTGTAGACCAGGCTGGCCTCAAACTCAGAAATCCGCCTGCCTCTGCCTCCCAAGTGCTGGGATTAAAGGCGTGCGCCACCACCTCCCAGCTACCTCTGAAACTCTTAATCTTACTTACTAGAATACAGTACCACTGAGAAAGGAAGGCAGTGCAAACAGGTAGGTTTGTTCCAAGAATGCAGGTAGAATTTCAGGACTCATTATGCCAACAAATTAAAGGAGGAAAACTTCCTATTGACAATTGCTGAAAGGGCAGAGACTCTCATTGCCTTAAGAAGAAGGCCGTTATCCCCATATATAAGATATCACGCGCTGGGCCACCATGCTTCATCCACTGATTCATCAGTTCATTGGAGAGTAGTCTAAGTAGCTCCCTTTGAAGGGCATGTGCTGATGACGCCTTATCACTTAGCATCCTGTGCACTCTAGGAGATAATGGAATCCGAGCAGCCAATTAAATTCCATAAGCCTCTTCTGGTCTCTAAGTCAGGTAGACTGGATGTTCTGGCATTTCTGTGTCTGTGATTTAGCTATGTTTCTGATGCCAATCATACTAGCTACATCTGGGAACCACATAACATTGATAGATTTTAACCCTTTGGTGGTTATATTTTAGATTTATTAAAAGATCATAAGTAACTTGGGGCCCGGGAGATGACTCAGTGGTTAAAAGCACTTGCTCTTGCAGAGGGCCAAGGTTTGGTTTGCACTTTCACAACCATCAGTAACTCCAGTTCCAGGCGATATGGAACGCCCTTCTTCTGGACTCTACAGGCGCCAGGCAGGCAAAATGCTCATACACATGAAAATAAAAGTAAATGCATTTTTGTGAAAAATTATAGGAGCCAGGCAGTGGTGGCACATGCCTTTAACCCCAGTACTCAGGAGGCAGAGGCAGGTGGATCCCTGTGAGTTCAAGAGCAGCCTGGTCTACAGAACGAGCTCCAGGACAGCCAGAGCTATACAGAGAAACCCTGTCTCGAAAAACAAAACAAACAAAAAGATTATAGGTAAATCTAAAGCATGATAGGACTCAAAAGTAGCGGGTTAAGTGAGTCGCTCTCACCCTGACAGTCCACTCTTAGTATTCACCTTAGGGTTATTAGCAATGCAGACTATTAGGATCTATCCAGATGCCAAATCAGGAACTCTGGCAAGACACCGAATGTCTATGTTGCAACTGGTCCTCCAGGAGACTCTGGTGTTGGGTGTTTCAGGGAGGGAGAGGAAGGACTATTGTCATTAGATGTACCGTTGCTACAAGGAGCTGCACGGTTTTATGTAGCTTGTGGATATAACCGCCAAAGCATGGAGAAGAAATGTCCTGGTTCAGTGTTAATGGACTGTTGACAATGAGGAGGGTACCAAAGAAAGTGCAGCCAGAGGAATCCCTCTTGCCTGTGCAGGCCAGGCTGGCAGGTTTAGCCTCAGGGATGCTCTTTGGAAACTTATCCCAGTCCCTCATCTCATCCCATGTTCCCACCTGTCACAGATCAGTCACCCAGGGAGGTTGTATGAGAATTGGTAGGTGGGTCCTACCGTTAGTTGGAACCCCTTGCAAGAAGGAGCTGGACAGACATCACAACTAAACTCCCCAGAAGGTATTAGTAGTATAGAGAAAGAGAACATCTCTGTGTTTTCAGAGCCAAGGAAACCAGGTGTCCTCTAAGAGCCCCAAGGGGTCAGTGTCTGGCACAACTTCAAGAACCCATGAGCATCCCAAAAGCCAGACACAGAGCTCCCTTCTCCGCTGCCAACCCTCCCACCCTCCGTGCTATTTCTTTTTTGGACAACTTGACACAAGCTTGGGCCAGCAACTGGCTGTATCAGATTGGTTGGTAGGCAAGCTTGTGGGACACTTTTTTGATTAATGAATGATGTGAAAAGTAGTGCCATCTCTAGGGTAGGTGTTCTTGGGGCGTGTAAGACAGCAGGCTGAGCAAACCATGAGGAACAAAGGTCTCTACTTCAGTTCTTGCCTACAGATTCTTGCCATGCTTGGCAAAAATGATGGATTTTAACATGGAAATGTAAGATAAACTCTTAAAGTTATTTTTGGTCATGGTGTTTACAACACCAATAGAAAGCAACGCACATGCGCACACACACACACACAGAGGGGCAGTGTATGGGTGAATCAGAGCATGGAGGACTTAAGTCAGAGGACTTAAGGGCTGAGTCTCTATTTCTAGAACAAGTGAAAGTCTCTTTAAGCCTTTGCTTCCTCATCTCTAAAATGGGCTTGATAATGTTTACCTTACAGAGTTGGAGAGCCGAATGAGCTAACACGTGTGAGGTTCTGAACACAGTGTCTTCCATGTAGCAAGCGTCTACTGCTGCTGTCTTTTTGCTCTTGCCTTCGTTGTTCTCTGGATCCCGATGGCGTAGGCTGAGTCAGGCTTGTCTGGGGATAACTAGGTTAGAATCTAGGATACTGATGCATCAACACTTCTTCCTAGCATTTGTACTACACAGTGTTTTCTCCTGCTTATGATTCCTCCCCCACCAGTCCTAGGGACATAGAAATGGCAGCAGTTTTATCTTGACCTAGGTTGTGTAAACCTGCCTCTAGGAAGCTGGTGGTTTGTTTTGTTTTGTATTTTCCATAAGTCAGGGGTGTGCTGCGCACTGGGTGGGAGAACTGGGGCCTTCCTCTCTGAAAGGCCCCCCTCTGTTCTTGCTCTCCATGACAGAAAGTTCTGAAAACAAAGCTCCTTGCTTTCTTCCTTTGTCGGGGTGGACAGCTTCCCACGCTAAAGCACCTGACAGCTTCAGTCTGCTTTTGCTAATGCTGTGCCCTCCCAGAGACCAGCAAAGGAGCTTAGTGTAGGTAGGCACCCAGAGCTTTCTCAGAGAAGCCCCCCTGTGTGCTTGCATCTGCTAAAGTGGCTCAGGAAGCTGACACGTCCCCTGAGGGCAGAGGCATCCTTGAAGCTGAGCTTGCCAGCATCCTACAATCTCCATTTGTTTTAAAGTCATGCTTCTTGCCATGATGATAACGGACTAAACCTCTGAAACTGTAAGCCAGCCCCAATTAAATGTTTGCCTTGATAAGAGTTGCCATGGTCATGGTGTCTCTTCATAGCAATACATTCTTAACTAAGACACCAGTGTCATGGAATTTGCTCCAGTGTCCCTGTGCTCCAGGAGCCCTGGGCCTCTTACATATGTCCTTCCCACCACCCAGTGTCAACCTGATTCATCACTCTTGGGAGGCACAGTTCTTTCAGGAGATCACACCCCAGCTGGATTCAGGATGTTCTGTGGTTTTCTAACAAAACTCCAAATGCCATGAATGTGGAGGTGGGGGTGGGGGGGTGGGGAGGGTAGACGAAGACAGAGGAGGAGGAGTTTGGAGAAGGTCGTTCCCGAGAGGAAGACTTTGTAAGCAAAGGCATAAAGTGGAAACTTCAGAGCAGATTTCAGAATGGAAGCAGACATGGAAGGAGGGACCGACGAGTGGGAGCCTTGAAAATTAGAATCTGACTCTTCATCCAAACCCATGTGACAGTTTGCTGTGGTAAAGGTGTAGAGGTGTCTGTCCAAGAGGCACGGCGGTTGGGGATTTTCCTTGCTTAGGGGCTGGGCTGACAGACAGCAGCAGTAGGGGACCTCACACTAGATGGAGGATATACTTCATTCTTATATCAAGTGTGAGTCGGTGTGGAGTCCACTCCTGTTTGACAGATGAGAAAGCAGGCTTAGGTAATTGTCCTATCCAAAATCACCAGGTATTGCTGGATCTGACTGGCACCTCTCTGGCTCCAACAGCTCTAGCCTTTTACTTCTCAACAAGAAGACTCTAGCTGGGCGGTGGTGGCGCACGCCTTTGATCCCAGCACTTGGGAGGCAGAGGCAGGCAGATTTTTGAGTTCGAGGCCAGCCTGGTCTACAGAGTGAGTTCCAGGACAGCCAAGGCTATACAGAGAAACCCTGTCTCGAAAAACCAAAAAACCAAATAAATAAATAAATAAATAAATAAATAAATAAATAAATAAAATAAAATAAAATAAAATAAAAAGCAAAAACCCAAGAAGACTCTGATGACTTTGGGTTAGGACATGTCTGCAGACTTTTGCTTCTCATAGTTCTGGATGTTGTGAGGTCCAAGTCAGGGGGTCAGCACCTGTGTGGCAATGTATTATCACCTGCCCTATCTACAAGACACTCATCCTGTTGTTCGGTTCACCTCCCCAAAGGCCATTCCTCCGAGGATGGTCAGTATCACAGCAACCTTAGGGCCAGACATTCACGCAAGCATTAGGCTGCACAGAGGAACCACCACATCGGTTCCTTCTTCTGCCTTCTGGCTGTGCTCACTGAGACAAACCTTTTATCCTCCGTGCTCATAAGGAATAGGTAGGTGCTGGCAGGAATGTTCACAGGGCTCCTTGGGCTGTGTCTCTGGGACTAGCTCCTTTCCAGGAAGTCCCCCACACCTGTTCTCTACTTTCTTTTCTTGTTTAAGGCCCTCGTGTTTGACTGCAGTGTCACTTTCCTGATAGCACACACATTTCCTCAGCCCCATGACGAGCTATCCTGAGATTCAGAATGCCTTAGAAAACTTTGTGAAGGTCCCTTAGTCAGTGTTGAGATATGAGGTCATTTACAAGGATATACAATGACAGTTGGAGCCTGAGCCCAGAGAGTAAAACCTGGTCACTTTCCTCCATCTGGGCACTGTGCCTCACAGAAACAATCAGGGTCAAGTAGCACTTGATGAAGAGAGAAAGGTCAATCCTTTGTCTCATTTATGACCTTGCCTTTTTCTGTGAAGGTTTTTTGTAGCCTAATTCTTGGGAGTAACTTTGTCCCTTAATTAAGAATTCTAATTTTAAAGCAAGCTCTGGCCTCTTTCCTTCCAGACTCATTCTACTGTTTTGATTGGATTTCATGGTTAGGAATTAAGATCCTTTTTTTGTCTCCACGGTTAGTTATCATGGCTAACTGGTGCTTCATCGAGATCATAAACATGCTTATCCCACTAGAATATCAATAAAGGCAGTGGGTTCTTAGTGAGAAAGGCTGGATACAAGGCCTCCATAAGTCCCTTTTCCTCAAATGCCATAGTCTCTTAAACTTTTCTTCATAGTAAATCCTGAGGGAAAACAGGATGTCTCTGATAGAGCCTGGAGAGTCTGGAGTTTGACGTTAGTTCCCTGGACAGAAGCTGATGTACACTCAATAAAGTGCATTTTCTTTTGGGTATCATGCACCATGGGATCCCTCAAGCTTAATACAGCTATAGAGAAGGGAATGATTTTCCCTGTGACTCAGCCACGGCAGAAGAAGCCCATCTCAGTGTGGAGTTAATCCTACTGGGCAAGAATAAGACCACTACTATAAGACTTGAGCCAAATATTAAATACTAGCCAGGATCATTGATACTGGACAGGTCCATACCCAGGATTTCCAGCATATGACACCAACTTACTTTAGTCAGAGGCTTGTAAAGGCAAACCCACAAGGCTACATAGTTTTCATTTTTGTCAAATCGGGCAAGCATATATCCTGATGTACTTATGGACTAAGTATTTCTGACCTACTTGTGATTAAGCACATCCTGTGCACTTGGGGTAGTCAGCCTTATTTACAGAAGTGAAAACCCATGGCTTATTACCCCCTAAACAACAGCCCCAGCATTCCAGGAAGTTACTTGTCCTTGGGCAAGTGGGACTTGTAGGTTAGAGGCATTTTTGTTTATAGGTCTCTTACAGTAATTTCAACTTAAAATATAAGTTGCTGCAGTCCCTCACAGCAGACCAGAACAATGTACAACATCACCATAATAAATTGTTGAACCAAAACCCAACAAAAAACCAAAATTACAAGAAGAAAAGCCAAATGATACTCTGTTGATTTACATGCCTGACATAGGTTTGAAACAATAATCTGTATGTTGCCTCTGGCAGTAAACAGGAAATGACAGTGTAATTAAAGGAAAAGGAAAGATAAATGCCAAATTCAAAAGAATTGTCAGTTCTTGGGGGCCACAAAGAGGTCTGGAAGGCAGTCACAGGAACATCAATGGTTTTTCTGGATTTTTATTTTTTTTAAATAGTTGGCAGGTATGTGGATCTTGATAAACTATATTTTTAAATGATTTCATAATTTTAAAATCTGTCTTTAAAAGGAGGCAGAGCCTTTTCCATTTAGCTTTTAAGTTGATGGAGTTATTGACTAGATCTTCAGGAGCTGCTGAATTTGAGGTTTGTTTGTCTCGCACCCAGGTTCCTCTCAGATCCTTGGTCACACACAGCCCTTCATCACATTGTGTTACTTGCACCAGTAGAAAACAGGAGGGCAGGAAACCCCGCATTTCACCACTTACTTGGTGCTTAAAAATAAGATGTAGGCTTGAGAGATGACGCATGCTCTTCCAGAGGTCTTGAGTTCAATTCCCAGCAACCACATGATAACTCAAAACCATCTATAATGGGACCCCATGACCTCTTCTGGTGTGTCTGAAGGGAATGACAGTGTGCTTACATACTAAAATAAATAAATCATTTTTAAAAAAAAAGACATAAAAATTATGCAGTAAGGGAAATCTTTGCTTTTTTAAAACATATATTGTTGTTGTTTTGAGACAGGGTGTCACTATGTAGCCCTGACCAAAGTTAACCAAGGCAACTTTAATTCTGGATAAATTAGTTGAGAATCCCTTGCCAGAGGAAAAGAACAACTTGGGTTAGGGGAAGGGATGTTCTTAGAAGCTGGTGCATCATCTCTGCTTTCTTTAGTGTCCTGCCTGCTTGGGTTATCTTGTTCTAAAAACCAATCTTTTGTTTTGTTTTGCATTAACAGCATGGCCGGACCCCCTTGCACCTTGCTGCCAATAAGGGTCATCTTTCTGTGGTGCAGATTTTGCTGAAGGCTGGCTGTGACCTCGATGTACAAGATGATGTAAGTAGCATCATTCCCTCCGGAGCACGGTTGGCAGGGAGCTTGCCTGCAGTAGCATCCCTCAGGGCCAGTGTTGGCAGTATGAGGAAGGAGAGTGGAAGAATGCCAGCATGGTTTTGGCTCTAGCCTGGTCCATGTGCTGGCAGAAGTGTTCTTGGGAATGCCTGCTGGGCGACCCATTCTCAGCTGCAAACTAGTTTGCTGGCGACTCCTCCACTGTAGTTCCCTGTCACCCTATTCAAGTTTGAGTGCAGTCTCTTAAGAGTGTTCACCTGTGTCCTGTCTTAGAACAAAGGACATACTCTTGCAGTGGGGATAACCTGTTAGATGTGTGTCTGACCACATTTACTGCTGAAGCAAAGGTGAAGCTTAAACCCGTTCCCTTCCCCCACCGCCCTTTAATCCTAGTTTCTCTTAGTTTCCTTTAGTTGGAAGTTCTGTTCCAACTAAAAGGAGAGAAGGGATTTTGAATGCAGGATCAAGGCCTCCAGAAGAGTTCTGTTCTGAGATGTGACTCCATCAGCTCAGGGATGTGCCAGGACAGGACTTACCCTGGGGCCTCCACCATCACGTGTCAGATCTGCGTCTGTGAGCACTGGATAAGTGGGGCCACACAGCACAGAGCCCTGTTCTCGTGGGTCTTTGGAGAAGGTGGAGTCTCTGAGGAGTGATCTTCTAGATTGTCCTCCAGTGAGTTATTAGGACAAAACCCTATAGCAATGTGATCAGAAACTATTTTCAGAAAGTGTCTCAACTCTATTCTTTCTTCTTTTTTGTTTTTAAATTATGTTATTCTGGGTGTTTTACCTGCATGTGTATCTGGGACCACAGCATGCCTGGTGAAGAGGACATCAGATTCCGGAGTTATTTGCAAGCTTTGGGATATCTACAAGAATACAAACAAATGGTTGTGAACTGCTGTGTAAGAGCTCTGGGTGTTGGGAATCAGGCTCACACCCTTTGATAGACAGAACAGACAGTACTCCTAACAATGAGCCCACTCACCACAGTAGAATTCTAACAAATAAAAGTTCTGTGAGTAAAACAGCTTCTTACCTTGTAATAACTTCTTCCAGATTCACTTTTAATAGCACTAGCTAGAATATCCCTTGAAACTCTGTACAGAATCTTTAAATCTGACAAACACATTCACAAATGACTTAGCTACATGGTAGGTTTGAGGCTAGCCTTGGATACGTGGGACCCTCCCTATCTACGGGCAGGCAAGCAGGCATGTGGACTGGTTTTATTCGTGGGCAGAGGATCTATCAGCATATCATATAAATCTCTGGTTATATCTGAAGCCTACTGGGTCACTCAGGGTGCTAGTCTGAGAAATGCTGATTTAGCTTTAAGCTTTTGCTTTTCACCTTAGGTGATAACACTTTATTTTTCTATGTTATAACCAATGTAACATTCCTGACCTATAGTGTCTCCTTAGAGGACAGATGGAAAATATAGGAAAACAAATGGTCAGAGGAACAGTGGGAACAGAAGTTGCTGGTAGCAGTGTGTTGGAATAATCTAGGCTTCTCTTTGATAATTAAAGTTCTTGTTTGCCACTGTGGCGAGGTCACAGTGCCTGGCATGCCAGCCTGTCCCAACCAAATACCACTTCTCAGGTCCTGAGTCTGAGGCTTGCTGTGGTCTCATGAGGTAGACACTAAACTGGTATTTCTGGGATGGAAAGAAAGCAGAGCAGACATGAATTCTCACAGTGCAGCCCTGGTGAGCCAAGGAAGAAGGAAAGCCAGCCCTGCGCTTACTTAACACACTGCTCTTATTTCAACCGTTGAGGGCTTTTTACCGGCTTTTACGTCCTCTCCTGATCTGTTCAGACAATGCATATATACCTGGCTTCTCAGTATGATATAAAACACTGGACAATGTAACAACAGCGTGATAACTGGAGGCAGGACTGATTTGACACCTGTTTCCTGGGTTTTCACCATGCCTGTTGACAATCAGCTTTGGAATATCTACAAGAATGCAAATAAATTGCTTTATTATCATTAAAGAAGAGGACCTACCTGTGGAGGGGCGTGTCACTTTAAAAGTTCCCTATCCGGGAGGTGGATAGAAGCCCATACTGTTGACTTTATGAAGATTTACTTCTAACTTCATATTCTGCAGATACTGATCTTTATGGCATGGTAATATCTGAGAATTAGTGGAAGAATGACCTTCAGTGGCCTGGAGCGGGATTATTATGAGTTTCAACCGGAGGAAACCAGTTCTTTAGAATCCGCAGCTCCGGGAGCAAATTCTGTCTTGTTTCCCGCTAATCCTATCAACTCTCGGTGGAGCTCAAACGCCATCTCTGATTGGTCAATGAGTAAGCACATGACTCCTACCCCAGAAATAGTCCAGGATCCTGTGGCCAAGGTAAAAAGCGTGAAGGAAGAGAAAAATAAGAGAAAGCAGAGAAGAAAGGCTAGGAAGGAGCCTAGAAGACCTGAGAGAGAAGAGGTCAGCCCCTGGCTTTGCTGCCTACCTGGCGTAGGGCTTGCTTACAGCATGTTTGCTTGGGACCTCGGGGCTTCCTCCCAAACGGGTGTGCTCCATTCCTGCACAACCAGGGCTTCTTTCATGAGCTTGGCTCTGGAACACCCAGTGCTTTTTACTGTATAGGAGATGGAAATCAAAGTATTTCAGAACAAAGATTTAGATAACCTCAGGTTCCAACGTTCTGCCGTGAGAAACCCTGGTATTTCTGGGAAGTCGAATGCAGGCAATCCAGACTGTTGTGCTCGCAGGTCAGTATGTTCCAGATCAGAGTGCCAACTGCAATGTTGCTGCTGCTTCTAGTTCCTGGCAGTGTTTCTTCCTCTGCTTCTCCTCAGTTAATCATTCAGCAAATAGACCCCGGGTGACTTAGGGACTGGCCTCTGTGCTGTCCTCCCAGCTTGCATAGTGAGGCAGCCCCAGCCTCACAGCGATACCAGCTCCTTTTGGAGACCAGTGCTAAGGTTAACTGGCTTCAAACGCTGCTGGCAGCTTGTCAAAGAGGCAAAGAGGCTTTACAGTTTGAATTAGCTAGCTGTCCTAGGTGAGGCTTAGCGGTATAACAAGACTAGTTAGGCATCAATAAACATTGAGGGAATATTGAGAAAATGTGTTGAGAGAGCTAGGTTTTCTTTGGCATTTCCTTCAGTTTCAGAGTTTCCTAGTTAATATAGATCCTATTCAAGCAGGGTTATGTCAGGGTTGCTGTGTGGGTCCATTTGTAGGTCAAGTGAAGCCTTTGGATTATGTTTTGAAGAGGATGTGTGGCTAGCAGTACATTTAAAATAATATAAGATATACCATAGTATCTTAGTAGGTTAATGTTATAGGAGCCAAGCATTGATTCTCAGGTAACTGAGTGTACTTCAGCTGAGGGTCTGGGTTTAGCTGTGCTGTTCTGGAGAGTGTTCCACACATGGCTGCAGGCAGCCCTCCATCCTACCCCACACCCAAATTCTGTCTGTTTCAGAGCCTTTCATTCTCATCTTGGTATTATAAGAGGGCTAGCTTCTTAGATTGGAGGAGGCCTCTGGAACCAGTTTAGCCGTCATGAATGGTGCTGTTTGTCCCGCCATGAAGAGCAGAGCGGTAATAGACACTCAGCAACAGCAATAAAGCTACACTGAGACTTGGATGCTTGGTCATGGGTGCGGCCGAATGGGCCGGCTGGCTTAGGACAGCTTCTCCCCACAGCAGCACCCAACTGTCAGCTCTCTGAGTCTTGACAATCCATTTGGGAATGTTCTGCTAAGACCTGACCTGAGAGTTAGCTTTAACTGCTTCTATCAAGTTGGAGTCTTGCAAAGGAAAGTTGTCTCAAAGGAAGCAAATGCCCTCCATAGGTGAGCAGAGGCGTAATAAGCGATGGTGCCATGCTGGCCCAAAGCCGTGTCAGCTCTTAATTCATGAGCAGCCTGTGGAATATGGTGAAACTTTTGACCTGAATCAAGCCCTTCAAGGGGTCACTTGACAAGACCTGCAAGTTTCTTCTAAGAAGGTGGCACCAATTGATCCCAGGAATGCTTGGCAGAATGCCTGTCACTTGTGGGATGATTAAAAGGCCTCTCCTGTTAGGAACCTGACTGAGTCAGTACTGAACTCACGTTTCTTGTTGAGAACAATCTTTTTTTTTTTTTTTTTTTTTTTTTTTTTTAATATGATCATTTTGGGGAAACCCATGACTAATCTGATAGGGAAATAAGATGTCTTAGATAGAAATTTTAGTGGAATTTTAAGAGCTGAGACCTGGATACAATCCCATCCGACGTGTTTGGGCATTGAGCATGACTCTGCTGCAAAGCCCTGCCTGGCAGCTCATCTCCAGGCAGCTGCTTCTAAGTGTGACATTCTTGTAACCACGAGGCACACAGAAAGGGTCTCATTGTGACCACAAGGCACACAGAAGGGGTCCTATCCAAGTACGGTACTCAAGGGTGAACAGGAAGAAAAACAGTCCAAATCTGACTTGTAATGTGATGAAAGCCGACAGTATCAAGGACAGAGTTGTTGAGAGCAGAGCCAGTCTCCCACAGTCATGGGGTGGGGCTGGACATCCTCTCCCAGCCCTCGGCAAATCCCTTAAATCATCAAGTAAACTGGGAGAAGAGCATGTAAAGGGGGCAGTCCTCTTCCTGATGTCTTCTTATGGCTGAAATTGTAATTGGTAGTAATTTCACCTAGTGTGTGAAGTTATATATGTTAAATATTAAAAAGTTGAAAGGTGGTGGTGCACTCTGTTAGTTCCAGACTTAGGAGACAGCGGCAAGAGGATCTCCATGACTTCAATGTCAGGCTGCTTTACAGAGCGACTTCCAGGACAGCCAGGGCTACACAGAGATACCCTGTCTCAAAAAAAAAAAAAAAAAAAAAAAAAGTTGCAAAGTACTTTGGCCAGTTATGAGCACCTACAGTCACCAGTGACCACTGCAAAAGGGAGCTTCTCAAACCAAAGCAGACACCAGCACTAGTCTGTAGGCACAATCATTATTTGGAAGGCAATTTGAGAGACCCATCCTGTCCATACAAAACAGCAGCTAGAGCTTCCCTGCTTGGGGCCCATGACCTCCCTAGCCAAGGGTTTCTGACTGAGTTTATGGTACCAGGTGTGGTTCTTGCCTATGGAGCAGGCGTCAAACCTGGTCAGAAAGCAGGTGGTTACCGCCTTGTCTCAGGCTTCCAGTGCTGTGATAACACACCATGACCAAGGCAACTTTATAAAACTCAGTTGAGCTCATAGCTTCAGAGAGTTAGAATCCGTGACAGGATGTCAGCAGTAGGAACAGCTGAGAGCTCACACTGTGACCCTCCATCAGGAGGTAGGGAGAGAGCACACTGGGAATAGTTCAGGTTTTTTAAAACCTCAAAACCCACCCTATCTGACAAGGTCACACCTGTTGCCAAACACTTCCACCAACTGAGGACCAAGCATTCAAGCATGTGAGCCCGTGGGGACCATCCCATTCAAATCCCTGCACCCCCAGCCCAGACTTGCCACTGTTGCACAGGGGGCTAAGTGCCTCACTGGTTGGTGTTGCACACTGGGTCTAAGCTGAGTAGGGTGATTCATGGCAGCTCTCCACTAGCAACCTAAGAGTATTCAAAAGAACAAGGAAGAAGTTAAAAATCACTCCTTGTAGATTTAAAAAAATTAATTATTTTATATGCATGATTATTTTGCCTATATGTAAGTATGTGTGCTTGCATACTTGATATCCACGGAGGCCAGAAGAGGGTATTAGGTCCTCTGGAAGAGGAGTTACCGATAGTTGTAAGCTGCCATGTGTATGTGTGTGGGGGGATTGAATCTGGGTCCTCTGGAGGAGCAACAATGCTTTTAAATGCTGAGCCATTTCTCCAGCCCCCTCCATGTGGATTTTAAGAGAGACTTTTTAAAATTTTTATTTTAAGAAAAGCAGATTTGAGGTTATTTTGTGTTGGAAATAGCGTCTCACTGTGTAGCCAGGTCTGGCCTTGACTTCATGATTCACCTGCCTTTGCCTCCTGAGTGTGGGATTATAGGTGTGTATCAACGTACCCAGCTACATGTGTGTTTTGGCTAGGATTGAGTAGGTCTCTCTCTCTCTCTCTCTCTCTCTCTCTCTCTCACACACACACACACACACACACACACACAGAGTAACATGAAATGTATTTTCTTCTATTCTCTTCAATACAGTTCCTGGGTAAAGACCTGCACACCAGGCACCACAGTCTATTTCCAGAACTTTTCTTCTTGGATGAAATGTCTCTCATGTGTCTCTTTGTGATGAATCTCAGTGAGGTCGCGAAGCTTCATCCAAACTACCATAGTTAGTAGTGCAGGCCTCCTGAAGTTGTTCTTTGCCCCCTCTCTCCCACAGTCACTGCTGCTTCTCTCGGACTAGGTTTCAGCAAAGTCCAGGAATGTGTCCTTGCTCCTCTGTGCTCTCTCTGGAAATTTTACTAATGTAAATCTTATCAGCTGAATCATAGAATCCCAAAGGAAAGAGAACCCTGGCCCTGCCTTTTCCTGTGAGGGTCCTGAAGCCCTACAAGCTATACACAGCTATATACAACCCATTCTCCTGATCCTCTGGCCATTAGTTTAGTATTCCTATCTGCAAGTATCCACACCGTTCACCCATCTCCCCTTTCAAGCCTGGACCTCAGGCATGACTTGGCTTTGCCTTAACTTGACTCAAGTGCTCACCAGAGATGAACTGTGTTCCTAGAAGCTCAGAGATCAGAGCCCTTGTTACCGTCACCTCGAGGGTGCTTACTCCTCCCTTCTGCCACAGTTAGGGGGGAAGAGTCAAATTCTGCTTTGGTGCCTGAAGGATAAAACCAGTCACCTCAGGAATCCCATTGCTGAGGAAGGGTCAGAACGCAGCATAAATCAGCAGGAGCCATCTGAGAAATATGCAGTAGGAGGCTGCAGTCCTGGGATCCTCACGCCCCCATGTTGCTCTGGGGCTCGTGCAAATCAGTGAACAAATTACACACCTGTCATCAAAGCATGAGGCCCTTAAACTGTCACAAGCAGAAAGTGATTCCTCTGTAATCTGGGCCTGAGGACCTCACAGGGAATAAGGATTGCAGGAGCTGCTGGTTGAACTGTGTGACATTCACAGCCAGGCTCCCAGACATGTGGAGACAGGCAGCCAGGAAGGGTCTGAGACCAACAGCTATTCTTGCTATTGACATAAGGTCCCTTCCAGGTTATGAACAAATTGCTCTGCCGCATGCATTCTCTATTAATGGACCCCGAAGCTTGCCTTGCCCATGGTGACCAAGCTCTTCTGCAAGTAACCAGTGTCCTCCTTGAGAAGATAAGAGATATCCTGGAGTTTGGCTTGAGGAGGGACTGCTAGAGGAATCTGTTGTTCTTGCCTCTATCTCATTCTGTAGGGGGACCAGACAGCCTTGCACCGAGCCACTGTGGTGGGAAATACTGAGATCCTCACAGCGCTTATCCGGGAGGGATGTGCCCTGGACAGACAGGACAAGGTGAGTAGGGCGGAAAGGGCTGACTCCACAGTCAGCTGAGGAGCCGGCCTGACTCACTGTAGTACGTTCAAGACGTTGTCCTTCTCCCAGCCAGTGAGAGAGGTCAACCTAGACATTTCTGAAAGAGTATCTGGGACCCCAGGAGTTGTGGTTATTTTAAAACCCTTCCCACTATCCTGTGGCTCTGTGCTAACCGCTTAAGTCCAGGTAAAGGAAGGAAGCCGCAGAACTCAGGACCTGTGAAAGCCTATTGAAGGTGAGAGGAAGAGGCTCTCTCAGAGGCTCTGCTTGTTAGATGAGCACGCCAGTTCAAGTTTCTAGCTATTGAAGAAAAAAAATGAACCGATCATTTCTTTCTTATAAGAACCGATCATTTCTTTCTTATAAGAATTGTATACTAGCCCCATATTTTTAAGTTGTCGAATCTCAGAATGTGGATATTTGCATTTAGTGCCTTGCAGCCTCTGTGTCTTTCTCCCGACCCCCAGCTTTTCATTAAGAGTTCGCAGACTGGAAGTGCCGCACGAGATTCCTCAGCACGTCCTAGGGCCCTGGCTCAGGAGTGCTTCCTCCACAGCCCAGAGCCCTTCTGTTTTCCTGTCTCTTTCTGCTGCTGCTCCAATAATGGCCCCAGCTGGGCCTGGTGACCTCTTGCCCTCCCCAGCATTGCCCTGCTCCTCAACTCTTTAGTCCTGGCTCTCCTCTGCATTAGGCCTTAGCTCTTTCGTGCAGGTCTCTGGATGTACATAACTGTAGAATGTACCCTTGCCTAAGCATGACAGCCTGGAGCTACATGTGTGGTCCTGCCTGCCCATCGTTCATTCCCTCTCTCCTAGTAACTGAAGCAAAGGGAGCCATTTTATTGCTTTCTGTTTAAAAGCCACATATCTAGAAGTCTTGGTTCGCTTATTTACAATCAGTGTTTCTTTGATGACTGGTCTTTTAGAGTCCTAGGGTTTTAATGCTGAACCAGAGACCACTAAATTTTGACAAAGACAAGGGTATGGTGTTGCATGCCTTTAATCTTAGCTCTCACAGGGTCTCTGGATTTGAGGCCAGCCTAGTCTATATTTCAAGTTCTAGGCCAGCCAAGGCTAAATAGTGAGACTCTATCTTCAATTACTAAATTTTTTTGTATGTGAAGAAATGGGATTGGGGGCATTTTCTATGTAATAAGACTAATTTTTCAGGACATCTTCTGATATCAGAAGCATGGTGGAGCCTAGGGGACAGTGGAACTGGGAAAGAATCACAGTGTACCGTCCCAAGTGTGCTGTTTTCTACAGACAGAGTTGTGGGAGGCTCTGGAGCCTTTCTGGATAGCATACTTCCAAGGAAAGGCCCACCCGCTGCATCTTCCGAAGCCATTTCTCCTCCATGTGTCCAGAGTGGCTCTTGTCCTGCTGTTTCTAGGAGAGTGGAGAAACTGGCCACTGAGATCTTTTCCTGTGCTCTGTGGTTCCGATGGGCACTGGTTGCAGAAGGCCCTGTAGCTACTGTAGCCCTACTGTTTTGGTAAGAAGAGCCAGAGCCTGGGTAATGTGTTGTCTTGCCCATGTGTTACTCAGGATGGGAATACAGCCCTGCATGAAGCCGCCTGGCATGGATTCAGCCAGTCAGCCAAGCTGCTCGTTAAAGCTGGAGCCAACGTGCTTGCCAGAAACAAGGTGAGGCCCGGCAACTGACCTCCTCCTTAACAGATGAAGTGGGCTGTGGTCATCTTTATTCCTGTTTGTCTCTGATCCATGAGAAGCATTGGGTAGGGCCCACTGGGGCATGGAGAACCCTGCAAGGGCAGCCTCACCTAGACGGCTCTCTGCAGAGGTAGGTTGTTGGCTGGTGCTCCAGGCAGGGGAAGCATTCCACCGTGCTGAGACCATGCTGGTGTGAGAAACCCCTGGCTACTGCTGAGAACCTGTCCTTGTCATCTTTGACATTATTATAAAAGGACAGCAATAGAGAGTTGGCATGAAAAATGTGAGCAACCAGCTAAAATGCTAGCAGATAGTTACAGCGTGGTACAATACAGTGGGCTGGGGAAATAGGACTGGAGCAGCTGCCTTTGGGAGGCAAGTTGTAAAGCCAAAATGTTCCTATCGTACTGGGGAGATAGCTCGGGAACAGAACATTTGCCTGCCATGCCCAAGGTCCCCAGGTCAATCCCCTGCATCACCCAAAAGGAAAAGAAGTTCTTACCTATTTGTATGGTAGCTACCATCTGAGGTTTCTGTTCTTAAAGCAGGTAGGTCTGCCAGGAGAACTTTATCCTTAAGTGTATCTATGATAGCAGTAAGCAAAGCAGTAAAAAGTGCAGGAGAGAAATATAAAGTTACTCAGTCAGAGTCAACCTAATTAATATAATTCAAGTCATGGTTTGGATAATAATGTTATAAGTTGGGAAAGAACATGGCACATATATGTGCCTCAGTGCTAATGTGAATTTACATTAAGTAAAAACTAAGCCTGGAAAAATATCACCCAAATATTAACGGTGGCTATCTATTTTAATTTAGACTTACTAAGTTTTGCTGTTGTTTTTACTTTTGCGCATTTTCCAAAATTTTTAAACTGAACTGGTTATTTCTTCAGCCATTAGGAGAAGAGACCTATGTTATTTAAAAAAAAATAAAAATGAAAGAAGCATTATCAGTACCCTTAGAATATTTGTAAGTAGTGCTGAGAACAGAGTGGTGTTAAGAAGGGATTGCCTTTTCTTTCTTTGGTGGCCAGTGTTTAAGGAGCCTGAGGATTTCCCACAATATACTTGCATAATGGATATTTTCTTAGTGGCAAAGTAAACTTGCATATACTATCTTTCTGGAGCCATTGGGTTTCTTTCATTCACTCATTTTCTCAGCACATATTTAACTATTGCCTTGAAGTCAGCAGTATGTAAGACATAAATTGGTGCCTTGCTGTGGAAAGTTAGCTTTGCATGGTTCTTAACTGCACAGTAGTTTGTAGGAGATTTAAAACCTGAAAAACAAAAACAAACAGACAAAAAAAACTAACAAAATACATCAACAAAAAGCCAACTGAAAGCCAGGTCTTGTGACCAGAGAGAATGTGAGACTTGGACTGTTTGACCAGGCTTCACCCTACAGCCTGCGGAAATCAGAGTGCAAGCCTGCACTGATGGACCAGAAGCATCCTTGTCCCAGGTGCTTCTGGTGTGCAGCAAGGGTTCACAGGGAAGGCTGAGACAGCCTACCTCACCAGGCTGTTGGGCTTGCCTTCCTCCTCAGTCCTAGTAAATGCCCAGCAAGTCTGACTAGAGCCATGGTTATGAAAACACGCAGAGAACACTGACAACACACAGTTTTCATTTTACTTATTAATTTATTTGCTTGTGGTATCCTTTTTCAAAAGGAACCTAATATCTGGGGTTTCTGAAGACAGGGCTGTGAGGTCCAGAGGAGAGGAGGTGAGGGAAGGATGCACAGAGCTCTGGGCAGGTGCAACCACAGCTCTCAAGTTCAGCAGGACAGAGTCTTAAGCCTGCATTTGACTGTGTGCTCAGAATGCCTTACCTGCTTTTCCCATTAAGTAATGAAAAAATGTTTTTCTGGGGGTTATCAGCAGCTGGTAGTACCCTGTTGCCCTGGAATCTAAGAGTTCAGGTCACACCATGGCATTTGGAAAATTTTTGTTGACATTCTTCTGAGGTGGTGTTTAAGTATGATAAACAACAGTTTGCCCCTTAGGTCAACATCTTTCCATAGTTCAAATGTTTATGTTTAAAAACATTGAAGAACAGGCATCTCAGTACAGGCATTTCAATACAGGCATCTCAGGGCAGGCGTCTCAGTGCAGACATCATCTCAGTACAGGCGTCATCTCAATACAGGCATCTCAGTGCAGGCATCTCAGTGCAGGCATCTCAGTGCAGGCATCTCAGTACAGGCATCTCAGTACAGGCATCATCTCAGTGCAGGCATCTCAGTACAGGCATCTCAGTACAGGCATCATCTCAGTGCAGGCATCTCAGTGCAGGCATCTCAGTACAGGCGTGCAAGTCACACGTTAGCCTCCCCTTCCAGGAGGTGTTTGTAGCACAGCTACTGCCCACGCTGGACAGAGTCCTCTCTGAGACGGGTTCAGCACTGCACACATGCTTGTGGTTCAGAAAATACCAACGAGTCGTGTCAGGGCCTCAGGAAGGAGGTTCAAGCTCTGCTTCTGGTAAAGAAGTCAAGCCTAAGCCAGTAAAGTTTTTCTGAATGGCTTTAACTCATGAGGGGCAGAGGCAGGGCTCAGAGCCAAGGGACAGAGGACAGAGGGGACTCTACAGTCACAGTTCCTGTATCTGAGACAGCAGCTGGGATCCCTATCATGACGCAGAATGTGACAATGGCTGACTTCTCCCTGAGTAAGTGTCTCACTGTGCACTGCAGGTCTGTGCAGGTCTATGCCGCTAACGCGTCCTCCCTTCTCTCTGTCTCTCCAAGGCAGGGAACACGGCTCTGCACCTGGCCTGCCAGAACAGTCACTCCCAGAGCACTCGCGTCCTCCTGCTGGGCGGCTCCCGGGCTGACCTCAAAAATAATGTGAGTGAAAGTACCAGCCTCTCACAGGCACTGTTACATAATAACCTGGGAAAGAATGCCCCCAACGCAGAGTTAATATCTACAAATTAAAGCGCCAGAGAGCTTGGGGCCTAACCTCGAAATTAGGATTTTGCTGTTTTCTGAGAGGTTACTTAGGGAAAATGCTGCTTTCCTGTGTTTGCCTCAAGTTTACCTTCGCATTTCTTACTGTGTGTCTGTCAGAACTAGAAAGCCTGTAAATCAGCAGTTTTCAATTGTGGGTCGCGACCCCTTTGACAAACCTCTGTCTCCAAAAATACATTACAATTCAGAACAGTAGCAAAATTACAGTTATGAAATAGCAATAAAAATAATTGTGCAGTTGGGGTCACCACAACCTGAGGACCTGCATTACAGGGTCTCACCATTTGGAAGGTTGAGAACCACTGGTACAATTGCTTTAAGAATGCGTACCCACATGGAGGGCTGCAATGCTGCTGTAGGGACAGTGCCAGGCAGGGCTGCTCTGTAGTGCTCAGAACCGAGCCTCTTCAAAGGGCAGCTGTTGATAACTGCAGTGTCCTTCCCACGAGCAGGCAGAGCGGTGGTTCTAGAACAGTGTGTCACTAGAAGGGCTTGAGAGCATCCTTCCTCCTATGTTTTCTGAGGAAAGCTTGTGGTTTAAGCTTCTCTCAGAAATTGCCAGTATCTCCATGTTTAGGGGGCAGACTTACATAATATAGTTCTAGAATTCTCTGAACCCTAGCGTTGGCTATTTCTTAGCCCAAAGGTGACAGCTGTGCTAACTGGCCATGATTGTCTAGACGGAAAGGAAACACCAGCCAGAGCCTGTAGAATACAGTGATGTCTCTGTGTTGTCAAAGGCAGTGGAGTCTAGCCTTGCCCACTAAGAAGGATTCTGAGTCTTTCTGTTCCTCAGCCCTCTGGTCTGTATTGCTCCAAAGGGGATGAGAGCAGCCTTCCAGCTGTGATGGGTCCCTGCTGGAAAACTCATTTCCAAAGCAAGACTATTGATTGGTCTTCACTTCATTTATTTCAGACACTTTGTGTTATAGGGGAGGTCAGCCAGGCTCCATGATCACCCGCATTGGCTTTTCCAAAGTGCTCGTGGGAAGTGGGCATCTAGTTTTATATGCACAAAAGCAACGCAAAGATTCTTGAGATTGGCTTACAGTCGAGGTTAACACCCCTCAGCATACAGTTGTCTGTCAGGTTTTAAGTTAGCATCTTTGTTGTTTTGTAACTGCTGGCTGCTGAGAGTTTGCTTCCATCCACAGGCAGGGGACACGTGCTTGCACGTGGCTGCACGGTATAACCACTTGTCCGTCATCAGACTCCTCCTCAGTGCTTTCTGCTCTGTTCATGAAAAGAACCAGGTCAGTGCGTGCACCCCTTCATGGCCACGGCACTGTCCCCACAAGGGCAGCCTAATGGGGTACCAACAGGGGTAGAGGCTGCTGGGAAGGGTTGCCTTCCGACCTGTCGAGGACCCCACCAACACTGTTCTGGGTGGGTATCCCAGTGTTACAGTGGCCCTGGCTTACCTGGCTGCCTCCATCCTTGGATGTGCATCCTTACCATCCCAGTGCGTATCACCACAGTTCCATAGTAAGCATTTTGGGGAGAGCTTGCCATGGCTTTTGCTTACACTGGGATTTTACCAAGAAAACCTACAGAAAGGATTGTGGCATAGAAAAGAAGCCAGGGTAATAGCTGTCTCAGGAATTCCACTGTTTTTCCATTCCCTGTACTGCCTCTTCTGTGTGAGCTGCCGAATCTCCTGTTTCTTTAAAATTGAGCCTTTGGGAACTGTCTTCCTTTCAGGGCTGGGTCATCTGGGAGCACTTCTTATAAGAGAATATGAAACCATGAAGGCTGGAGGTGGAACTGCAGAAAAGCAGTGAGCTTTAACCAAAGCCTGGGCCTCAGTGTCTCCACTGGAGCCTGCAGAAGAACTTTCCTGGGGTCCCTGGTCCATGCAGCTGACTGAGGGGCAGGCACGAGTTCTCAGCTTTTCCTCAGTCCCAGCTCAGAAGCCAAGTGCTTCTAACCTTGACCTCCCTGGGCTCCCTGGGCTGATATACAGGGTGACCTGATCTTAGCCCCCACCCCAAGCCTGTCTCCCAGAGGCTTGAGGCCCTCCATTCTCAGCAACCCAACTGGTCCTTTTCATGCCTACAAATGTAATCCTGGTTTGTGGCATCCGGTCTCTTCAGGCAGGAAAGTGAATGCATTGACCATTCGGCTTTGGGTCTCTTCCAGGCTTGCACGGAGAGCTTCATGTTTTTATAAGTCTTGTTTGGATTTGAAGAACATCCTAGGCAGAGATGTGTAGCTAGCCTAGGGCCAAAAGGTCTGTTGAGCAAGCTATCTTCTGGTTGCTTGCAGGCTGGAGACACGGCCCTCCATGTGGCTGCTGCCCTAAATCACAAGAAGGTAGTTAAAATCCTGCTGGAAGCTGGTGCTGACACGACCATTGTGAACAATGTAAGTTGAACCACAGCAGTAGTTCCACGGACTCGCAGGTCCTAAGAATCCAGCGAGTGTCACCCAAGCCACAGCCCCGGGGTCCTCATCTGAATTGGGCCAGCTCCAAGCAGCCCTAGGAGCTAACAACTCTTTTATACACTGGGCTGGGTGAGCACAGCCTGGCAAGAGGAGAGTTCTGAGGGTTCTCAACAAGCTGGCCTGTGGGTCTCAAGATGGCCTTCTGAGCAGGTGATAAGCCCAGAACTCCACTCCCTTCTCTCTGAGCCTGCCCCTCCAGCCTTCCTTTCCAGGTATGCTTCATCTCTTTTGTAGGCTCCATAGTTGTAGGTCCCTTCTTCCTCCCAGGGACCTGCAGCACTGAAGCTGGTGTTCTTTGTTTCTGTGTCTAGCTCACCCTGCCCCAACCCCATCTTCTTCCTCCAGTATAGCTCTGAACCTGTCTGGTGCTGTCCACAGTGACCAGGACACACTTTCCTTTCCTTTGGAATCCAATTGTCATCCATTCCTGGTGTTTAATTGTACAACCTGCATGATGCCTGGAGCTTTGTTTATGCCGAGGCTGCTCCTATAGGAGAATTCATGCCTAGCTGGATTTTCTGATCCAGAAAAATTCTGTGTTGCTCAACAGAAATGTCCACCTTGCCCTTCTTTATGCTTACCCCTCCTTCTTTTCCTCCCTCTGAGGCTAAGAGGCTTTAATGGGCCATGTTGATGTAGTCCACAGAGGAGCTGAGTTTAGGAGTGGCCTTTCTTGAGTGTGATGTGACATGGAGCTACCCTACTCGTGGTGTTCCTTTGTCACCTCCTTCCCCATGTCTTTCCTCAGGCAGGCCAGACCCCGCTGGAGACTGCCCGCTATCACGATAACCCTGAAGTTGCTCTACTCCTCACCAAGGCTCCCCAGGTAGGACTTACTGTGTCTTACTGATCATGTGGGGCTGCACGGTAGCTGGGATTCCTCTGGGTGTGAGCTGCTGAAGCCAGTTGTTGAAAATAATTAAGAATCGATGGGCTAAGAGGCCAGGCAGTGCAGTGTAGGAGTCCATGTGGTACCAAGGCCAGCTTTTTATCCAGGGTGCCGTTGTCTCCCTATGGTGTGATCTTGCTGCCATGAGCTTCCTGGACCCTCCCTTCTCAGATGCACAACCAGGGAAGATGTTCCAGTTCAAACCACGAGAGGACAAGGCTGTGGCTGGAGACAGTGGGCCTCCTACAACATATTAGACAAGGGCCTTGGAGAAATGAGGAGCCATTTCCCAAAGAAAGTAGGTCAGAGGAGCATTCTGTCTAGACATACAGTAAATATCCACCAGGATCAGTCATACAGAATAGGTCCCCGCTTTTAATTGAGTCTGAGCGCTCTCTTCCTTACTCAGAAACGATGGTTGATTTCATTAATTGAGGTTGACATTAAGTAACCATAGGAGTTTGTAATCATGGCAACCGGAAATCACAGCTTTTTTTCTTTCATACTTACACCCTCTGCTGACAGTCTCTGTATAACAGCCTCCCTCATGCCATAGCTAAGACAGGACAGCGTTCTGGAGTATGCACCATTACCTCATCCAGTAGAGCTGTTCCTTAGTGTTGGCAAGGCAGGCTATTCCAGAGCAAGGCTGGAAACACTGAGCTCTCCTTATTGAGGCTTGGAGTAAAAGCAAGCTTCCGGGTACCATGCTGCTAGTGCCAGGGCCCAGCGTGTCACGTGGCCCTCATGCTGATATGACTGGCAGCAGCTTCTAGACTACCAACAACTCCTCTCTTTTGTAAGAGGAACACGTGTAGATGGTCAGTGAGTGGATATACTCAGTGGTGTCTGTATATCCACTCGCTCCGATGCAGACGTGGGGGTGAGACGCTGCTAGAAGTGCAATATGAAATCCTGAGGGAATGTGTGTCGTTGACATGAGAATGGCCATGTCAAGGACCCTGATGCCTTAGATCCGTGGAGTATGCCGAGCCTTTCCAGCTGACATTGGAGGGATGGCAAACCCAGTGATCCCTCAGAGTTGAGAACAGCGGGGCTCAAAATCTTTCTGGTCCATGTGTGGATGCTGAAAATGCGTGCAAAACTGTTCACCATAACCTGTCCTCCACGGATGCTTACAGTCTGAAGACTGCTTCCCTACAGAGACTGCTCATTCTCAAGGGTAGCTACACCTTCGTCCTTACTCAGCAGTGTACAGTAAGCCCCGCCCCCTGCTCAACTGTATATGCTGAGCTTGCCGAGCGCCCAGGTTGCTGCAGCTGCTCCAGCGTTGTGAGCACAGCCAAGCTGGTCTCAGATTTTCTGTGTCTGTGCGCCTCTGTGTTCTTCATTCCCTGTTGCCCCTAGTCAGGGTCCCAGGACCCCATGCATGCAAGAGTGGGGTACCCCACCTCACTTCCACTTTACAAAAGGTAGAAAGTAGAGAGTGTCAAGTGTCCATCTGTCAGTAGTCCATCTGTCTACCATTTCAGCGTCTGAGATCCACTCAGCTCTATCCTCAGCCACACACACAGGGCACCATGTCCTGTGGGACTGCAGAAGTCACCAGGCGCACAGAGAGTGGTGTGTGCTTGTCACACCTGGTGCTTATCTTCCGGAGCTCAAAGATCTTCACCTTGGCTCTCTCGCTGTACAGTTCTCCTTTGCATTTCTGTTTAACAGTGGCTTAGGGGGCTGGAGAGGTAGTTTGGAAGCTGAGAGCACTGGCTGCTCTTAGAGAGGACCCAGGTTCAATTTCCACACCCACATCATAGTTTACAACCATCTATAATTCCAGTTCTAAGGATCCAGTGCCCTCTTCTGGCCTCTGTGGGTACTGCATGTACACAGTATATATATATATATATGTGTGTGTGTGTGTGTGTGTGTGTGTGTGTGTGTGTGTGCGCGCGCGCGCGCGCATACATACATACATACATACAGGCAAGACACCCATACACATAAAAAAATTGATAAAAATGGCTTAGGTTTTCTATATACAACTGAACAGCAGCTGGATAGATGACATACTGTAATTCTGCGTCTTAGAGTTTTACTGCTGTGATCAGGCATCATGACCGAGGCAACTCTTATAAGGAGAACATTTAATTGGGGCTGGCTTACAGGTTCAGAGGTTCCGTCCATTATCATCAAGATGGAAACATGGCAGCATCCAGGCAGGCATGGTGCAGGAGCTGAGAGTTCTACATCATCTGAAGGCTGCCAGCAGAATACTGGCTTCCAGGCAGCTAGGACAAAGGTATTAAAGCCCACGCCCACAAGGCCACACCTCTCAACAGTGCCACTCCCTGGGCCAAGCATATACAAACCATCACGTTCCATATAGTTTTAGATAGCAAATCTCATTCTCACACTGAAGAACTTTGAGTATACATACATACACTCTTTGCCTATTGTTTTGTTACCTGTTTTGCCTATAAACAAAAGTCCCTTCGCCGAAGCCCTTAGTTGAGTACGGCTTTTGGTAACCACAGCAACACTAAGAATATGCCTTTTCCTCGGGGCCTCTGGGCCAGTGTTCACTGATGGCTGCAGCCTGGAAAGTGCTGCTGGTGTTCTGTTTGGTCCGTGTTACCCTGAGAACGGCTGTGGGCCTTACGGTTCTTCTCAGGGCTACTAGCACATCTGTGGAGGGATGCTTGCTGCTGCTGTTTTGGGTTCAGCTGACCCTGAGTCACTTGTCATATATGGCATCGGTGTCTCACAAATGTGATGAAGTTCAGGCTTGAGTTCAGCTGGACCTTGATGTCAGATTCCACAGACCAGGCGAACAATCAGTGCTAGTGGCTTTGTCAGCCTTGACTTAGAATGAGTCTGCACTGTCACTAACTGGTTTGTGGCAGTGGCTCTGAGACTATGGGCCAGAGGTTGAAGGCCCCTGGGTCCTCAGATCTGTGTTCTGTGGCTAAACACACTCTGCCAACTAAACATCTTAGTGACTAAGGGCAAGCAGTGACTGCGGGTACAGCCATCTTCTGGTCCCAGCTGATTCCCTTTGATGAGGAGCTTAGTAGCTGAAACCACGTGCTCCTCATCCAGCTGCTGCTGGTACCCCACATCTGCTGGCCTATACCCTTGCTGGCTCTTTCCACCTTAACTGTGTTGTAAGGGGCAGACACCAGTCTTCCTTTGGGGCTCCACAGTTAGACTGATCGCTCACAGATACCCTCGGTGTTGTCTGAACTACGTCGATGGTGTTTTAGGCATACACTTTGGTCAAGGGAACCGGAAGGTGGAAAATGAAACTGCCCAGAGCAGTATAACATTCTGATCCTTGTTTTATGGAGGTGGCATTCTCTGGAGTTAGGCGCCACACACTTATCTGTCCATGCCAGCCCAGCACATGAACACTTGGTGGTGTTATCATTATCGAAGTTTCTTGTGCTCAGAGATGATATCCTACCCTTTCCTGGGTCCCTGTTGTGCTCAGCATAAGACTAAAGAGAAGGAAGCATGTGAGGTCCAGAGGTTTCTATGACTATTAGTGTTTGCCACCGAGCTGTGGGTTCTGTTAGGTCAGAGAATTCTCTGCCACATGCTGATTCTGTGTCCCCCTTAACCCCTTTAGATCTTGCGCTTCAGTCGTGGGCGAAGCCTGAGGAAAAGGAGAGAGAGGCTCAAGGAAGAGAGGAGGGCCCAGTCTGTGCCCAGAGATGAGGTGGCACAGAGCAAGGTATGGGGGCTCCTCCGCAGACCCCAGGTGCCCTCTTGCCCAGCCTCACTGCCTCCTGCCTCAGCCTGTCCTTCCCCCTGGGTTCAGGCTGCTGCCCCTCCCTCATGTACCCAGTTCTGTCCACAGTTCCAGATCCTGTGTCTTTATGTGTACGTGAGGGAGTGGCCTTCATCCTACTATGTGCCCCATGTGTTCTCGGCCTTTGTCCCATCATGCACACACCCGCACTGGTCCCGACTTGTGTAGTGGTTTGGTTCTTCTGTGCTGCCATGTTGTCACCTGGAGCCTTGTTAGTAATGGAGAGTCTCAGGGCTCAGCTTGGACCTGCTGGAACAGGAGCTTTGGGTGGGCAACGTGGTCTGTTGGAAACAGCTTTCTAGGTGATTTTGAGACCCGCTATGGTAAGCTGCTGCTTCAGTTTCTAACTAGAGAATGGCTTCTGTGTGCACATCAGAAAAGGAGGGCACCAGGCACACCAGGATTGGGTAGTACATTGGTTCCAAGCTTGTGTTGGAGTCCCTGCAGCAGATGCCATTGGGTAGTAAACAATATGATGTCCCTTGGAAGGTTTTGTTTTGTTTTTTTTTTTTTTTTTTTTTTTGGCGGGAGCAGGGGATAAAGCTTCATTGTGTAGCCCTGGCTGGTCTGGAACTCACTAAGTAGACTAAGCTGGCCTTGAACTCAGAGTTATATCTGCCTCTGCTGAGATTCAAGACATGTATGATGTGCCCAGCTCTTTGAGAGTTCCTGGGAAGGACCATGATATAGAGACTTTTTCTGGACACATAAGATATTTCTAAGTTAGGCATGGTGCCACACACCTTTAAACCAAGCATATAAGTATACACCCAAGAGCATGCTTTATTTCCAGACAAGAGAAGCTGCTGCCGAGCCTGCCCCAATGTAGAAGACGTCTGTCATTGGTTAATGTCCCTGTGGGTTCATGGTTGGATGGAGTCTTGCAAGCACAAGTGTTCCCAGCTGGAGTCAGGCAAAAGCCTCAAGTGGAATAATTTGGGGGGCTTTTTCCTTTATAGGGAAGTGTCTCAGCAGGAGACACCCCCAGCAGTGAACAAGCTGTACCCCAAAAAGAGGAAGCTAGAAGAGATTGCCCACCAGCTTCCCAGGATCCAAGAAAAGATGAAAAGAGGCGAAAGTCAAGGCCAGAGGTCAGGAGCAAGCAGAGAGGGGGGGGAGCCTTGGGCTGGCTTGCAGGAGGGTCTAGGGTGACTTGCCCAGCTAGGACAGCATTCCTATGGCTGGCTGTTTGAGAACAGGCACAAAAATGAAATTCCCTGGCTTTAAACGGAGGAGATGGCACTCATGGGTTTCTGGGTGTTCTGCTCTGAGCCCAGAAGCAAGGCGTGGGGGAGCTCTTTATTTTTTATTTTTGAGACAAGATTATACTATCTAGTGTTGTATGAGAGATGGGAAATGTTGGCAGGGTGTCACTCTGGTGGGTGTTGCTGGGACTTAGGAGTGGCGACCCTTTCTTCCCATAGGTGTCAGCACTATCTGACCCCACCCCAGCAGCAGACCAACAGCCTGGACACCAAAAGAACCTGCACAGTCATCACCACCCCAAAAAGAAGAGCAGACATCGATGTTGGTCCCCACCTCCGCCCCACGGGTTCAGGGCGTACCAGCTATACACACTGTACCGTGGCGAGGATGGAAAAGTGATGCAGGTACCACAGGTCATGCTGGGCTAGAGCCCTGCAAGGGCTTGTGAAGCCTATGCCTGGAGGTGGGTGGTCCAATCCAAACAGTGCAGATGCATCCTGCTGTGTAGACCCCAGGAAAAGGGGAGTCACTGCTGCAGCATTCTGTACCATCCTTAGGGGACCTCTGCTTTGAGGCCCCAGAGTGGGTGGATTCAAGTCTCTTTAAGATAGGTACTATGTCTTACCTTCAGAATCTTAGTGCCTTTGGACTCAACACTCAACCCATGAGACATTCCAAAGCTAGCATGGAGATTAGTCTGGCCTCTTAGGTTTTCTGCTTCCCCCTGGTATCCTGCCTTGCACAGTGGTTGCTCAAGATGGTTATTAAAGAAGGGCTAATTTCTGTCTGTCTGTCTGTCTGTCTGTCTGTCTGTGTCTCTCTTGTCTCTCCATCTCTGTCTCTGTCTCTCTGTCTCTCTCTCTGTGTGTGTGTGTGTGTGTGTGTGTGTGTGTGTGTGTGTGTGTAGTACAATCAATTTAAGCTTATCCCTGACTAGCTGACAAATAAAGGAAATTCAGACTGTGGTTATTTTATTTGGCTTTGACAATTACTGGGGGTGACCCCTAATCTGCTTTTCCAACTGCTGACCTGACTACCTCCCCAGCGGTGTTCCCCAAACACTTGCTGTTTCTCCTGGCCATGTGCTCATGGCACCTCTCTTCGAATGATGCCTTCTTCTTTCCCCACTTGTCATCTCTCTTTTCTTCTTCTTGCTTCTCCAACCCCAAACCAGTAACTCACAACCCACCTACCTCTAATCCCTCCAATTTTATCTAACCAGTATTTTAAATTAAGGAACAAGATTTGCACAACCAAAGCTTGTACATTCGAGAATTTACTGGTGGGCCTAGACCTTCTACAGAATTTAGCATTACAACACATTAGCAACAGACCAAACCTCACCGTGTGTGTGTGTGTGTGTGTGTGTGTGTGTGTGTGTGTGTGTGTGTGTATTTGGGTGCGTACCCCTGTGTGTGCCCTTGTAGAAGCCAACAGAGGCTGCTGGGTACCCTGCTCTATCCCTTCCCACCTTATCCTTTGAGACAGGGTCTTTCACTGAACCTAAAGGCCAGCAAGCTCCAGTGGTCCTCCTGCTGCTGCCTCCCCTAGCTCTGGGACTACAGACACACAGCCGCCATACCTGTGTGTTTACATGGGTTCTGGGATCTGAACTTAGGTCCCCAAACTTACACAGTGAGTAGTCTTGCCCATGGAGGCATCTTTCCACCCTCCGTTCCTTTCTCTTTCCCTCCTAGGCGCCAATAAAAGGTTGTCGCTGTGAACCTCTAATCAACAAGCTAGAGAACCAGTTGGAGGCAACTGTGGAGGAGATAAGAGCTGAGCTGGGATCGGTGCAGGACAAAGTGAACACAAAGCTGGGCCAGATGGAGAGCAAGACCCAGCACCAAGTAAGCAAGGGGCTCAGTCTCCTGACGGTGGCTGTGAAGGGGTTGTGCCGTGGCTCAGTATTAGAGCCTTGACCTAGCATGTGCCAGCCTTGACCTAGCATGTGCCAGCCTCGGGCATATTAAAAGAGTCAAGATTATAGAAGTCATGCTTTCCTTCCAGGCATTGTGGCACATGCCTGTAATGCCAGCACTCAGGAGGCTGAGTCTGGAGAGTCACAAATTCAAGGACAGTCTGGGCAACGTAGTGAGACTTTGTCTCTTGAAAGAGAAAGAAAGAAAGAAAGAAAGAAAGAAAGAAAGAAAGAAAGAAAGAAAGAAAGAAAGAAAGAAAGAAAGAAAAGAAAAGAAAGAAGAGGGGCAGGGTGGTGGTGGTTGCCACCCTTAATCCCAGCACACAAGACAAATAGGTCTCTTAAGAGTGATGCCAGCCTGGTCTTACAGGACGACTTCCAGGACACCCAGAGCTACATAGAGAAACTCTGTCTTTAAAAATCAAACCAAAAACATGAAAAAGAAAAAGAGAAAAGCAATAAATTTTCATTTCAGAGTTTTTTTTTTTTTTTTTTTTTTTTTTTTTTTTTAATTTTCAGAACATTTTAAAAGAAAGGAAAAGGAAAACCAGCATTAGAGAGGCTGCCAGTTACCCACAGCCTGTGGTGATTTAAAAAAACACTACTGATATTTAGGTTTCTTTTCTTCACTGTGCTCGTCTGAGACTGGGTCGTGTGGGGTCCAGCTCGTCTCAGACGCACTGTAGCTGAGGAGGCCTGGAACTTTTGATCGTCCACTTCCGTTTCCCGAATGCTGGGGTTGCAGATCTGCACCCCACGCCTGTTCTCACATGCTGGGGACCGAACCCGAAGCGTGTTAAGCAAGGATCTACCAACTTAGGCATGCCACCAGCTCCTCTGTTCAACTTCTCATCAGGAAAACTGTCTAACACAAAGAAAAGCTGAGAGAAGACTGAAGTAATGAATACTTTTATACCCACGCTGAGAGTCAACCAATTTTCTGGTTTTGTTTTTAAGAAAAAGTCACACTGCGTGGCCCAAGTTGGTCTTGAACTCTGACGATGAATCAGAAGCAGAGGCCACACACTCAGCTTCAGTTCTCAGCCTGCTTCATCCATCCCCCTTAGCGCCTCTCTTTTTTTCTTCTGGAACTGAGGGAGACTGAATGGTCTTATCACCTCTCAGTACCAGACAGTGTGCTCAGCGGGGATAAGCACGGTTCATCACATCTAAGAGAATCAACAGTAATTGCACACTATCCAGTCCACATTCACAATTTCTCAGTTGTTTCCAAGAATTTTATTTAGTTCTGTTTCCATGGGTTATTTATTTAAGTTTTTTGAGAGTTATAAAAACAATATTTTATTAGCTGATGTATCACACATATGGAGATATGAATATGATGGATAAATGTTAAGTAACTTGTTTAACACTCCAGACTATATCCAATCTATAACAAAGAACAAGATAATTTTAAAGAGATGGGAGGCCAGAAGGAAGTGAGCTACCATGGGAATGCAGGCATCTGGAGATTAATGTCAGGAGGAGGCTGGCTGATAGGATGCACTGCATGGATGTCTCTAGTAAGCTGGCAGGCATGTCTGACAGCTAACTTCTGTGTTTTCTGCCAGGGCATCCATGAGGGAATCATTTGTTTTCTACTTTTTGTTGAATAGCATAAAGTAGCTAAACTTTGCTCAGCCCAGCTTCTCAGTTCCCCTCAGTTCCAAATGGTTTCAAGTCAAAGTAACGTATCTCAATTAATATACCTTGATACACTTACACTTCTTTTGGCCTTGTTTTAACTTATATTTAAATTTTAATTGGATTTTTTTTCTTTTTTTGGCAACGAAGTCTCATGTAGCCCAGGCTGGCCTCAACCATATTACACAGCTGGGATGATGAGTGTGTGCTGCCATACCCAGCTGTTTGGTTTGAATCTTGGTTTAGGATCCTTTGTGCACCTGACTGGTGTTCTGTGGTCTCTTTGAGTGCCTCCCAGTTCCTTCCAGCTTTCTGTCTCTTCTAAGGACCCATGCTGGTTTCCCTCTTGTCTTCTGGATTTCTTTGCTAGTGTCTTCATGAGTGTTTAAGTTGTGTCTTCAACCCTGCACTTCTGCCAACAGAAAGGTCTGAGGCAATGGTTCATGGTTCTGAGAGTGTGGTCCCTAGGCAGCAGCAGTGGAAGCTGGGGAGGTGAATTCTTGGGCCCATTCCTCATCTACAGAGCTGAGTGTAATCTCCATGACTGGAATTCTGAGTGAGACCCACAAGTCTGTGACTAGCAAGACCTCCAAGTGCTATTGTTAATGTCTGTGAACAGCAGTTCAACAGTTATTTAGGTTCCAAAAAATATTCTGCAAGCACACTCCATGGTCAGTAAGTAGTGTGAACTCCAGACTGCCTTCCACATGGAGTCATAGACTGTCAGGGGACCTCAGGGTTACTGGTGCTAAGCTAGACACTTGTTTTCTTCCACTGTGAAAGTATACTTTCCTTGTCACTAACAAGAAGTGTGCAGTGGATAGATTTTTCATTAAGATATGCTTTAAAGAACCAAACAGAATACTATGTTTTAGAGAACGTTCTCCCCACTGAAGAAGTGTGATTCTTACCACCATTCCCGGCACTCACTTGCTCACTTGCTAGTTCTTGCAGGTTTTCTTTTGTCACCGCCTTGCTATCTTGAGAGCAACACAGCCTGCTGTGTCTTGGCAGCTTGCTCTTTCATCCTGCAGTGCACCTCTGCGCAACCCTGTGCCTATGTGAAGGCTCTCTGCAGGTGTGAAAGCTCAGTTCACACTGACTTCATCAGCCTGCATCAAGACTTCTTCTTCTTTTTTTTTTTTTTTTTTTTTTTTTGGTTTTTCAAGACAGAGTTTCTCTGTGTAGCCCTGGCTGTCCTGGAACTCACTCTGTAGACCAGGCTGGCCTCAAACTCAGAAATCCACCCGCCTCTGCCTCCCAAGTGCTAGGATTAAAGGCATGCGCCACCATTGCCCTGGATCAAGACATCTAAAGTCTGATAGCAGGTGGTTTGTTCCCAACATATTTAAGCCCAGTATAGTTTGGAAAAATAAGTTTCCTGGTGTAATACAATCCTCAGTGCATAATTACATCAGAACTCGACTCACAGTACATACATTTCTTCCAAGAAGATGGGTTCTAGAAACAGACTTCCTATACTAGTTTAAGGGCCTAAAGGTCTACCTGGTCTCAGTGATACAGCACCTCTGGTCCTGGTTGTGGGAGCTTGGGGAGTCCCTGGCTCTGAGACTTGTCAGAACCCCTGCCAACATGATCTGCATATACATATACAAAATATAATATAAAAATGTAATATTTACAAAATAAAATATACAAATATTGTGTATTTTTGTGAACTTGTGCTCTACTAAGCACTTAGGACTTAGGTATGAGAAAAAACGGACAACATTGGCTGTACGTGCAGGGATTCTGAAAAGCTACGAAACAGGACAGCAGGAAGAACTGAAGTCCATTGCCTGTTTTGTGGACTCTGCTCATGGGTGAAGGCTGGAGTCCGTTCTTAGATCATCTGTCTCTCAAACCCTAGATGTGCGTTTTGGATAAACTGATGGTGGAGCGGCTGTCAGCCGAGAGAACAGAATGCCTGAATCGCCTGCAGCAGCATGCAGCTACTGAGAAGCAGGAGGGAGAGAAACGTCAGGTAAGAACCAGTGTCTGTCAGTCCTTCACTGCTGGTTCACCACGTCTGCCGAGCCGGTTCAGGTCTAGCCATGCAAACCGAGAGGCTGACAGTGTGAAGACCATTTGCAACCCATAGCCTGTTGTTTCTGTAACTCTAATAACGTTAGGAGCAGAGAGCGTGTGGTCCTGTTTAGCAAGTTGTCAAGCCTGCTGGGCAGTTTCTGGAAAGCCCATCTTTGCCAGTCACTTCTCTCTGTTGGCCATTCTTCAGTTTTCTCTTCAGGAATCGATTGCTTCCCCAGGACAACAAATGGGACTGGTCCCTGTGAGTCAGTGAGAGCAGCCAAAAACAGTTGTTTGGAAATTTTGCAAGGTACTAGGCATCTGAGTTCTGGGTACCTAACACTCTTACCTCTGAGGTACATGCATACATGTTCACACAAGTAGACACAGATTGTCATGGTGGGCTGGGAGGATGTACATGCCAAGGAGCATGTGTGGAGCTCAGGACAACTTGTGGAAGTCAGTTCTCTCCTACCATGTGGGTTCTGGGGATTGAACTGAGGTCTTTAGACTTGGCAGCAAATATCACCACTGAGCCATCTTAACAGCCCATAAAATAAATCTTTAAATAAAATCGTTTAAAAGATTATTTTGTTTATTTGTGTGTATGGGTGTTTTGTCTGCATGTGTGCCTGTGTACCATGTGGGTGCCTGGTTCCCTTAGATTCTCCGTGACTGGTGTTACAGACTGTAAACTGGTTGTGAGCTGACATCTGGGTGCTAGGAATAAAACTCAGGGACAGACCATACTTCCAGACCCTCAAAAGCTCACTCTTGATGCTTTAATTCATAAGCCTCAGCAAACTCAACCTTCTGTGTGTTATTTGTTATTTTAGATGTCTTTGGTGGATGAACTAAAAGCCTGGTGCATGTTGAAGATCCAGAATCTGGAGCTGAGACTTTCTGGAGAGTCTCGGACCTTTAGAGCTAAATCCACACCATCTCCCTCTGACTCCTCTCCAGGTACTTCACACTCAGAAAGTCTCTGAGAGATCCACTCCTCCTCCTTCCTGACCTAAATATTGTCCGTACTCCAGAGCTGCACCAAACACAGTGAAGCTCAAATGTTAGGAAGCCTGAAGTAAGCAGACGTGGCAGAGTGCGGAATAAAACAAGGGATGTTGACACCATGACCAAAAGCAGACTGGGGAGAAAAGGGTTTATTTGGCTTAAACATCCCAGGTCCCACTCCGTTACTGAGAGAAGTCAAGGCAGGAATTGAAGGTAGGAACCTGAAGGCAGGAACCTTGAAGGAAATCCTGGTTCCCAGCTTGCCCAGGTTGTTTTCTCATATACTCCATGACCACTTTCCCAGGAGTAATAGTACGCACAGGAGGCTGGGCTCTTACATCAACCATTAGTGTAGAAGGTGCTCCCACAGACCTGCCTGTAGACAATCTGAAGGACGTGTTCTCTCAGTTGAGCTTCCTCTTCCCAGATGAGCCTAGCTGCTGTCAAGGGTCAGTGGATCCTGAAGATGGAGTGATGAAGGGCCAGCTTTCCCCCAGGCAGGCCTTTTCCCCTTTTGCTCCTTCCGGTGGCCCCGTGCCTTTACTTAAGCCTGCAAAGCTTTTAAGCAGCCATCAGTGTCCTGAACATGCCCTAGGTGTTAAGACATGCTTTACATGATGACTCTTTAGCTGTAGTGAGTACACTTGATAATTTTTAAAACTAGCATGTGTCCACTGTAAAAAATGGTTTCATTATATTTCTACACACATGCATCGCTTCAGATTCCACCTGGTACCCTTCTGCTAATTCCTTTCCAAATAGCCCTTCAGTTTTAAAAGTCTAGATTCTAGTTGGACATGGTGGCGCACACCTTTGATCCAGCACTTGGGGAGGCAGAAGCAGATGGATCTTTGTGAGTTCAAGGTCAGCCTGCTCTACATTTCAAGGTCTAAAACAGTCAGGACTATACAGTGAGACCTTGTTTCAAAAAAAAAAATCTAGATTCTGAAGGTTATGAATATAAAGGAACAGCATGTGTGACCTGCCCCTTTTTAGTCCGAGTTATTCATTTGCCACAATCATCTCAGGTCGTATCCGTTTTCCTGCAAATAATATAATTTTTTCTTTATGGTTGAATCAAATCCCATTATGTGTATAAACTGTATTTTCTTTACATAGTAATTCTAAAGATGTTAAAGCTTGATAATTAGGTCCTACTGGTATTTAATGTAGCCCGATCTGTTTCCACGTCTTTAGCTCTATGCCAGCAAGTTTAGAAACATCTTGAGCCAACTTGTCATGCTAGGACTTGCTATAGAATTGGCCATGGTGAATGGAACATAGGTTGAGGAGCTGGATGAGGAATGTGGCTTCCCTTCCTCTCAGCTTTGCTGTAACCCTAAACTCGCTCCTAAGAAAGAGTTGCCTGTGGGGTGTGATGGCACATGACTGTTCTCAGCATTCAGGAGGCAAAGGCAGGTGGGTCTCTGAGTTCCACTACATCGTAAGACCCTTTCCCAAACAAAGAAAGGGTCCAGAAACCAAATTGGTACACAGGTTTATGTCCCAGAAGTGAAGGGAGTGTCTTCCTCCTCAGAGATTAGTGCTCTTTCTGTGTTGAGACACTGTAAGTTTTGTCATCCTTAGGTGTTAGAAACTGGACCCAGAGACTTCTATGATAGCCAATACTGGCTAAAGGAAAGGCCAGAAATCTAGCCGATATGTTATTCCTATGGCTAACACAGAATCCAAGATGAGCCCTGAAGAACTCAGATGGGAAACCCAGAGATAAAGTGGGAGGGAGGGAGAAAAAGGTGAGGGAAAGCACAGAGAAGCAGGTGAGGTCAGCAGTGCCCAGCAAGGCTGAGGGTCTCAGGACCCGCAGTCCTGTGGCTGAATACGGATGTGCTGACATTTGTCTCTCCCTTGAAAACAGCTGTAGACCAACCAGTGGTAGCTGCAGAGCCAGGAGCAGCTTCCGACAGCTCCTCTCAGGTTGTGAGACCCAAGGACAAGGCACTCAATGCCACTGCTGCCCACAGACACCAGCAGGAGCTGCTTCCCTCTGACTGCACAGGCTCCGGGTTAAGAAAGGTCAAGGCCCCAGGTGCTTCCAGGTGTGATCAGCAGACCGGGTCCTGTGTCAACCGAGGCACTCAAACCAAGAAGTCTGGGAGAAGTGGGCAGAGCAAGCATCGAGGCCAGCAGCCGACAACCAGCAGCCCCAGTGGGCAGCAGCCAGCAGCAGCACGCAGTGGTGCCCGGGATGCCTCCCAAGCCCTGGAGCTAACCCAGTATTTTTTTGAGGCCGTTTCTGCACAGATGGAAAAGTGGTATGAACGGAAAATTGAAGAAGCACGGACCCAAGCCAGTCAGAAAGCTCAGCAAGATGAGGCCACACTGAAGGAGCACATCAGAAGTCTGGAGGAGGAGCTCGCCCAGCTGCGGACAAAGGTGCACAAGTGAAGCCCAGACCCTGAGGTGGGCCCAACAGGGGTTCTGGCTTGATAACAGCAGTGTAACTGTGTCCCAGGAGTTGGTTGTCATGCACAAGGTGAACTTGCCTTTCAGAAAGTCACTCATCTGTTGTGGACACATACTTCCTGTGCTCTCAAGTTACAAGGCTTTCAATGGTTAAAATGAATTCTGGGAAGATGTTCACAAAAAGCAAGCCACACCAAGATGAGAAGGTGTGTACCTAAGTCTGCAGCTCAATGACATGAAATACGTCAGAAGCAAAGCAGATAACTCTCTGGGAACTCCAGTAGTCATCCATATCCATGTCAACACACCGGCTGTGCCTCGACGGTCCTTCTAGCGGAGCTGGGACTCAGATGCAGGAAGCCCTTTTTCTCCCATGTAACTCAAGATGCTCATCCTTTAAAGGGGTGACAATCTTTCAGATTTTGAGGAAATAACACTGTAATGATATCTGTGTCCAGTATGTCTTAAAATAAGTTTAAGGGTCATATAAATAAGGAGTAATTGCTGAATGTCAAATGAGAAAAGTTTAAAACACTGGTCAGTTACTGTGGTTTTAGCCAAATAACTGAGCAGATTAACATTCACCAAAAACTCCAGCCAGTTACCTTAGATTACCTTTCTAAAGTCAAAACTTTTGTTCTGTGTTTTGTAAGAAATAAGGCAATATCAGGAAAGTTTAATTTTGAACTGACTTCACATTGAAGAACATCAAGCCATCAGAAGGCTTTGTTTACTGAGTAAGATGAACCAGACTGAGGTGGTGACGATATCTTGGTTGGACCTTGGATTTGTCTTCTAATCCTTTGGAACATGTAACACAGATTATGTCTGTCTCCACATGATCCACATATGCATAGAAACTTCTGTTCTCTAAGCCTAAGGACCTAATACCAACTGTCCATGTATTGTAACTAAAATGCTGTTCATTGAGCCAAAGAAGTGACCTTTGTGGAGTAGTGTGCATTATCCCTTTGTCAAGCCAAGGTCTTCCTTTTTCTTATAGTGACAATCCGTGGATATAGACACTCCTGTAAGCATAACAGGGTAGACATTGTGCGTACAGGATCTAGTGAGTCCAGTTATTTCATGGGACTGCCTGTCCTCAGCCTCTTGGGAGGCGCAGCCCTTTCCCATTCTCCTTCACTGGAGTCCTGTCCTCAGCTCACTTGCCCCTGAGCCCTGCTATGACACTACCCTGAATAAAATGTTGCCCACTCCTGTAGGATTGATCATTCTTTATTTATACCCCAAATATTGGGAACTGCCTAATACTAAGAGATGAAACCCTGAGTTCAGCAAGTTATGCTTCAAGCAGGAGTTATTTCACTATTAGAATACTTATTACCTCAAGATACCCTTGACGAGAAATGCAGAAATCAACTGTAATTGAACATCAAGACTAGACCACAGAATATCTTGGTGGCAGTACTTTGATGATATACCTCCTACCCATGGGAAGCAGGCAGCTTATCACTGTGAATGGATGTATTTGTCAAGTCATTAAGCATAAAGACCAGGCTGTTGACTAAGGCCAGTCAGCTCCTTACCCACAGGGTTGACTTCTAAGGAAGTGGTGGTTGGCTTCTTTTGGAAGGCTTTACTGTGTACTCTACACTGGTTTTGAACTCATGATCTTCCTGTCTCAGCCACCTGAGTTCTGGGATTAAAGGAGTGAGCCCCACGGCCTATCATGCTTTGTTTGTAACACCAGTGTTACATTTGTTGCAACTGTTCCTCAGCATTGTAAGGCACTGACGATCAGCTGTGTCTTTTCCCCTTGTGCTATGTGCAAAAACAAGCAAATATCCAGCTGTACTTTTACAGATAATTGTTCATACCGTATACTCTCATAGGTCATGTTTCAAACTGAAGCCTAAAGTGTCAACAGCTGTGGAAAAAATACGTTATAAAACAGTAGTTGTATATTATCAATGTCCTTTCTAAATAACAAGTAATTGTTAGCACATCCCTTAGACTGTATACTGAGTATCTGTGACATGTGAAAGTGTTAGTCTAGCTTTTGATTTGGGGAGTCAAAAATACAGGTTTTTCATGTTTAGATTTGTGTGTACAAGGCATGTTGTCTATTTTTTTTATCACCTTGAACATGTGTCTCCTATAAGCATTAAACGTTGTTTTCAGTTCTGTTAGTACTCTACTTTTTTATAGTTATTAGTTCTGTTCACTGCACTCAAGAATTCCTGAGAGCCTGCGCCCAGCCACTTAAGAGCAGATGCATCCAGTTTAAAGTCAACATCAGGTGTCTTCCATCAACACAAAGTAGGTGTAATCTGTGTGTTTGTGGGAAATCCTTTTTTTTTTCTTTCTTTCTTAATTTTATTTATTTAATATACATGTGAATCAGGTGTCTTCCATGAACACAAAGTAGGTGTAATCTGTGTGTTTGTGGGAAATCCTTTTTTTTTTTCTTTCTTTCTTAATTTTATTTATTTAATATACATGTGAGTGCTCTGATCCACAGGCCAGAAGAGGGCGCCAGATCCCCTTATAGATGGTCGTGAGCCACCATGTGGTCACTGGGAATTGAACTCAGGACCTCTGGAAGAGTAACCAGTGCTCTTAACCACTGAGCCATCTCTCCAGCCCTGTGGGGAATCCTTTAACATTGTTAATGCAAGCATATTAAATCCACTAGGTATAAGACTGAATAGCACCTTGAAAAAAAAAATACAAAGCTGTGCATGGTGGCACATGCCTTTAATCCCAGCACAGAGGAAGCAGAGGCAGTTTGAGGCCAGGCTAGGCTAGAAAGCAAATTCCAGGACAGCCAGGGCTGTCACACAGAAAAAAACGCTGTCTCCCAAAAATAAAAGAATAAAGTGATTTGCAGTAGCCACAAATGGTAACTAATCAAAGAGGCTTACTTTATAATTATGGGGGAGGGGGGAAGCGAGTACAGGTACCTGCTAGGCCCGGGATTCCCTGGAGCTGGAGTAACAGGCAGTTGTGTGTTGCCCCAAGTCGGTGCTGCAACCTGAACTCTGGTCCTCTTCAGGAGTAGAAGCTCTTGGCTGTTGAGCCATTTCTCCAGCCACCTAAATTTAATGTGAATATAATTTCTTAAAGTCCTGTGATTTCTGACTCCTTGGAGTGACAATTTTTGCTTGTTTTTTATCTCTTTGGGCCTAATTCTATATAATCCTTTTCCAAGGCAGATGTGGGCTGCTTCTGTTTAGAATGGTCTTTGTCTCCCTACTGCTCAGGCACACCCACAGCAGTGCTGTGCATGAACTTGACATATACAACCTGATGGCTCTTGTTAACGGGGAGAACAACACAGGGCAAACTGGCTTTAGCCACTTACCTGTTGTGAAGCTTTTGTGTAAATTCTTTTTTTCCACTTGTTAATCTCTTTTTAGACAGTTTCACTATGCAGATCTGGCTGGCCTAGAACTCAAGTCTGCCTGCCTCTGTCTCCAGAATGCTGGGATTAAAGGTGTGCCTTTACATCAGGATTGTTGTTAGTTCACATGCATAAAGTCAATGATTCAAACATCTTAAATAAAATCCAGGAACAAGTTTGACATTCAGATAGAACACTACAGAAGACACCCAGGTTATACAATCCTGAATCCAAAAAAAAAAAAAAAGCCTTCATGATGAATAAAACCTCACCAGCAGTGCCACATGGCCAACATCTTGACTGTGGCCCTGTACCCAAGGAAAACATTAATAAAAAGGACCTCCTCATGACCCAGGTTCAAGTCCCAGCACCTACATGGCAGCTCACAACTGTAACTCCAGTTCCAAGGGATCTATCACCTTCACTCAAACATACATGCAGAAAAAAACATCAATGAACATAAATTATTAAAAAAAAAAAAAAAAAAAAAAAAAAAAAAAAGGACTAATAAGCCTTAGCTATAAGCCAGAGGGGCTAATTACAGCTGATTGTGAAAAGTAGAGCTATCCCCCATAAATGTTCTTACCTGCTTTAAAAACAGTTAGGCAGGGTATGATGGTGCACCCCTTTAATTCTGGTACTTGACAGAGGCAGGAGGATCTGAGTTCAGGGCACCTGGTCTACATAGTGAACAAAATCAACCCTCAGCTTGCCCTCTGACAGCTGTATGTGCTTTAAAGGATTCTCTGTAGCTAGCCCATCATCAAACCATCACTGTTCACAGCAAGTGTTGTTTAGTCTCAAGATTTTAAGACTTACTCAGGGTCTATATTTGGATTTGCATGTCAAGCAGACTACCAAGAGAACTAGTTAATGTCTTCTCCCTCAAGACTGCTGATAGAAAACATGGTGGCTCACACCCACAGTTCTGGCACTTGGAAGGTAGGGGAATTAGAACAAGAGACCCTATTTCAAAAACAAAACCTGAACTGTTCTCAAAGCTACTTTTGCATAAGCCACGTATTTGAAAAACAAAACTGACTTTAAAAAGCATTAGATCACTCTTAATGCAAAAGGCTCCAGGATGTGGTGTTGGGCTCTGGAACACAGACCAAGCATGCTTTGCCCCATCTTTTCAGGCATCCCAGTCCAAGATACTAGTCAGGTTCCCAGTTTGGCCTCTCTGGTGTTGATGGGACGTTGACTTCTGCTCATGGTATAAGTTCAGATTTATCAACAAGCTTTCACTTTCATGTATTTTACTAAACTGTTAACTTTGGGACATGTTTCTCTTTTTCCAATTTTTGCAGGAGAATGCAGAGTACAAGTCCATTCCATGACAATTCATCATTCCAGGAGGATGTTAGGTGCAGGAGCTGAACTGCCCACCCAGTGTTTCCTCCTCTTCTTGGTGTTCTTAGCTATTTCCAAAGCTCCATGAAGTCTCAGTCCTTTGGCTATCAAATCATGTTATACCCGAAGAAAGTTACTTCCAAACTCTGAAGGACAAAGCAGGTTTTCAAGTAAGTTCTAGAGCAGTTTCTAGCAAGTTCTCAACCTTTCTAATGCTGTGACCTGTGGGGAGCCGACAAAAGGCAGCTATCATCCTTGCAGCCATCTTGAGCCATATACCCTGACAAGAGACTTGATTACATCAGCCTACAACAACTGAGCACACTCTGATAACATCTTGCTTTAGATACCCAGGATCTTCCCTTGGGTGTGTGAGACTTAAAGGTGTGATTTAGAGCTGAGACTTAAAGGTGTGATTTAGAGGTAAGACTTAAAGGCGTGACTTAAGGCTGACTTAGAAGTAAGACATATAAAAGGCGAGAGGTAGACAGGCGGACTAGAGAGTTAGGCACTTGGAAAGAGAACTTGGAACTAGACTTAGAACTTGAGACTTGGTGCTAGGAACTAGGGACTTGGAACTAGGGACTTGGAGACTGAAAAAGGGGATTGAATCACACTCTGTCTGGTCTCCGTTCTTCGAGTCCGTCCTCACTCTCTCTTGCTGAATCCTGACCCTTGGACTGGAGCAGCTTAGGGCAGTGCAGGCTCTAACAATTTAGCCCCCAAGGCTTTTGACAGTGCAGGTTCCAACATTGACAGAACAGTCCGAGACATTTTGGCCCCCAAGTGTGGGGCAGAGCAGTTCTCAACATTTTTGGCGCCCAACATGGGGTAGCTCAGGCTGCAACAGTGACCCTTTAATAGAGTTCTAATATTATGGTGACCAACAACCAGAAACATTTTGTTACTTCATAACTAATTCTGCTGTTATGAATCATAATATCTGATACTGGACCCCTGTGAGAATCAGATTTGTTTGGCCCCAAAGGGGTCACGACCCACAGCAAGAGAATCACTTTTCTAGTGTCTCCTAGAGTCAGTACACTGCCAGTACACTGTCAGTCTGTTTTTGTAACAGCCTGTGATCTAGGAATTACAACATACCATGCTCTGCCAGTCTAAAAGTGGCACAGTGAAGTCCACACATACTCGGTAGGTATCTTGTTGTTAAACTGTTTATTGAAAAAGGCACAAAGCTCTCCTGCTTCTGACCAAAAACATTTCAGTCATCTCTGTAGGAGAACTGGAGTCACCTACAAACCACACAACGATCTCAGTTAGACAGGGATGGTTTGTTGAGTGCACACCTAAGACTGATCAATCAGAGTGTTGGCTCAGAATCTGGGGCTGAGGCTACAGCCCTGAACATCTTCCTCTGTCAGCTTATAAAGGCTAAAACTGCAAAAACTACAGTGAGCTCATACACAGGTGCAGGCAGTGCTTCCCAGTAGAGCCATTTCAGTCATTACAATTCATACTGATCTTTAGTCTGATGAGTCCTACATAAAGCCTTGTGGAACTTCGTAAGATTGACAAACCTCATGCATAACAGGATATGTGATCAGCATGACCTTGCTCTGACTCAACTTATTCTTCTGTGTCAATGACTGACAGGCATATTACAGCAACAATATGAAGTGGCTGGCAGGCATAGAACAAAATGGCTACAGCTATGCTAGGGGGTTGAGGTTGCCAGGCCTCAACAATCTCCCCTGGACTGTAAACTTACCTTCAAAGCATGAAACTGTATCAGTTAATGGATATTCTGAATCTAGTTACGAAGAATGCTAAATTCATCTGGTATGGTGGCACGTGCCTTTAATCCCAGCACTTGGAAGGCAGAGGCAGCCTGGTCTACAAAGTGAGCTCCAGGACTGCCAGGGCTACACAAAGACACCCTGTCTCAAAAAGCCAAAAAGAATGCTGGATGCTGAACTCTGTAATATACTTTCTTACGTAAGTATGAGGTAACTAACTGCCTATCACACCCTCCCTTCATTTAATCACATTTACTCGTTTTTTGGTTTGTGTACCACAGTGCTGGTATGGACGTCGGAGGACAACTTTCTGGAGTGGTTTTCTCTTGCCACCTTGTGCATCCCAGGGATCAAACTCAGGTCCTTGACAGCAAGAGCCTTCACACGGAGCCTCCTGTCCAGCCCTATCCTCACTGCCTTTCAAGAATTAACAATAGTCTGGTTTTCAGAGTGGCTGCCATTTCACCCTCCCACGGAGCAATGTAGGATTGCAAGCCCTCATCCTGACATTAGTTCCCGTTTTAATCAGTCACTGACTGTAGTGGAAACGGTAAAACGCCTTGATTTACAATCTTGGTTAGAGTGATTCTCGTCTTTTCATGGGTGCTTTGTGACAGAGGCTCTGAGCCTGTGCAAAACACACGGAGGTCTGAGAATCTTCCCGTTAGGATTTGGCTAAAGCCAGTGTCCTTTCCAGTTCCTTTAGCTGCATGTTGCCTTGGGTAATCATCATCCGGATCGCATCCTGTGGAGGCAAGGGGAATCTAGTCATTCCTTTACCAGGTTCACCACAGCAAAGTTCTATCTGCTACATTCAAGAACCAACAGTGGCTGCTTACAGGCTGTAGCTACGGGCTAACCATGCCCAAGGCGCCACATTCAATCCCTTCACCAAAAGAACCCCCAACAATAAAACCAGTAGTGGGAAGTGGAAAGCCGGACGCTGTTGCAAAACAAATGTAAAATACCCAGTGGGAACTCAGCAGTGACCAAAATGACCCATCGAAGTGGCATATTCCAAGATGCTCGCTATTTACAAGTTCAATACTACAATGGGACAAAGGAGGCGTGGCCCCAAGCGTGGTCTTGCTCTCACCTCTTCTATGGCACTTTTATTTCTTTTAAATTCTTCCCTGGCCCAGTCCTGAAGGTATTTTCGGTCAGCATCACTTGGAACTTGCCTAATCGCTCGCAAAATCTTCCTGTAGAGGAGGAGAACTTGTTGCCTTCTCATGAACTGTTCAGGGAAGGAGAAATACAAATTACGACATACCCGCCGGCTCCACCTCTGCAAAGAAAACTGTAACAGAAACGCCCCTTTGGACCTCAATATCAAACAGAACAAGACAAAAATCAAGGTTCAAGCGTCGGTTAGGGAGGGAAGGGCACACATCACCCCGCCCGCGGGGGCTGTGCGGAGCCGGGTCGCAGGGACAGCGCTTCCTAAGACACACGGGAGACAACCCCTCACGAGCGGAGCTACGGCCGCGGGCACCGCCAGCCCCGGGCGAAGCCGACGCGGTCAGGAGCCCGGGCCCGCGGGGCTGGGAGAACGGCGGTACCTGCTTCAGCGTCAGGGCCGCGGGAGGCAAGCGGGAAGCCGCCATGTTGCCTACGGAAGCCGCCGGGGCACAAGAGGGGACGTGAACCTCCAGCACCTGGACACGGAAGCGGAAGTAGGGGGCGGGCGAACCTGGTTCCTAAGAGACGGACCCGTGAGGCTCGGGTTTCCGCGGTTACCTGTGGTTTTCCACCGAGAACAAGGAAGTCGTCACCCAGGAGTTTTAAGGGAGGGGAGAAATTGTGTGCTTTTTGAGCACCCTTCTGATTCTTAGTGTTTAATTTCTCAGGCGTTATGAGTGATGCTTCTCGTGTGTTTTTGTTTGTTTGTTTCAATTTTTCTCTAATATGGGACCTCGAGGATCAAACCTGTGTCATCAGGTTTAGGGGCAAAGCACGTTTACTGTCTGAGCCATTTCAGTAGCCCTTGGATAATTTCTTTATCCAAAGAGCTTTAACTCGACATTAACATATTTGTTTCTTTTGAGACTTTATAATTTTATCTTCTTCTCACAGCTGTTGTAAAACTGTATTATTCTGATCAGTTTTCTATTTACTCCATCAGTTATTTTCGTTATGAGGCAATATGGATCTGAGTCCTTTTCCAGCCACTAGACTAAGAATTCAAGATTATTTATTAAATAAGTCACGACTTTCTCTGGCCATTGTAGCAATAATCCTTTTGACCACAGGGTCTTTTAGGGTCTGAATAATCTGATCAGTCTTGTTTTATCTTGGACAAGTATCAAGCTATAAATTTTGCTTTTTTGTTGTTCTGGCAGATCCAGTAGTTTCTTGTTAGGATATTTTATTGTTTTCTGTGACCCTTAGAGAGGCACTGAGCTATTTCTCTCCACATCACCTGGGGATATTTGTAAGAACTCTGAATTAGTGCTGGGTCTAAGTTTGGCACTGAGAACAGGTATTTTGTACATTCTTTTCTCTACATTCATGGTAGCCAAAGGCAGTATTGTCATACAGATGTGTATTCCCTGTCTCAAAGATTTATATTTTGAGTAGGAAAGCTTTGAAAGTCAATGCAGTGTTACTTAAATAACCGAGAGTAGGTTCTCTTTCCAAATAAACTCAGTGCCAAAGCTCAGGATACAGGGCTTAAAGACAAAAGACATAATGACATCATTGTCAGATGTAGGTCAAGGGAACCTGGTAGCCTTTTTTTTTTTTTTCCTATACAACCAGAAGATATTTTGGTTATGTATCTGAGCCGTGGAAAGTTCCAGATGTGTCGCCACAGTAGACGTGACTGTTCAAGGGGTTTAAGGGACTAAATATGTGCCTGAGTGGATACAAAATGGAGTCAGAGTAAGGTCACTTCATTTCTTCTAATGACTTTTAAATATTTGATTTCTAAGAAGGGGCAGTGTCTTAGGGTTTCTATTTCTGCCCAAAACATCATGACCAAGAAGCAAGTTGGGGAGGAAAGGGTTTATTCAGCTTACATTTCCACATTGCTGTTCCTCACCAAAGGAAGTCAGCACAGGAACTCACACAGGGCAGGAACCTGGAGGCAGGAGCTGATGCAGAGCCCACGGAGGGCACTACTTACTGGTTTGTTCAGCTTGCTTCCTTATAGAACCCAGGACAATAGTGCAGGAACATGGCAGCTAAGCCAGGAGCCAGCTGGTCACCTCTTTTCTAATTCCTACTACAGTTTTCTCTCTGGTGGAGAGGGGAAGAACAGGAGAGCTAAGCAGGGTAAGAAGCTTGCCTAGCACACTCACAGAGCTCTAAAGGAGGGTAATTCCCCCCCCCCCCCCAGACAATGTCTCAACTATGTAGATTGGGCTGTCCTGAAACTCGTGCGCCTCTGGTTTCTAAGTGTTGGAATTAAAGGCTGGCACTACTCTGCCTTGCTTCTGAAGGGCTTTTCGGCTGGGAGAAAGCTACTTGGATACCACAAGTAACATGAAGTAGAATAGGCAAAGACAATTGAGATGTCAGGCTGGAAATTAAGAGCTGCAGCTGCAGTCCAATCAGAGGCAAAGAAAGGAAGATGGGTGTCAGACACTTCTGCTAGGTAGATGGCTGCTTAGGATTTTGATGGAGGTATAAAGGAGACACATGGGTGAAACCTCACCAAGTCAGGTTATGCAATGGTACACAGGCAGGCAGGCAGGCAATGCTGAGAAATGGTATATGTGAATAAACCATTCAAATTTGGTGTATCTGAATTAGTATATTATTTCAAATATACTGTGTCAAAAACTACTAGTATATTTGAAGTCCATTACCCAAGTCAGACACTATCAGTGATCACCGGAGGACTGATGGACTAATACTTGGTGGTGTCTCCTAAGAGTATAGTGAGTAACCTCATAGTTGTTTAAGCATCACACACTGTACTTACACAATGACACTGTCTTGCTGCTGTGTGACCTATGACTACTTGAAAACACCACAGATCATCAGCCTTGCTGTACCTTCATACACTTTTACCGTCTTCTGAGATTAGGTAGTCCTGGAACACGTGAGATCCACCTGACTCTGTCTCTCTTTTTTTTTTTTTTTGGTTTTTCGAGACAGGGTTTCTTTGTATAGCCGTGGCTGTCCTGGAACTCACTCGGTAGACCAGGCTGGCCTCGAACTCAGAAATCCGACTGCCTCTGCCTCTCAAGTGCTGGGATTAAGTGTGTATGACACCACTACACACACTCAGCTTCACAGGCTTTTTTGATTAGATAATTTTGAGGTTGTGGTTATGGGAAAGTTATCTGCATAAGATCATGACGACAGCCTACAGATAGTGCTTAACTATGAGGGCTCAGCTATCTGGCCAGGCTGGGTAGCTGCAGATAGGCAGTGGGGGCAAAAAGCCCATCATTCCCCTTTCCCGGGACAACCAAAGTTGAAATGGCACATGTTCATAAGAATTCTGCCCTGAGTCCCAGGCACTACCCTACGGGCACAGAAATGATCCTAAGTACATGGCCTGGGAGGCCCTTTCTCAGGCACATGCTGACTGCAACTGTAGTCAATGCAACCTGAGTAAAGAATTATGTCACAGACAGACTCTTTAAACACTCCATGTGGTTCTGGCAACTTACCCCATTTCCCTTGCTGCAAAGCCTGTGTGCTGCAACTCACGGATCACAGAACTCCCAGTAAGGCATAAACCTTTACCATACTGAACTATAAGTCTGTGTGCTAGCATGGTCTGATTAGCAGAGAGGCTTAATCCGAAGCACACTCTTTCAATCCTGTCATATTTTTCAGACTCCATTAAGAATGATCAAAGGTGGGCTGGAGAGATGGCTCAGTGGATAAGAGCACTGACTGTTCTTCCAGAGGTCCTGAGTTCAATTCCCAGCAACCACATGGTGGCTCACAACCATCTGTAACGGAGTCTGGTACCCTCTTCTAGTGTGTCTGAAGACAGCTACAGTGTATTCACATACATAAATTTTAAAAAAAGATGAACTCAACAATTATTTAATAGTTTTCAGAATATAAGCTGCATAGCATTTTCGAATAAAAAATAATATAACTTTAAGTACATGCTTTAGGACACTTGGTTAAACAATAAGCAATCTGCCTTTGATGACCACCAAATAAGGGTGGCACACTTCACAGTGTCATCTGCAAACAGACATGGAGACAGATGTATAGCACAATGTTTACAAACAACATTTAAATAGAATACAACACATGATTTCAAGTATTCAAACACTGCTTTCTGGCCAAGTAAAACTACCCCCAGCCCCAAGGGAACCAAACCTAACACTACTGTGTTGTGTGGGTGAGAGGAGGATGGAGCTGTTGAGTTCTTGTGGATGCAGCATCCTTTTATTCCTTTTCCACGATGACACTGGTTTAGGGTAGCTTGAAAGCAGTATGAGGAATAAATTTCCCTCTTAGTATTGGGGGAAGGATGGCTGAAGAAATAAATTACAGCAGGGACTGTGGCAGCCTGAAAATGAAGTAAGGGAGAATCACCTGTCCACTATTGCATAGTCTCCTGAGGCAGCCACTGGGAAGGGCACAAAAGGGGCTTCATTTTGTACAGCTCTACCATCCATCCCCTTTGCTGACTGCTTTATGAGAACACACCATCTAAGTCTCCTGCTTTCTAAGCAGGGTAAGACATAAGTGACTTATGTAGAGCTTAAGGCAGGGACCAGAGTGCAGTCCCCTTTAGTACTCTGTCCAAAGGGCTGGCAAAATGCAGCCCGTGTTCCTGGATTCATTTCCTCAAGGTGTTGAGCAGAGGAAAGCAAGTGGCTGAGCTCTAGAGAAGGGGCAGCGTGATCTCTACCTGGTCCCTGGTCATGAGCCCCACTACCACTTGTGAGCTTTCTGTGCCCAGTACAGCAGGGAGTCTAAGAGCTTGCACTAAGCTCTTCTATGTTGGAAATACAAATGTATGCAATAAATGTTTTTATAACTGTTAGATACAGATCCAAGTCAAAGGAGTATCAGAGCACTGAGTTCACAAACAGTTGTGTAAGAGAGAGCTGCAGGGGGAGCTGCTGTGATCCCGCAGGCAGCCTCACTACAGACTGTTCTGGTCTAGGAATGGTCAGATGCAGTCACCAGCTCAAACCACTGCCTGAGGGCATCACTGAGAGTCTCAGGAAGTGCGTTCACGTCCCGGAGAATGATGTAGAATGGAAACGGGAACTCTTCCATGTAGGAGCGGATTTCGGGCATCTCTCCTGGTCCTTTAAATATTGGTACTTTAATGTCCAAGATAGAATCCTGTTACCAAAAGACATTTTGAAAGAAAATAAATAAATAGATCCTTGACTAGTTCATTGGTGACCTTGTTAGTTGACAAGAAAAGCTGACATAAGAGGGACTTCTAAATGTTTATGAAGAAGACAGCTATTTCTGTCACAGAGAAGTTCAAAGAAGAACAACAAATAAGTAACTGCTTTCCCTGTAACAGTGTCTCTATTTTGTATGGAGAAATACCCACTTACCCTGCCAGTCAGGATCAGTGCAACCTGCAGCTATATGCTTCCTCAGACCCTGAGTTTGCCAGCTGCTAGGATGGTATGGGAAAGGCTGGTCTCTATTTAAAGGAGCTCAGGGCCCACTTTGACAACCACTATTCTTTTCAAATAGAGGAAAACTATCCTCCAGAGAAGGGCTTTTTGCATCTGTGAATCTCTGCCCTCCTACTCATGATTCTTTCTGTGTTGGAAAGAATGTTCTTCACCTTGCAGGGTTGTGTGGCGCGTAGTGAAGGGATGGCCCTGAGCACCAGTACCCCAGGACAGAGCTGCAGCTACACTTCTGAACAAGTTCGAGGGGTCCCTTTCTGCAGAATGGTAGCCTTTGGCACTTGCTCACTCACCCGTGAATTGGGATCATCCAACACAACAAAAATAACGAAGATGTTGGCATTCTGGGCAGCCTGGACTGCTGCTAGGACTCTGTCTTTGCCTTCCAGGAAAAGGCCTCGTCCATCAGAAACTATGAGGAGCAGCTGGGCAGTCTCTGTGGAAGCCGTGCATTACAGGAGAAGGGAAAAGGGAAAACCCATGTTAACAATTGGAAACCAACTGTGGGCTTCCTAAAGACAAGCAGATCCCTGGAATTACCACATTCTGCACAAAAACAGGAGAGAGAGACAAGACACTCAATTGGTCAGCACAGCAGACAGAAGGTCAAGTTTAGATCAACTCCATTGAAGGCAAAGCATGTGGGCCAAAGAAGGCTCAGCACAGAAAGGCGCTTGCTATTTATTGACAGGCTCAGTTCATTCCTTGAGACTTAATGACAGAAGCAGTTGTTCCATGACCCACATGCTTTTCCAGCAGCCACAGAGATGAACTGGCCACCAGAAGTGACCCAATTAGTAACCTACAACTATGTCTTCCAAACATTTCTATCCAGGGACAATTCTATGTCCCTAATTTCCTTCCCTTTCCCTCTTCTCATGACAGAATCAGGGCTAGATAACTGTCATATTTCAAGCCCGATTAAAGCAATCATAATTACATTAACTCATTTTTGGATTATGTTCTACAAGTGTGAACTTTACGCTTAATTCCATACACCTTATTCCCATCCAACTCTGAACTTAATCATATAAATATGTTCTAATTTGTAACTAGTGATTATCAATTATAAGCCCTAAAAATGAGTTCAGCATCATAAATTTCAGCATAATAATAAATAAAGAATTCCATCAATGACAGAACTTCATCTTTTTGTTTTTTTCCTATAGAGAATATTGTTAAAAGGTGATGGGGGTTAGAGGGACTCAGAAGATGGCTCATCTGGTAAAATGCTTCCTACACAAGTAGGAGGACCTGACTCAGGATTGCCAGCGCCCACATAAAGGTCAAGGGTGACAATGCATGCCTGTAATCCCAGTGTTGGAGAGTGGGAGACAGAAGGAAATCTGGGGTTTGATGGCCAGCCTAGCTGTGAGCTCCTGGTTCAGTGAAAGACCCTTTCTCAAAGATAAGTGAACAAACAAACAAAGGTGAGTGATCAAGGAGGACTTCCCAAGTCACCCCAGGCTTCCACACACGTGCATCTGCACCCCCAGGCTTCCACACACATGCATCTGCACCCCAGGCTTCCACATACATGCATCTGCACCCCCAGGCTTCCACATACGTGCATCTGCACCTCCAGGCTTCCACACATGTGCATCTACACCCCAGGCTTCCACACATGTGCATCTACACCCCAGGCTTCCACACACGTGCATCTGCACCCCCAGGCTTCCACACACGTGCATCTGCACCCCTAGGCTTCCACACACGTGCATCTACACCCCAGGCTTCCACACACGTGCATCTGCACCCCCAGGCTTCCACACATGTGCATCTGCACCCCAGGCTTCCACATACATGCATCTGCACCCCAGGCTTCCACACACGTGCATCTGCACCCCAGGCTTCCACATACGTGCATCTGCACCCCTAGGCTTCCACACACGTGCATCTGCACCCCAGGCTTCCACATACGTGCATCTGCACCCCCAGGCTTCCACATACATGCATCTGCACCCCAGGCTTCCACACACATGCATCTGCACCCCCCAGGCTTCCACACACGTGCATCTGCACCCCAGGCTTCCACACACGTGCATCTGCACCCCCAGGCTTCCACATACATGCATCTGCACCCCAGGCTTCCACACACGTGCATCTGCACCCCAGGCTTCCACACACGTGAACATGAATGCAGTCATTCACAAATTAAAAACAAAAAATAGCACAGAGAGACAAAAGAAACTGCAAGCAGCTCACCTGGACTGACATTCTGGGATAGCTTCTGGGCAGCTGCAAACATTTTGGCTACAGATTCTAGAAACTAAACAGAATCAACACAAATTACTACAATTACTTAAGCTCCCCTTTCAAAATGACAGAAATTCCCATGGCTCCTGACTTCTGTCTTCCTACAGTGAAGCATTCACCACTGAACACTGACATGCTTAAGTACAGACAGGACTGTCACTGGCTAGTGGCTCTATCAGTGTTCTACAAACACGCCAAAGGAAGAAAAGACAATTATATGACCAGCCATGAACGACAGTTAATTCAAGAACAACAGTTCTTTCAAGTTAACAAACCTGTTGCGCAAAATAGCAAGAACTAAGAGCAGAGAGGCTGTTGTTGCATCTTCTACAGAGATCTCTAGCTTCACCTCCCAAGGTTTTGACTCTAGGCTTAATGAGAGACTAGGCCCAAACCCACCTGACCAATACGATACCAGGAGGTAACTTTGTTTTTCAAAGTTTTAAACTGCTCAACTGTGCTAAAGTCAATGATCTTTGAGGACTGAGAAAAAAGAGTCACACCTTCGTTAAGGGATGCCAAGGAAACTGTTCTAGTAACATACAGGCTGAAGTTACTACTGTGTATTGTCATGCTGCCTGTCTTAATTCCAGAACGTGCCCAAGAGGTTCTAAAAATTAATGTCTCTTACTATCAGCTTTAGAATTTGGCAAAACAAATCTTAACTTCACCGGTATACCTGAGCAATCTTAGTCTTCCTCTGTTGGAATTTGCAGAGCCGTAGAATATGAGACCCTGAAGAATCATTAAACTGCTCGTGGAATGGGTGCAACAGCTTGACTGACTCTCCAAAGCTTGGAAAGCAAAATCAGACACAATATGATTTCTTCAGTCATGTGATCAAAACACTAAAGGTTGGGAAGAGGACTTCCCTACTGTGATGAGAAGGCAACATTAGAGCTGGGCGGTGGTGACCCATCTCTTTAACCCCAGGACTTGGGAGGCAGAGGCAGGCAGATCTCTGAGTTGGAGGCCAGCCTGATCTACATGACAGCCAAGGTTACACAGATGAACGCTGTCTGAAGAAACAAAACAATCAAACAAAACCCAAAGGCAGTATTAGGGTATGGAGAGACAACTTCAGGAGCTAAGAGCACCTCATCTAGAGAACCCAGGATTGGATCCTATCACCCACTCACTGATGGCTCACACTATCTATAATTCCAGTTCCAGGGTCTAATGCCTCTTTTAGCTTCCATGGGTATTGAATGCACGTGGTACACAGACATACACAAAGGCAAAACACCCACACATATCAAGTAAAAACCACAGCAAAAACAAACAAAACAGAACAAACTTGTAAAAGGCAGCATTACCTGCACACTGCAATCTGACCCACTTCTAGGAGGGTTAGAGCATTACCAATCACAGCCAATGACTCAAATGCCAGCTATGAAGACAAAAGAAGAGTTTAAGACATCAAAATTACCCTAAATCAGTTTGCTTCAAGACTTCACAGAAAACATTATTTTTTGTATGGCCAACAGGTGACCAATAGTACCAAAATGACATACAACCAACTCAGGCTGGGGTCCCCTTGGACCCTCTCCTGAGTTTAGCTGCTTAAACCCGAGTGTAATACACCAATAGGAATGGTTTGCTCTCCATGCTCTGTGACAACAGCGGTACTGAGAAATACGTTCCAGAAATGAAAACTTTCCTTTCTTTCCACAGCAGAGCCTACATAAAATCCTTTATATGTAACTAAAGCTAAGAGTTTGAACTCATGTGGTAGAGTCAGACTAGAGAACTGAGTTACACATTACCAGAATTATTCCAATTTCCGAGTCTCCAGTCGACTTTGCAGAGACCCTTTCTCTGTGTCTACTGTGCGAATGTTTCCTTCCCCAGTAAATGCCTTCCTACAACTGTTGATTTTGTCTGCAATGCTTGAGATTTCTCCTGCCTTTTAATTCTTTAACTGGCAGAGAAAACAAATCTATTAAGACCCTAGATTGTAACAGTACATCTTACGAGTGTTGGGGAAGAGTGAGTTTTAAAAAATGGAAAACTGGCTGGGCGGTGGTGGTGCACACCTTTAATCCCAGCACTTGGGAGGCAGAAGCAGGGGGATTTTCTGAGTTCGAGGCCAGCCTGGTCTACAGAGTGAGTTCCAGGACAGCCAGGGCTACACAGAGAAACCCTGTCTCCAAAAACAAAACAAAAACAAAAACAAAAAAAAAAAAAAAAAAAAAAAAAAAAACAACAAAAAACAAAAAAACAAAAAACAAAAAAACAAAAACAGAAAACCAAAAAGGGAGAGATCTAGAATTTTTCTAAGTATTCTGAAAAGCTCCCAATTTTTTTCTTTCCTCGAGTGGAAGGGGTGGAAGGGGACCATATGAGCCTGTATGGTCTTTTTTTTTTTTAAATTTTAATTTTTTGTGATTCACTACTCAAAGACCCCATGAAGCTTAAAGTTAGGCCCAAAGCAATTGTAAGTTATCAAGTCAGGTAGACAACCTGAAATCCCTTGAAAGATAATTACTCATATTTTGAAAATAACATTCCTGTCCATGTAAAGAAAAATCTAGCTCACCATGAAATAAAGCGTAAGAAGAAAATTGTTATTCATTTACAAATGGTTATTGGCATGCTCTGATGGGAGGAAACAAGGCTGCCAATTTGTGGGCCCTGAATTTCAGGGTAAGGAGTGACTGATAACCAGGGACCGAGAGGCATCTCTGTGGCCCCATCTCGTTCCCGCTGTAGAGCCATCAGCTAAGCTGTGGGGAGCCAGGGCTGAATGCAGGCCTCTGCACACCTGCTGGAGAGCACACAACTGTCACACTTCCACACCAGTGCAACACAAACGTGTCTCATCTTCGACTTGGGATGTGCAATAGCTACTAAGGGTAGTTAACCCACGGCCAATTTTAACATGAAACAGTTCACTATCTTCATCTGCAGCAAATCCAAAGAGATTCAAAAGTCAAAGCACTTACTTCAAAAGTTTTACAAAGAAACAGAACTTTAGAGACACGACAAATAAAAAACAGGACAAGATCGCTAATTAGCCTTTGTAAATGAAATAATTTTCTTAGTTTTTTTTTTTCATTCCTCTGATCAAACATCTGTCTTTAGACAAGTCTATGAGTATTATCAGGCTGTCTGTATAAAGGACCAGGGAATGAACACAATGAAAAACAAACAACCCCAAACTCCAAACCCCAAACATGGTTTTAAAAACAAATCCCTCTTTAGTTTTAATTTTTTTTTCAATTTCTGGGCCAGAATTGATTTAAACAATTCTTTTATCATCTATCAGTAAATTAACCCAACATACTGCCCACATATGAAGAGCATGACAAATTTTGAGAATTTTTTTTTTTTAGTATAGAATAGAGTTTATTCAGGGCATGGGGAGGAGACCCAGGAGGGTAGTAGAGGCAGACAAGAGAGTAGAGAAGTAGAGGAGTAGAGAAACAGAGGCCGCCATGACCACATGGAGAGAGGGGAAGGGAAGGGGGAGGGGGAGGGGACAGAGGAGCTGGAGGCAAGAGATTGAGAGATTAAGCGAGTGAGAGCAAACTTTGAGAAAATTAAGAGAAAATTCTTATTACCACCTGCATAAATGACAGCAGTTTTAGAAAAAATTGGCTAAAAAAACATTAAGCGAGGTATTTTATATATACATCATTTAATTTAGTCTTCATCACTAAGGTACTGTTATAATCCTCTTAAAAAAAAAAAAAAAAGATAGTGGACCTGATAATAAAGTGCCCACAGTTATGGGAGATGGGATGTGGACTGGACTCAGAGGGCTTCTTCTAGGAGAGCATCACTATCTTAGGTCAGCGGCTGGCTTATGCCAAACAGTCACCCCTTAGAAACCAAACAGTTTCAGAAATCCCTCGATGTGCAATCTCACACACCCCTTTCAAGATGGAGTCATGGTGTCCGTCCTGCCAGCTATACTGAGTCTCCTTAGGCAGCCTGAGGCCTGAGCCTGCTGCTTCCTCCCCTTACCTGTTTGCTGTGGTTGTCTACCATGCTCGAGGAGTCATCAATAGCTAGACAAATCTGATACTGGCGTTTACTGGGCTTCGTCCTACGAAGCCAAATCCTGTCTTTTCGAAACTGACTGGCAATGTAGGGAATGATCTTCCGCATGTTCAGCCGCTTCCCTGTTCGATAGTCTCCTCTGTACAGGAGCCAATGGGGGCAAAGAGGAACACAGGCTTATGTTTCAGAATTTAAGACAAAATCACATCATTAAAAACTTAAAAAAGTCACAGTGTCAGGTAACTATTCTTGGCAAAATGTTGACATCCAATGCAGACTGCAAGTAGCCCCTTCTAACTGCCAGCCGGAGCGCCAGCCTCGGCTCTGACTGTAATAACTAAGCTTTTCTAGAATAGCTAAAACATACTTGCAGAATTAGAGAGTAATTTTTTCTGTATTAAATACAAAGCCTCATATGCTTCCCTTTTCTGTTCTAAACCACGACTTTGACCAAATCTTTGCAGTTCTGATCCTAGCTGAGTAACACACCTAACGCACAGTAAATAGCACCACATCTATGGCTGTTTCTCGAATAGCAGAATGTAAGATGCCTTCATGTATGTATTTCCTCATCACACACACACGGTTCCTATTTACAGCTAATGGGGGACAGTAGCAGACACTACAATAGTGCCCAGAGAGCAGAAACAGCAACCCAGAAGCCAACACTATAAATGCCTAGTGCTGAGTGTAAACTCAACTGGTTGGCCCTGACCTCTAAGAGTTTCAAGCAGGGAAGACGTACCTTAGTTTGGCTGCCTGTGTAGGTTCTAGGAGGAGACGAAGCTGCTCACACAGCTGTTGTGAGAGAGATGCAGTTAAGAGTAGGTAATTCTGCCACATCTCAGCTGCCGCCTTCTCCTAGGACAGCAAAATAGAAATTACTATTAGAATGCTGAAGCAGAAAAGAACTTGCACATGCCTTCTCAGCAAAAGCACTTTAAAGCTTTTCTCAGCAAGTAGCAATCCAACTAAATAAAACCCACTGGTCCCCAAATCCCATAACATACAGTTCCACAGGGGGTAAGAAAAGTGAAATCTGCCGGGCAGTGGTGGCGCACATCTTTAATCCCAGCACTTGGAAGGCAGAGGCAGGCAGATTTCTGAGTTCGAGGCCAGCCTGGTCTACAGAGAGCGTTCCAGGACAGCCAGGGCTATAGAGAAACCCTGTCTCGAAAAACAAAAAACAAACAAACAAACAAAAAGTGAAATCCGCAATTAACAATGGAAGTCACAAATCGCTCAACAGCTCAACAGTTTGCTCCTGTCAGTTTAAGAACTGGACCTGATGTTTTGCACAGCAGCATGGCATGGGTATGTGGACTCTGGGCAAGGGAGAGTGACAGTGTACACGAATTCCTCTCAACAGCACAGATCTACCCACACAGAGGAAGGCTTCATACTGACTGCAGCAGAGCACGTAACACATGTGTGGTGGGGAGAACGATAATAAACACAGAATATAGGCATGTAATACACAATATATTTAGAGGTTAAATCATTAAAATGAAATAAACTCCACATAGCCAACAAGAACCCGAGGACCATTCAAGGCAGCTTCTCAGTACTGTCTCCACTGGCCTTTTACAAAGGTAACTAGAGCTGAGAACCTACTGAGTTATGTCTTTAAGAAAACAGGCGCCGGGTGGTGGTGGTGCACGCCTTTAATCCCAGCACTTGGGAGGCAGAGGCAGGCGGATTTCTGAGTTCAAGGCCAGCCTGGTCTAGAGTGAGTTCCAGGACAGCCAGGTTGAAAAAACCAAAACCAAAACAAACAAACAAACAAAAAAACCCAGAAAAAAAAAAAAAAACAAACCAAAAAACAAAAAATAGGCAAGCTGTTTTGTGGAAAAAAAGAACAAACCCCAACAACTCTGACTTACTTCTTCTGCATTCCCGTAGTCATGCGCCTGCCACGTCTCCAGCTGCCTTTCCATCTCTTGTCTCAGCTCACTGATATCTTTTAAAAAGGGCTAAGAAGGAAAAGCTATGTAAGTAGTGGCCCAGGTTGGAATCAATGACTTATCACTGACTGTCCTCTTGTGGTGTAACCTTGTTGTGGTTGTATGCCTGAACTCACAACTCAAACAAATTTAAGGGTGCAATCAGATAATCCCATTTCTTGTTTTCAAGATCAAATAGATGAATGGACCTTTTTGTCACTTATAAATATAGCCTAGTCAAACAAAAGCAAACCAAATCTCTTTTTTTTGTGTGTGTGTGTATACAGACGCACATATAGGAGACCAGAGGACAACAGAGGAAACCCTCAGGAGTTTCTTCTTGATAAGCCTCTATCTCTACAAAGTCCAATTAGTATGGGGCAAGGCTCAGTTATAAGGCTCCTCTTGTTGAAAAGATGGTTAAGTTAGTAAGTGCATATCTTACAAGTGTGACCCAAATTCTAGCCTCAGAACCCATGCAACAAAAGCCAGGCATGCTGATACCAGAACTCGCCCTCTGGCTTCCACACGTACACACACAACAAACCTCACTGACCCCCTTTGCACCCACCCCCCAAAGTAAAACATTATTACTTAACTATCATAAATTGTCAATTGTACATAAGTGGTGGCCTAGGTTCAAATGCCAATGCTTAAGAGGCAATGCCAAGAACTAGTGCCACCATAATGGGTAAGTCTGGGCACAATTTGTAGTTAACAAAGGATATGCCTTTTGCTCAAAGATTATATTACACCAAAAGTACTCTTAAAAATTTTGGTAAGACTTGATATTCCAAATGAGCTATCCCATAAAAGTTAAACTAAAAGTTAACACAGCAAGCTAGGAGTTCAGTACTTGGAAAACTGAATCCACAAGGAATTGATGAAGCGTATGAATAGTTGAGTCTCGGCTTCTTTCTGGCCTCTCATTCTCTGTCTCCTGGTGAGGTGTGGTTGTTCTTGGGTCTTGGTCTTCTTTTGTTTTAAGTGTTTGCATATCCACCTCCATCTCACTAGAGCCTATTTTCATAGAAAGACAAGTCTCATTATCATGTGGTACTAGTGCCTGTTCTAACAACAAATCAAACCTCAACTCAACTAACAATTTCCACATGTGTCTCTCTGCTACATTTCTTCATTTTCTTTACTCTATGCTTAAACTTTATGTAATAAAGGAATCTCTATAATTATCTCATACTATTCTGCTTTTCCAAATATATTTTAAAGAGACAGATGTGAATTTGTCAGAAATTGTTTCCCTTTGATGACTGATCTTCAAGAGTCTCCTTTCAGAGATCATGATAGGTGAATTATTCACCTAAGCCAGACATTAGACTAGGAAGGAGCAGAGAGCAGACCTGACAACGTCCAAGAGGACAGAAAGCACACGTCTGCTCACTAAAAACTCACCAGAGACTGCATCGGCGTCTGACTTGACTGCCTCTGGCTTCAGCTGCTCTGTGTCCTCTGCCCTGATCAGCTCCTCCTCTGTATCCATGAGGATATCTTCTGTCTCCTCCTCCTCCTGATCCTGTCCCAAGGCCTCTGCAGTCTGCTGCTGTTCACTACTGGCCACATCTGCCAACAGAGCACAGAGGGCAAAGCTTAACTCTGCGGCAGAGAAAGGTGATGCTGAATGGATTATCATCTCCATCATTTCCTCCGTTCAAGATTTTCCTAAAGCTGGTTTTCCACTGACCAACCACGGGGCCCAGACACTTGCTGGCCTAAATACCTCCTGCTGGTCTACTGACAGACATGCTTCTAGAGAAGTTATAAAGATAGTATGTACCACACATGGAAAGAGAAACTGGCATTTATGTGGGTTTTTACTGAGGCAAACGGAAGAGAGAATGAGTGTGGATATGTGACTTGAAGTAGCTACTAAGAACCATGCTTGGAGTAATTTGTGAATAGAAAAACTAGATATAAAATGAGGGAAAGAAGTCTCAGCATTTTAATCTTAGACAAGTTCAACTTAAAGACCTCATAGTTCTCAGAGATTTGAGAAAATCTATAACCATATCTCTGATGCAAAAGCTAAGAGTATACTCTTGCCAAGGCATAATTCTGTGTGTGTCTTTGTCTCCCAGACAAAGGATTTCATATATAGACTGGCCACAAACCTGCTATGTAGTCAAGGATAACCTTGAACTTCTAATCCTCTGGAGTGCTGGGATCACAAGCACCATACTTAGCTTTATGTAGTGGCAGGAATCAAATCCAGGGCTTTGTGCATGCTAGGCAAGCATTCTTATCAACTGAATTAACAACCAGAACTCAGGATCCATTCACCATCCACTGCCCATCACCTTCAAGTCACTCAGTGTCACAAGTTCATAGGGACCCAGAATGAGGTCTTGCCTTATTAGAAGCAATGACACACGGCCTAATATGAGGAAGGAACAAGCCCATGCTCCAGCCCGAGGGAGGATCTGGACCAAGTATATTTACACTGATGGACTTTCTCTTCCGTGTTGGAAACACACAGAGAAACAAGCACTGTCATCATCTCCGTCCTGTGCTCAGAGGTACACATTATCCTAGCAGTGTACTTCAGGAAGACAGGAGTGCCAAGATAAGGGCAGTGTGATGACTGGCCACTGACCTCACCCTCCCCATTTCTGTTATGGCTGCTCACTGTTCAAGGAATTCAAGAATGTTCAATACCAAGAAACTGAAGGTCAGCACCCAGTTTACAGCATGTGGCCAGCCGTCTATGATGATAGAGAGCGCACCCCAAGAGCCCTGAGCATTTACAGCATTTACACTGGCTTTACTTTAGTACCAGAAACAAGTTGTATTTCTGCCTTATAAAAATACTGTACTGAGAGAAAAGAGCTATTTCTCCCTCTCTACTTTGTACAGTCATGTGGCACAACCTCAGAGAAATGCTTGGTGAGAAAAAGAAGTACTTCTACCACCATACCATAGGTTTGTGCGTCGTATGCTTCACTGCCTTGTTTAATATGTTCAAACGTGTCTGCATCTTCCACCTGAGCCTGGGGCTGGGCTGGCTCCTGTTCAGTCTTTCTGTCTGTGTCCACAGTCCTCAGCCTCTTACGCACACGCTCATTGTGGTCACCAATGGAGCGTTCATTGTCAGCCTGCCCAGGTCTCCTCTTAAAACTCTGCAGGAATTAAGGAGCTCTTCAGAGCCTTATTTGCAACAGTGAAACATCAAAACAACCAATGCTCATTCCCAGGGATAGCCATACAACAGTGGGATTCAATACAGTTATTAAAAGAATGGGCTATTATATGTTTACATAATTTCTATGATAACACTCCCTGCCCCCTCCTCTCTCAGCTCCGACTAGTCTTGAATTTGCTATGTAGCTAAGATAAGCTTTCAACTCCTGACCCTCCTTGCTTCTGCCTTCCAAATGCTGGGATAAAAGGTATATGCCACCATGACTAGATCTATGATATAAATTAATAAAGTCAACAAAGCAAAGAAACATACATATGTATATGTGATACTGATGGCATTCACCTGTTCTGGGAAAGTCCCTTTGGAGGTTTGGGAAAACAGTAAGTAGGCTTTTAGGGGAGTGTTTTGTTTGCTTTTTGAGAATAGCAATTTCGAAAGCATAAATACACCTCAAACACTTCAGTTTGAAAGGTAATGGACAATATAAAGAGTAAGCCTGGTTAGCTGGTGCTGGATGGCAGCACACAGCACAGAGCAGGGAAAACCTTCTGGTTGGGGCTCTTCTTTCTAAGCCTGTCACTTATCAGCCAAGGCTGGAAAGGCTGCCATTTGTTGTTGTTGGGAGAGGGAGAGGGAGGGGGAGGGGGGATGGGGAGGGGGAGAGGGGGGAGAGGGGGAGAGGGGGAGAGGGGGAGAGGGAGAGGGAGAGGGAGACAGATACACGGAGGCATGTGCGTGTGCGCACATGTGCATGCAGAGCTTGTGGGGTTCAGAAGAGGAATTAGGTCTCCTGGAACTGGAGTTACAGTTATGAACTGCCATCTATCTAGGTCCTCTGCAAATGCAGTAAGTGCCCTAACAACTGAGGTGTCATTCCAGCCCTTTCATTTGCTGTTTATAATCACTTCATTCACAGCATCTTTTTCTGCCTGCCTTCATGTGAATGTAATCAGAGCGTCAGAGACCTGAGTACTTCTGTCGGTCTGCTGCTGGGAGGACAAACGCGCAATCAAGTTGGATTCATGGCCTTCTGCTTGGTCTGCATCCGCAGCTCCACTGCCATGTTCCTAAGAAATTCAAACCAGAAAAGGAGGAGAGAGAATTATAGCCATGGCTGCTGTGTTGCCCTGGTTCCAACCTCTCTCAGTGTTCTAATTTCAGTGGGCTAACTCCCTGTAGTCCTGCCTGCTACAGAATCCCAGTGATAACAAAGCCCCTGCTGGCACACAGCAGCACAACACCAACACAGTCCTGGGGCCCTGGCTTTGCTCTGATTAGTTCCTTGTCTAAGGAAACATGGGTCTTATTCTGACAGGCAAACAGAACAGGCCCAATCATCAGCTAGCTGTGCACCCAGAGGGGTCACTTGACTTTACTGAGGTTTACTTTCCTCAAATATCAAATGGAGAAAACAGAACAGCAACATTTATTTTTTAGAGTTATTATGGAAGACTGTTGAGTAAAGAAAATGCGCAATGAATAGTGTTGGAAAGATTTAAGAAATACAGCTACTGCTGGTGAGTGACTGGGCTCAGAGCAGGGAAGGAGCATGTCAGTGATGTCCTGTCTTCCCACAGCCTGAAGTGCTGCCATTAGAACATATCACCACTAGGCCAAGAGAAAAGCAGTCTCTTTGTGAAATTTGAACATTTAGAAGCCCAGCAAATAGTAGGGAAAAGTCAAACACCATCAGAGGTATAGGGTTGTCAAGGAAGCTCAAATTTGACCTTTCTTTGCTTGGAAGTTTTTTTGAAAAATAACACAAACCTGATGCTTCCACAGAACTTTAAATTCAGTAACTATTTCTTTTTTTTTCCCCGTGAGACTCAGGCGGAGATGCACAGGACACAAGTGGGATTCGAACACCCGGACGCAGAGAGAGAGAGAGAGAGCGAGAGAGAGACAGAGACAGAGAGACACAGACCGAGCGAGCGAGAGAAAACAGAGGGCCCATGCCCTCTGCAGGCGGCCGCCTTAGCCCCTGCGCCCCCTGCACCCCCACCGGTTCGCTCCAGTAACTATTTCTAAGTAAGGATATCACTCAGTCTACAGCACACATTCTTAATTAACTGGTTTTTAAAAAGCATATACAAAGAGGCAAACAACCATTCTCTCCAAGAGTGGGAGATGATCCTTTACACATCAAACACACACACACACACACACACACACACACACACACACACACACACACACACACACAGAGAGAGAGAGAGAGAGAGACAGACAGACAGACAGACAGACAGACAGACAGACAGACACACGTTGAAGAGAACATGATTTCAGACAGACAGAGGCAATGGCGATCCATCACCTCTTTGCCCTGCTCCTTCTCCGGTGCAGCCCCAGCTAGTTCCACAGCCTGTGCGCTCTGCACACTGTCCACTCCAGTCTGCCCACAGGACTCATGTTCTTTTCTCTCTGTGGCCTCTGGCACTGGCTCTTCAGCATCAGACTTCTCCCCTTCCTCTTCCTCCTTCTGCATGGAAAAACAAAACATGCTGTGGTGGAGGAACACAAGGGTGCCTACTAGGTGCCTACTAGGTGCCTACTAGGAAGAAGGTGCCCATCCCACTTCTTGCTAAGGGGTGTGGGAGGAAGAAGGACTGTGTATGGGGGAGACTGGTTAGGGCACAAAACTCTGTAGTGGTGAGGAAATACCTTACAAAAGATTCTGCTGGCATGAAGTGTTTTTCCTATTGTCTTTTAATACAAAAAAAGCTCTACATCCCATAATACCTGGAGCTGGAGATCTTGGTCAGTAGGGCTGACAGCACTCTCTCCACCTCCGTCAGGGGCAGCCCTGTCTTCCTCTTTCTCCTCCTCTTCCTCTTCCTCCTCAGCATGCTCCTCTGTATGGCTGGATGCATCTTTGTCCTGGTCACCAGCTCCTGTATCCATATTCTCTTCGACTTCACTGGGGCCTTCCTCAGGCTCATGTGGACTTTCCCCTTCATTCTGACCAGCCTCGGGCTCCTCAGTTTCATGGTCTGCTTCTTCCATATCTACTGTTTTTTCTTTGATCTCCAAAGGATTCTCTTCTGATCAAAACAACCATTTTTAAAACTCTTGATTTCTTAATCGGGAAGGTGGCTACATAAATGTTTTATTTGAGCATGCACGAGGTAAGGGGACAGATATAGTGGATGCTGAGGTTTAACTCAAGGTTCTCATGCTTGCAAAGCAAGCACTTCAGTGACTGAGTTACCTCTGCGAGGATCCAAAGTTTATTCATTACAAGGGTATCCCTATACTTTGGACATTTCAGAAAGCTATTAGCCAGTAACATAATTGTTCTTTGGCTCATACATACTAATCTAATTGAGCCTAAATAAAATAGGTATTTTAAGGAAAATTGGATACTATATCCAATTTTTAGCAGTTTTAATCTTAGTTTTATGTATGCTTGGGTTAAAGTCAGATTCCCAAACTAAGATTTTTATATTCATGGTCTTAGATCATTCTTTGTTAACTTATTTTTTTTTTTTTTGTCTCAACATATATCTAAAAATTATACATAATTAAAATTAGCTTTCCAAGACTAACTCAGTCAAACCAGTGACGCTATCCAGCATCTTTCTGTGAGGCCAATCAGCCTCAGGTTCTTCAACCAGAGCTTCCTATTATTCCCAGAGGACTCCCTAGGGATGAGATGGGTAGCAGAGGCTCTAGGTTACTGTCACAGTATGTGTGACTTTCTTGGGATTCTTTGCTCTCATTCTCCATTATCACGACTAGCTAAAGCCATTCTTTCTCTAGAAGAGCTGTGTAAGAGCCCTGATAGATCAAGACTGCCTGGTGTGCACATCCGTCTTGCCAGGTGGGAACACGGTAAAGGCTTTGGAGAAAGAGCTGTACATTATAAAACAGCATCAGTCCTTTACCATGCAACAGGAGAGGCAGGCTGGCCTATGTGCTGGAGGTTTACTCAAACTGGAATGGAGTTAGCAAAACAGTATCTCCGGCCTTGCCATGCACCCACTGCCAATGACCTCTAGCTATGGGCATCTGGAAAGATGGACTGTACCTTCTGCTTCCTCATTGTCTGTGTCCTCGCCACCACTTTTGTCCTCATTGTCAAGTTTCAAGTCATCTGGAAGGTCCAAGGCCTCGGGTTCTGGCAGCTTTTCTTGATTGCCATGATAAGGGTCTACCTCATTCTCATCATACTCCCTCTTTGGGATAACAAGAGAACAGGGAGAGCAAAAACCTTGTAAAACCAAAGGCTATGATTTCTTTCTTAACATCACTCTTACATTTTAGTGATTAATAGTATTTTTTCAGTCTTTCATGTTAGAACTTCAAATATCATTTTCTGTATAGACTCTAAGGGCAATAGGCACTCTGCTACTTAATGTTAAAACCCAAAACTTACAAAAAGAAATAAAGGACCACAGATCTTAGCTTCTAAAACATAGTTAAGCCAAATAGTGTATTAGCAGAAACTAATAGTTAAGATTCATTAACAAAATGTTATGAGCCCCTTCCCCAACCATGTAGTCCAGGCTGGATGAAAACTCACGATCCTCCTGCCTCATCATCTTGAATGCTAAAATTACAAAAGTGCATTCTACCATGCTTGGCTCTGATGCACTCTTCAATAAAATAGGGGAAAGGAACTGATGAATAGGAAGGAAAACAATGTCTTAAGATATTCAGGACTATGGTCTGTAGTCAGGAGATGAAACACCACCAAAGATTCATCACCTCATCAATCTGTTCATTAATTTTCTCTTGGCCCTGTTCAATATCTTCAGGTTCTGAGTCTTCCTTCTCATCGTGATGTTTTTTATTTTTGTTCAAATTTCCAGCATCCAAGTTGTCATCTTTAGCAACAAGTTCAGAATCTTCCTAAATGAATAAAGAAATAAAGACAGTTCATCCAGGAGACAGTTTTGTAGCCCTCAGATCCAGATGACGTCTGCTGTTAGGCCCAAGCTGTACAGATCACTGGCAGACAGGGTACTACTATTTCTGATATGGAGATAACCACTTTGGTCTGCCCCAAGAACAGCAAGAACAGGGCAGAGAGTGGGTCTGACGGACAGACATCATATTCTGCTTCTGCATGTCTGCCCCACCCTGTTAGTTTCAACTCGGAGCTGGGGATGCAGCTGCATGGGAAGAATTGGCTTGGCATGGATGTTCCCTCCTCCACAACACAGCGACTCATGGGAGGACTTAGGTCACCCTACCATACACTCTGAATATGAGGTAAGAGAGAAAAAAAAAAGAGAAGAAAAACAAAGAAAAGGAAAAGCAGGAGAAAGCAGGGCCTGGCAAGAGTAGCTCCTCAGTCAGGGCCTGGGAACTTTGGGATCAGGGCTCTTCATTACCTCGTCCATTCCTGGTCCTGTCTCTTCAGCTTTACTATCATCGTCTTCATCTTCTTCCTCATCATCTCCCCAAAGCCTCTCATCTAGTTTGTCAGCTTCCTCACCATTGAGATTGCCCATTTGCTTATCCAGGTCTCCATCTTCACTGTCAGACTTCTCATCATCCTCTTCTGAAAGGGAGCATGCGACATTTAGTTAGGCAAGACAACCCACCAATCCAGGTCTGTATGTGTAAAGGTAAAGAAACTTCCCAGAAAAGTGTCATTAGGATCAACACCGAGGGCAGATGCCAAGTATTTCTACCAGGCTTTGCAAATCATTTGAAGGAAAAAGGACTGTCTGGTTTTGATGCTGGGGAAGACACTAGGACCCGCAATTAGGTTTAGTTGCAGTTCAGATCTTTGAAGTGACAGACAACTGCATTCCCTGTTCTTTTCTTTGAATATTCTTTGAATACTACTTCACTATGCATCAAATGTACAGTTAATGGAAAATTTCTTTCCTTCATCTTTGGTCATCTTGTCTTTTGGAGACGGGTATACTCTCAAGCTTCACTGGCAAAAACTCATGCATTTCTTGTACTGTAAATTAGCACTCATTTCTAGAAGACCACTGCTTAAAATAAAACACTATATTTCAAGTTAAAAGTCTCTGTTGTGCCAGTAATTAGAGTAAGTGCTGAATTAATGCACAACATGCCAGGTAATAATATGCTATAAAAATAATATTGTCATATGCTTATAATGAGGCATGTGCATAAAATGTTAAAAACAAAACAAAAAGTGAACTACAGAACTGAGTATGGTCTATGTAGGTGTCTATATGCCACAAATATGTTTTGTTCTTAACAGTTTAGTAAGAAACATATATTATTTTTTTATTTTGTTACTTGTGTGTATGTGTGCACATTTATGAGTGTAGGTGTATGGTCAGGAAAACCATAGGTGTCAGCTTTTGTTTTTCACTTCATGAGACAGGGTCTGTTCTTCTGTTACTGTGTAACTCTAGTTTGCCTGCTAGCTTCTGGAGTTTTTCCTGTTAGTGTCTCCCATGTGTCCCTAGGGCAGCTGGGTTACAGAGCTCATCGGAGTTTGAGGCTCTGAACCCAGGCATTCATGCTTCCACGGTGGGTGCTTTTACTCACAGCTTTCCCCCAGCTCCATAATGTTTTTACAATTAAGGAAAAAGTCAGAAACAAAACAAACAACAACAACAACAAAAAAACCCAAAAATCCCCAACCCAACAGCAATAAAAAACCTCTACCAACATAGAGCCAAGCTGTTAGGGTCGTCTTTTGGATTTCTCTGCAGACCACTGAGCCACTACATTCAAGAAAACCAAGGTTGTGGCTCACTCAAAGGAGAACCACTGGACTTGTAAATCACTGCCTTGGAAGGGCCACGGTGACATCTGCAGCTGTGTGAGCTGTGCACTAAGGTCCCACAAGTGTCTGTACCAATACTTAAGTCTCTAGAGAGCAGGATGAGGACACATCTCGTACCTTGTTCAACCTCGCCATCATGCATCTTCCCGTCGAAGTCTTCTGACATCTCAATGGCGTTATCCTCAGCTTTAGAATCAGGTTTTGAGTCAAGGTCCTCCTCTTCGTCCTTCTCTTGACCCTTCTGAAATGTATCTTCTACCTTTGGGAAAAAATGCAAGAGCACTGCTTCATCTATGCTTCAATTCTATAACATACACGCCAAGGTTAACAGTGTGAAAGTACTCGGCAGCAGGAGAGAAAAAACAAACTAGAAACCTGATAATGATGGCCACATGCACTAATTTATGAAGGCTTGCTTCACATTTCTGGAGTAAAGTTTTATTTTATTGATTTCAGAAAATATAGAATATTATTTGGCTTTCTTCATGAGAATTGTAAGAACACTACCACCATCATAAAACAAACAAACAACCCAACCAACCCTCAAATCAGTATTCCAGAGATATTTGTAAAGAATATGAATTCTTGACAGGAGTGATGATGCAAGTCTTTAATCACAGCACTTTCCAAGACAGAGTTACAGGGGGAACTGTACTGAGTTTGAAGCTAGCCTGGTCTATACAGCAAGAATTCCAGTCCAGCCAAGGCTACATAGAGACACTTTGTCGAAAAAAGAGAAAGAAAGAAAAAAAAAAAATCTAACAAGGTGTGGTAGCATGCACTTGTTAATCACTGAACTTGGGAAGATTTCAAATTTGAGGTTAGCCTGGGCTACCTAAGAGCATGCTGACTCAGCACTCCCCCATGTACCAGTCTTATTATCTGAATCTTTTCTCTTTGTACAGACATACATGAGACAAAACCTCCATATATATGAAGAAAAAAACCTTTAAGCCAAAATTTAGTAACATTGTATCCTACTTTATCTTTGCAATGGACTGTACTTTTCTATTACTTTCTCAATTTTAATTTAGAGAAATACTCTATGACTATGTATATTAGAGAAATATAGAAAATTTGAAATAACAATAGAAAGTACAAAGTCATCACATAAACACCAGCATCAGTTTATTTTTATTAAAAATTTCCTTCCAGTTTTTTCTTCGAAGAAAAATAAGTTGGATTGGTATTAACTGTTTGTTTTGAGACAAGTACACTGACAACTCCACAACTTGTCCCCTGACCTCTTACATATGTATTCCTTATCCCACTCCTGCACAAAATAAAAATAAAATGTAATTTAAAATTAAACAAAACAAAACCAATTATCATAGGCCCCAAAATACTCTTCAGAAACCATCAGCAAATCCCTATTTAAAATCAAACTGTAAAGGTCACTCTTTCCAAGACTATAATCATAACAAATGGCTGAGCTGGAGTTAGGTTTTGATGTAGAGACCTCCTCAAGCTCCAGCATCTCTAGGACTCTATAGATCAGCACGATGCTGTTGGCCTGCTGACAAGTTTGATAAACACTACAGAATCAGCTTTCACAAGCTGTGTGAACCCACCTGTTCCTCATTTTCTATCCGGTCACTCACATCCTTCATGCCCTCGCCATCTCCGATCCCACCTCCCTCGTAGTCATGGAACTGTGTTGCTCCCTCTCCTGCTGAATCTTCCATCAATTCTTTAGGTAAACAAAACCCCTTGAGAGGGAAGAGACAGCAAATGTTATAATCCTGCTGGGAATGCGGCAGGTTCTTGACATTCTTTCCCTCTCAGAACTGGCAAGGACCAGACAGTTTCATAGCTTGAGATTCTAAGATTCTAACTTTGTAGATGTCTCTGGCACACAGTAGTGCTAGATTGCCAAGACAGAAATAAGAATGAAATATATCAGAAGAACAGTTAGAATGATTACTTAGAAGGAAGCCACTGAACAGAAGCCAAACCCATCCACTGAGGAGATGGCAGAGGAGACAGGCTCAGTTACAATCACAAGTAACAAAACTGATTCATTTGGAAAGAAATGAATTGAAAACAAATACTAAAATAATACTAAAAATATTACTAAAAATAATACTAAAAATACTAAAATACTTGAAAACAAATACTAAAAGTAATGGCTCTTAGTAAGAAATTTTATTTAACAGAAAACATGCTATTGGTCAGTCCAAGGATGGAAATGTACTAAAAAATGAAGCTACCACTTATCAGAGGTCCAAGATTAACAAACAATACTGTGACTCTGCTACAGTGAAGCAGCATTCTAGGAACTTGGTGCTTAAAAAAAAAAAAAAAAAAAAGAAAAAGAAAAAAAAAAAAGACTAATTTATTTGCTTATTTTATGAATATGAGTACACTGGAGCTGTGTTTATTCACAACAGAAGATGGCATCGGATCCCATTACAGATGGTTGTGATGTGAGCCACCATGTAGTTGCCAGGAATTGAACTCAAGACCTCTGGAAGAGCAGCCAGTGCTCTTAACTGCTGAGCCATGTCTCCAGTCATTAATTAATTAAAACCCAAACCTACTACTGAAGTCCTATGTCATACCCACCCTAAAGCGCAGGACTACTCAGAAAGGCTGGACGACTTAGAGTAACACTTAGCACTCACGTTCAAGTCCTGTCCATCTTTAGGAAGCTAACTGGAAATGCTCAGGTACTTTCCTACTGAGCTACATTATCATTATCTTCTAACATTCATATACGTACGTAAGTATGTAAAGGTAGTTGTGCAAATGCCATGATGCATGAGTGAGAAAATATGTAAGAGTTGGTTTTCCCCTTCTACCACAAGGGTTTCAAGAACTGAAGTTAGGTTGTCAGGCTTGGTGGCAAGTATTCTCAGTATTCTGCCAAGACTTATTTGAAGAGGTGTGTTCAGATATAGGCAGATGAATGAGTCCAAACCAGAGTGAGATTCAGATAGCCTTGGCAGAGCCTATCACTACAGTAGCTCTAGTGTGGACAGCACTACACTACCATGCTGCTATAAAGCTCAGGTCAAGGCCTGCTGGCAGACACAGAGATGAACACCAAGGCACCTCCACCACTGTACACTATGCTTTCATGATCTTTTGCATAGTTTTCTTCAAGAAGTAACAAGAAAGAAGACAGGGGCAAACATGAAGACTAAGCCATCACTCTCGGGATATGAGACCTCTGGATAGCTTCCCACTTTCTAACTCTAAGACTTAAGAATTTTTAAGTGTTTACAAGTCAGACTCCTGTTTTTAATCTCCTACCTCATTTATATTGTACTTAGTTGACAAAGATCTCGGAATACGAAAGAAGAAATCAAAGAAAACCTTTTCAAGTCATTTGATGGTGGTGCTCATAAGAATACTAATAAGCAGGGTCAGATCTATTTGGGAAAGTGTCAAACTTGAGTCCAAGATCTGTACTTTTTACATCGCACCATGCCTGCTAGATTTCACCAACTCGGAATCAAAGGCAGGTCTACAAGCCGGCTGCTTTTCGCAGTAGTGTATGTATCTCAATGAAAGAACAACATTATCCTCTTTAGCACCAAAAGCCCTTTTATCATTTAATCATAATCTAGTATTAAGTATAATCAAGTACACAGGGAGAAAGGCTGACTTAAAGAGAAGGCAGGAGTCTTTAGATAGACCCTTTCATCAAGATGGGGATTTGCTAGTTTTAAGATTGTACTAGAAACATGCTTGGCAATCAGGTTCCAGACTAAATCCTAAACTCACAAGGAGCAGACCATCTCCTGCTATTTCTGAGTCTATCATAAAAGCCCAGCAAGCTTGAAAGATGTGAAATGTCTGTGTGTGCTGTTCCATGGCATTCCACACCAGAAATCCTTACCTTCTGAGCGAGCTCTGTGAAGGTCTGGGCAAGTACAGAGAGCAGCTTTGCAGTGCTCCGGTGAGTTGTCAGCGATACGGTCAGGAAGAAGAGGATAAGGTCTGAGAAGCCGCAGAGCATGGGTATCAGGCGCACTAGCAAGCCACAGGACTGGGTGAAGACCTGGGACAAACAAATGGCCGATCACAGTGCTTAAGAGGCACTCTCTCTGGAGAGATGGGATGCTTTAGACTAGACGGTGGCATGGTGCTTGACTTAGGAATGTGCTAAGAGTCAGCATGGTGAGTAGCATGTGTTTTAACCCCGTCTCCTAGCTCAGACTTTTCCTTATGTATATCCATCAACATACACTGTACTTCCCAGCCAGTCATTTAGTAGTTAACAGTACCATCATCATCATCATCATCATCATCATCACTGCTACTATCACTCTTGAGGCGGGATCTTACTGTGTGCTCAGGCTGTCCTGAACTCACCTAGTAGCCCTGGTTGGCTCAGATTCAGTCTCCCAAGTGCTGGGATAACAAGTCTGAGCAGTGATACCCAGCATTATTAGTACCACCTCCTAGCATGGATACTGGGAATCAAACTCATGTCCTGTAGAAGAGCTGTATACACTCTTAACCAGTTAGCTATCTCTTCAGCCCACCATTAAAAAAAAAAAAAAGTACTTATAAATAAATTCTACAAATATACCAAATGTGGCACTAGATGCAGTGAAACAAAAAGAGCTGCTTCTCTGGGCTAATCACGTGACTACTGCTTCTTACTGACAGAGCTCACACCGAGGAGCATGTCATGGAGACACAAACTGAGCCCAACACAGTGGGTACGCTGAATGGCCAGTTCTTTTGCACCTATCAGAGAGCAAATGCTCAGCCTTTTCCGAGCTTATCAATGAGTAGATCCAGTGAGCTAGTCGGCACCGGGATCTTCGAGGGAGTCTTCTCTCCCCACTGGAGCCAGGTGAAGGACACGTTATCATCATCCACCCTGAAGAGCACTCACTCTGCCAAGAACCATGGTTACCTTGTGCTTGGTTGTGTTTCCATCCTCACTGCACGACTTGAGCCTCTCCAACAGCTCGGAGACAGAAGAGATGACCTTCTGGACATGTAAAGTACTCACACTGGCCCACAAGTCGTCCTCTAAGAGTTTTGTTAGATGTCCTGGCTGCAGGCTCTTAAAACTTGCCTCTTCTTTTCCCCCTAAACACACAAGCAGCAAAACTAACTTCTGCAGATCTCCACTCATGCAGCCTACATCTAACATCTGTCTTTAGTTAGCCAACGAGCTCAACTATTAATTATACAAGTTAGAACAACTGAAGTTTGCACAACTTTCAGACATACCATCCTCTTCTTGCACTCTCCTGTCAGCAGCACTGTCTTCTGCTTTTTTATTGTTTCTTTCTGCCAAGTTCTGTATGGTGCAGAGAATGGCCCGGATGGCAGTTTCTACTTGCTCTGAAAAGTCTTCAACAAAGCTTTCCTCCAACGTCTGGTTTCCTAGTAAGCAACACAGTACATAGCAAAGGCAGCACTCACTCCCTGTGGTGTCTCTTGAATCATGAGTAATACTCATGTGTTACTTTTCAAATGACTGTTTAAGAAAAGTGCTCTATTATTTGCTAGCCACTATTACAACCTGTGCTGGATCCAAGGACAAAAACAGCAGCTTCCTTGCCTGCATAAACTTAAGAGCTTATCATTTTATAATCACTATTACAAAAAAAAAAAAAAAAAAACAATAAAAAACCAACAATAGTTACAGTAGTGTGTACCAACAATGGCTTATTTAACATACTGGCCTCAGGCATTTGAGCCAAGGGAACTGTCATGGACAAGCGAGCCTCCGCTCCTCCAGGGCACACACCTCCAACAGGACAGACTGCATTTGATATTCCACCACCTTACTTCTATGTCCTCACCTCCTTGCTTGTGTGCAATGAACAGACGTGCTTTCCAGGCAGTGAAGTCATCTATGGCTTTACTGACTTCTCCTCTTAGATAGTCCAGGCTTTCAACTAATGCCATTTGTGAGTCTGTTTGTTCAACCTCTATCCCTGGAAGAACGAACAAGGACGCTAGGCCTTGCAAATGTGCTGACACTTGGGACAGGCAATTCAGCCCAGAAGAGCAAACTTCAAAATCTTCCCTGCAACAGAAATATCACAATGTTGAAAGCCACACTCACTCCCCTCTTCCTCTAACTTTCTTTTAGTTTATTTTCCTCTGATTTGAGTATCAGGGTGATACTCTCTTTGTAAAAAGAGTTTGAAAGCCTTCCTTCTTTTCTATTTAATGATGTGATGATGGGCATTAGTGTTAAGTCTTCTTTGAAGGTCTACTAAAATTTACCAATTAACCATCTGGGCCTAGACTTTTAGTTGGGATATTTTTAATTTACTGTTTCAACCTTATTGCTGTAGTGGGTCTAATTGTATTGTTTATCATCTTGGTTTTATTTTAGTAGGTATAAGCATCTAGGAATCTACCTATTTCTTTTAGTTTTTTTTTTTGTTTTTTTTTGTTTTTTTTTGTTTTTTTCCAAGACAGGGTTTCTCTGTGTAGTCCTGGCTGTCCTGGAACTCACTCTGTAGACCAGGCTGGCCTCAAACTCAGAAATCCACCTGCCTCTGCCTCCCAAGTGCTGGGATTAAAGGCGTGCGCCACCACCGCCCGGCTGTCTCAAGGTTTATAGTTAGATATATGTCAAAGCACCATACAGGTTTGCTGAGTGACAGGAACAAACAATTCTTTGCGTGATTTTAGCCCAAGCCTGTACAAGCAAGAAATGGTCAAGACAGGCACACTTACCATGTATGAAAGAGGGTCTCACAAGACTGCTGCCTAATTTTGTCAACACCGGCTTTCATCGTTTTAATAGTTTTCAACATCTCTGTCAACCCTGCAGTTGACTGTTGCCAAAGCGGATCTTGTCTCCTCATCCGGCAACCAGAAGGCAGCTGACTTCTAGGTACTGGGGATGGGTAGCTCAGATCAGAGGGAGACAAGTCTGGCATTACCCCAGCTACTGGCCCTTTGATATTAATTTTTTCCAGATGAGAGGCAGAAGGGTGTTCCTGAACTGGAGTGTCACCGTGGCCCTCAGTCTGCCCTGCACTGGGACAGCACTGGAAGAGCCAGGAGAACTGCTCCAGGAGGATCTGACTTTGCATGGCCAGGTGCTGCAGTCGCTCTGTCCACTGCTGTATACTGTCCTGAGGTGGGAAGGCCACAGGATAGACAGGGGGCCCAGTCAGTCTGCTGTGAATCTCTTGTACACAGCTGAGGAGGTTCCTGTGTAGAAAAATGTGGAGAAAAGACAATGGCATCTTTATTCATGTCACCAGGTTGTTTGTAAAGAAAAAATTTGTTTGTATGCTTCTGAACAAGTATAGTTTTTCATGAAAATAAGAGGCTGGGAATGTAGCTCCGTGGGACAGGGCTCACCAGCAGGGGACCAGGTTTAAGCACACAAGCATCTACACACACACACCCATGCATCCACCCACCCACGCATGCAGGCCACAGTTCCCTAGGTATGTTCTTTGCAGAGGTTAAGAAAATAGGTAAGAGCTGGAGAGATGGCTCAGCAGTTAAGAGCACTGACTGCTCTTCTAAAGGACCTGAGTTCAATTCCCAGCAGTCACATGATGGCTCATAACCATCTGTAATGGGATCTGATACAGTCTTCTGGTGTGTCTGAACAGAGTGACAGTGTACTCATATACATAAATAAATCTTTAATTAAAAAAAAAACAGGCAAAAAAATCTGTATTAAAATGCCCTGTTAAATTAAATACATTCTTCAGTCTTTCAGAAAAGGTCTCAAAACTCATGCCATTATCAAAGGACGATTCTAGCCCTCTGCCAGACAGTGAACAGTCATAGCACTGCAGTGATCTCAACTAAGCTACCTTGCAAATGTACTGTTTTGCTAAATGAACCCCAATGAGTTGAGCAGAAATAGAAGCCAAACTGAATAAAAGCTAAGAATCCACTCAACAGATGCTAACAACCTTCCTAACTCTCCCCATCTCTTAATTATTATCTCTCTCTTCTACTGAGGAGCAAACTGCCCTGGGGAAGTCTAAAAGCCTGAGAGAAGCCGACTCAACTCCAGTCTCAAAGACCAGGGAGCCCTCTGACCAAGAACACACCCCTGACTACCAGTAAAGTTCTCATTTCAGACCCAGTTTACATACTCTTTTTACTATTTTGGCTCAGCCCTGAACTCAGTCCACAGACTGGTTTTTGCCAGTAGTGCCATGGCCTGCCATCAAAAGGAAGCAGTAGGGCCAAGAGAAACTGTCTGCCTCTTTGGGCTCAAATCCACTTTAGGGAGTGGAGGGTCTCCCTCTCAGCATGTAAAGCAACTCGTGGCTGACCTGCACAGATCTTCCTAATTTGCTTCAACCCTCCTTGCCAGAGCATACCTGAGGATGATCCACTGCTCAGTCAGTGTGGTCAGAGAGCGACGCTGTCGGATGAGCAGCTTCATCAAGTGTGCTGAGAAACCTTTACACCTGTCAACATTAGCCATGCCGATTTCCTGGCAGGAAGAAGAGAAAAAGCATGCCGAAGGCACTGCTGACAGCCTCGCCCTCCCAACACATGCACTAGAAGCTCCACCAGGAAACTTTTTCTTTCTTTAAAAAAAAAAAAATGTTTTTTTTTTTTAATGTGTTTAAGTGTTTTGCCTGCATGTATGTACATGCATCACATATATGTCTGGTGCCCTTGAGGAACTGGAGTTACAGACAGTAATGAGAGGCACTATGTGGGCTCTGGGAACTGAACCTGGGTCCTTTTAACCACTGAACTGTATCTCTAGTCCCTAAAAGCTATTTGTTGAAATAGAGGTTAACTTATCATATATAGTAGGGGTGAGCAGTGGCTTTCAGACTAGCTTCTAGAGATCACTGACACTCTTGAGGAAGAATGATGTATAACACCAAAAAATGGACAAGGGTGGTCTGTTCTCAACTCACAGGAGTAAAGTGATCCTCTTGGCAAATTTAACGGGACTTGGGAGATGTTCTGGGATCCACACTAACTTACACTGATTTAAATTTAACAAGCTTGTTAATGCCTGGTAAGGCTGATGCATGGATGAACAGAACAGATGCTTTCCCCAGCCCGTGTCAGTCTACCTTGACAGGAGTTGCTAGTGCTGCAGTAAGCCTGGTGTGCCGTGCAAGAGAGCGATAAAAATACTTCTGGCACCCATCCCACAAAGACGAAATTTCTGTGAGGAGCCTAGGAAAGAAATCAAGCAACTTATTGCATTAACACCACAACAACTACTCACTGAAGATCCCAAGGACTCAAGACTTGTGAGAATGTTTAGGTGTAACCCAGAATCAACCGTTGAAATCGGTCTATCTGAGCAGGATACTTAGCACTGGAAGTATTACCAGCATCAAAGCAGAAGCAATGGTCAGTTTTCTCCAGTGAACCCTTTATAAATAAATGGATTTGGTGGTGGAAGGTAAAGCTTGTAACCCTGCTATGAACAGGGGCTGATCAGGTAACGAAAAACGAGGGACATACATGCACAAAATGGCAAAAGGCACAGACAGACAGCTTAACATGGGGCCACACAGGTGCTAAGCTGATAAAGGTAAACCAAAAAGCATGTGTCCCATCAAAAAGAGGCACAACCCAATCACAGCCACATGGAGACCAAACAGGAATGCAAGTCATTTGGCAAATTGTCCTCAAAAATTAGAAAGCTGCTATACAACTTCCCCATTTACAATGCTGTTTTGACTTGAATTTAAAATCCCAAAGTAATGATTACAACAAATCCAGATCCCTTGCAGAAACTTCTACATAAATCAGAGAACAGGCAGCCCTGTTTCAAAGGTAATCAGTTTTGTAATTGAATATTTTAGAACTTACACATACAAGAGATAGCAAAGAAATATGGCCATAAAGAGATTCCCAGTGGTGGGCACATTTTTAATCCCAGCACTTGGGAGGCAGAGGCGGGCAGATCTCTGGGTTTGAGCCAGCCTGGTCTATAGAGCAAGATCCAGGATAAGCCAGAGTTACAGGGAGATTTTCTGTCTTGAAAAACTGAGAAAGAGTGAGAGAGAGCTAGAGATTGAGTCCCAGTTATAAGTTCAAGTCAAGTAAGCAGAGCTCGGGGAGCCAAAGGAGCAGAGCAAGAAGGCACAGCAGTGATGAACACACTTAGCACCGTGAACCAACAGAGCAGGGCAGCAAGCACAGGAAGGAAAGGTAGAAGAAAATGAATACTTAGTCTATTAAGTGCCAGATCTTTTTGTAATTTCTAACTCTCTTGGAAGTTTAGTGACTTCCTCGACGTACAATTCAAAAACAAACCAACCTAGAATCGGCCTCCCGAGTGCTGCTGACTATGGACAGTGCGCTCTGGAGATCTAACGGGTGAAGGTGGAGCAACTCCTGAGGACTTTTTGAACGAGCCCAGGCAAGACCTTTTCGATACGACAGACCTGAAATCAACAGCACTCATTAAAGCAAAGAAACTCAGTGAGAAAAAGCTATGCCCCTAACACCTCTTCTAGTTAAAGTTCAGTTTGTGACATATCTCCAGAAACCTGTCAGAAATACAGGCTTAGGTAGCCAGGGAAGACAGTTCATGCCTATATTCAACACGGGGGAGGTGAAAAAGGATCATGAGTGTGAGGCCCGCTTGAACTATGCAGCAATGAAGAAATGCACCAGCTAAAGCAGAGTCAGTCCCTGCATCTCAACCCCAATTTCAAGTGATCCTGATGTGGTTCTATGACAGCAGAGTATAAGATACTGCTGAAAGCAGGAAATATCAATTCTGAGATACCTCAGCACAACCCTGAGAATGTTCATTGTAGCTCATTGTACAGTCAGTAGCAGCTCCCTGCAGGATTTTCCTATGTGTGCCTGCAGTTTCAGAATGAGATTTCACAACTCTGCCTAGTACTCTGCTTTACACGGTTTCAGAATTTCCCACAAGCGGCTTGCTCATGTTACCAGCATGGAGATGCTGGCTCAGTGTTGAGAGCACTTGCTGCTCCTCCTGATGGCTCAGTTCGGCTCCTAGCATCTCTCTCGATAGCAGTCCACAACTGCCTGTAACTCCAACTCCAGGGGAAGAGACTTTCTTTTCTGGGGCCCATGAGCACCCTCACATGTCACATGTGAACACACACATATTAAAGCTTTGAAAAAAAAAACATTGATTATATTTTACAGTGTTTCAGGAGCAACCCTTACCAATTTTTGCAAGGTGCTTAAAGAGGTCTGATAAAGCTCGATGCTTCTGCATGAGAATGTGCTTGGCTTCTGAGCGCTGCTTTTCCTTCTCAGCAGAGGGATCCACCTTTAAGCTCTGCAGCTCATTTACAGAAGAAATCACTCCACCTATAGGGAAAAAGTAAGATTCCAAGGCCTTACAAACATGTGCATATTTGTTCCATGTTGTCTTTTACTTGAACTCTCAACAGTCCCTCACATCTGACAAATGTACACTGAACTGTGTTTGAGCTACACTTGTAAAATGCATGAAAATGGTAAAGTAATGTGTCTCTTATTATCTCTTGAAAATAAACCAAACCAAACCAACCAAACAAAAACCTATTGAATGAGTACCAACTGTGTGGTTTATTATAGCATGAACTTTAATCACCTGAGGGGAATTTCTGGTAATTGTATCCTGTTCCTTCCCTATAGCTAGTATTTGCTAATTCTCTTTTAATCTATACTACCTTCAGAAGCACTTATCTGCAGTTCTAGTTCAAATCTTTCCCCCACTTTTGGTATGTAGTTGGCCTTGAACTCATGAATCACCTAGTTCTGATCTCTAAATGTGCCTTCCCATACCTGGCTTCCGACTAACTAACTTTTGTTTTAAAAAGACTTTTAATTTTATGTAAGTGTTTGCCTGCACACATCTGTGAACCATTTGTGTGTCTGGTGCCTGCAGGCCAGAGGAAGGTGTTGGATGCCCTGGAAATTCCATGTAAATGCGAGGCAGGAAGTCACTGAAATCTCATAGTTTGAGGCCAACCTGGACAACAGAGAAAGACACACAAACCATCCAAGATCAAAGGCAACCTACTTGTAAGGACAGGGATGAATTTATGACACTGTGTTATTAGCAGGCATTGATTTTTAGCATAGTTGTTTAAATACTGTATAAGATGTCAAAAATGACACAGGTCCTACATTCTCAGCCATCATAAGCCATGGGGAACAGAGCAAATCCCACTTTTACCTTGGCTGTTAACACTCACCAGTGAACTGGTCGAGGCTTTCCACTAGGTGAGGCAGGGGGCTCTCCTTCATAAATAACAGGCATATTTTCCTCATTCGTTTTGAGAGTCGTGGCAAACGACGCAGAAGTTCTCCCTCCACAGATGAAAGACCAGCATCCTGGCACTGTTCTGTACCTGAAGGCTTTGAGACAGTACAGGTTAATTTTACTGCCAAGAATCTGAGTAACACTTTTAAACCAATAAACACTAAATTTAAGTCAACTTTTCCCATCTTTCTCCTTTCTCACACAGCAATTATAAAATCATTATCATCATCTCAGGAGTAGAAATAAGCACATATATATGGATGTTTAGAAACCTGAATTATGGCCAGTGATGGCACATGCCTTTAATCTAGCACTCAGAAGACAGAGAAACCCGAATTATTTCTTTGTATGTGGCTGACCTAGCAAGCCATGAAGTTTGAACCTAACAACATAGAATGAATAGTAAGACTGCAGTTGATTCTTTCCTTTTACCCTTTATGTGGTGTTTGAGATTTCAAAGTCAGGTCATCAGGAGTACACAGCAATCAGTTTACCTGTGAGCCACCTGGCTGTCCCAAAACCATGGTTTCTGCCTAGTTCTGTAGCATAGTGAGGCAGACAACCAAATGCTATATGGATCCAAATAAGGAAAACGTATTTCTTAGCTAGTTCCCAGTGCACCCCTTAACATGATATATCTAGCTCGAGTGGTTGGGATTAAATGTGCACCACCCCACAAGCTAGTACCTGCCATGCTATTGGCTGTGCTAACAGGGTCTCCCTCAGTGCATTGTTCAGACCCTGAATGGGCGATATCTCCATTGTAGCATCCTCTGTTGGCTTTGGGAAACAATCAGGCTGTTCTTCCTTGTTGCTCTCTACCAGACACGACTGACAGGGTTCGTTCAGCACAGCTTCAAACTTCTTCATGAATTTAAAAAGGGTCCTGATCTCATGGAATAATAGGTGTAAGGTTAAAAACACATCATTTTAAGAGAGTTTGAAAAAAAAAATTATAATGTGGGCACACGAGTACACACAAACACACATACACCCCCCCCCCTTTTTTTTTTTTCCTCGAGACAGGGTTTCTCTGTGTGTCTCTGGCTGTCCTGGAACTCACTCTGTAGACCAGGTTGGCCCACCCTTATTTTTTATAGTTATAGCTACACTGATCTTTTTAGGTATCCACAATCATTTTGGACTTTTAGGAGAAAAAATACACCAAATACCATCACCCCACCTTTTCTACAAGAGAAAAGTGAAGCCAGCCACAACAGGGTTGCTTTGCTCAGGTAAACAGGTAGTGGGAGGTGGAAGACCAGCCCCTCAGGCAGGCACAAGGCATACTCTTTCCTTGCAAGGAGAGTTTGTGGTAGCATGAGAGTAGTATAGGTCTGGTCATGGAAACAAGGTAGTCTTGTAGTCTTACCATTCAACTGTGGTTTTTAAAGGTTACTCCCAGGCTTACAAGAAAGATTACCTATGTGTCTTTTCCACAGACTGTTTAATGGACCAGAAGCTGACATCATTCCACTTTGATATCTTCACAAATTCCTGAAAGGTAAAGGAAGTCCAGGAGATGGCTTTACAAAGCTTGCATCCCCCTTTGTTCCTACAGTATCTATTTGTCAGAGGTCCAAGGCCATCCCTTCCTAAATACAGGACCATGTATCAGGGAATATGTACAAGAATAAAAGGGGAACCATGTTATGTGCTTCAAATCAATCAAAAAGGGTGACACTACCATCAACAACTCATTTGATAAGCACTCCAGCTTAAAAAGCAAAGTTATGTTCCTCACGTTAGAAACATGTTCCTCAGGTTCTTGAACTCTACTTATCACTAAAATATTAAGAACAGAGGCTTCTCCTTGCCCTAAGGCACTCCATGGCACACGCTCCAGATGTTATAGCACACTTCTGAGGTAGACAGAGAACGCGGGAAAGGCCAGCAGAGCACAGCCTTTCCTGCGGTGGCTCTTCAGTAAATGTCTACAGCCTCCCTCTGTCTCTTACCTCACCATTAGAAGGATCAAAGAACAGAACTATAAAGGGTAATTATGGCAATTATTCATCTTACTTTAAGCTCTTTTTCTATGGGGGATCGAAGTTCCACAATTTTAGCTTGGACGGGGTCAAGAAACTGCTTGTAATAATGGTACAGATTCCACAGAACACTGCAAAGTGAATCTGGAAGAAAGGAAAAAGAAACCAACATGCTACATGCGCTGTACTCGCTCCTGTGCTAGCCTGAGCCTTTCTTACTACCCATGCCACAAAGTTATGGCACATTCCAGTCAGGTTTGCTAAAAACCTGTCTGAGCTTAGCACCCCTCAGAAATGCAGGTTGTTAGGCTGACCTATGTTCATTTCAGCTTCTAGCAGACTTACTGCCATTTTTTTCTTACAGATGATACACTGACAGAGACCAATCCTTAAAAACTCTGTCAAAAACTCGTAAAATCAGTAGATACTATGCTTATATTAAAAAAATGGCATATTAAAATATCCACCTCAACTGCTCATTCACGTACAATATACACTTAATTTATAGTGATGGCTTAATTGCAAACCTGCTGGGATGGAAACTGAAAGCAGTTTTTACATGGAGCTTATCCTTATGCAGCAAGCTCCTGGCAAGTCAGAGCTTCACAGTGAGGCAGTGTCTCACAATAAATAGTGCATCACAAACAAGGAAAAATTCCTCACCTTTTCCTTCAACTTGTGGCATCAGTAAGACATGACAATGGAAAACCAGCAACATCTGGAGTCGTACATGGAATTCTCCCAGCGAAGATCCTTCAATAAATGCTTGTAATGTGCTCACCAGCAACATCAGAGTCATCTGCTTGTCATCTTAAGAGATACAAAGAGCAAACCACACATGTACTTTCAACCATCCTTCCCATCTCTAAAATGCATGCAGGGCACCAAACAAACATCAATGAAGGAAGGCCCAGTAGGTAGCTACCCCATCAAACTGAAGCAAAATTATGCTTACAGAAATTGACTTCCACATAAACCTGTATGTAAGTTATGTATTAAATGCACTCACAGCAAGTTATAAAACATTACTATGAAGCAGCTTTTGATATTAACTACCACTTACACCAAGACAATGTCCACTGAGTTACTTTCTGGATATATAGACTGGAATAGCTTTATGATATGGATGGCTCTCTAGACCTGCCTTACCTTCCTGCTCCTCTGTGCGTTCCTGCATGTGCTTCTCCAGCATCTGATAGATAGAAAACCAGTGCTTGGTGGATTTCTCAGTATGGCGTCTCATGGTATTATCCAAACTCATTGACCAGCAGCTGACCATAAGGGATGGGTTAAAAAAAAAAAAAAAAAAAGGCAGTAGAGACATTTAGGTAAATCCATTTGAAATCATAGATTCACAACTGATTTGCTGCCTCAGAAGGTCTAACTATTTAAATAACACTATAAGACTGTATAGCCTGTTCAGTGCTTGCTTTAAACTCCACAGTTAAAGCACATGCTGCAGCTGCCGAGTTACAGACATAAACCCAGGGGTAGGCAGGAGAGAGGGCACTTACTTCAGCTCCAGCTTACGCCACCGGATGATCATCTGACTGACTAGATCAAGATGTTTCCGGAGAGACAACGCTCGACTTGCATTCTCCTCCCAATCCTAAAGAGACAGTGACCATTCGTCACTATCATCCAACACCTTAGTCACTTCTTGTGACTAAGTAACATCTTGGACTTTCCTTGAGAGAAGATTATTGGTCCCATAAGAACTTTATCAATTAAATAAATGGTCATATGATAAAACACCAGTAGAGGCAAAGTTAGAGGCAGGCAAACAAACAAATAAACAAAAACAACAAAAGCAAAACAACCACAGAGTTTGTGACTGTCAGAATTCCTGCTGAGCTCCTGGGTCCTGGTCAATAGGCCCACCCTCCAAATAGCTGCTCACTCTATCACCAGCAGACTAGCTCACAAGCACTGACCTCACCCCAACTCAGAACGACCAAGAATCTTAAATCTTTTTTCTTAATTCCTTAAACCAAATTCTACCTTTCTGTTCTAACATGGATGGATATCAACAGAGAAATCTTGTCCAAATAACAAAAACTAAACAAGGAAAAGTAGGAATCATCTTACCTGTGCCTTTGCCAGCAGGATCTCTAAGCCATTCAGGAGCTTGGAGATGGGACTGGAAAGTGGGAAACCACGAATTCTGTCCATCACAACCAGCAGCTTAAAAAAAAGTTTGGGTATTTCAGTAGAGTTATCAGTGACTGTAGAGACAATGTAAAACTTCCCAGCAGGAAGTTTTAATCTATGTTTCACAAACACAAAAACCTGTGGAAGAAAGCTTATGGGGTCATGGAACCTGAGTGAGGGAAGCCTTCTGTAAGTTGCCTTAGTCTGGAAATAGGACTGATTCTGACAATTTCATTATTCTTTATATTGAGTTATTATAAAATTTGCTAAAACTGGCATGCTCACCCTGCATGTAGGGAAAACCTCATTGGGTTAGAGGTAAGCCTTTGTTTTTATGTATAAATGTACAAGTCAACATTTCTGGAGACAGTTTGAGACAACATCCTCTGGGAAAACTTGCATCCTTGGGGAATTGCCTCCTTCCTAGCTGGCTACACTACCTGTTGAAGCACAGGGTGCTCTGGCCAGTCCTGGAGCAGCTGATGGACAGCTTCTGAAAAGCCTTGAAGCACAGGCTGGCACTGCCGTGCTTCTGCCACATTGGGGTGCTGGTAGAAATCATAGGGCCCATCAGGTTTCATCATCAGGTCTGAGGTAGCTTCCCCACAGAGAGTGTTAGAGGAGAGAGTGCAGGCCAAAAGCTGACTTCCCAAGAGCTGGTCATTCAGCTCAACTCCTGTGAACAAGATTGTGGCAAAGTCAGTGAACCCAGAAAGACAGTTTAACAGTAAGTTACAAAGAAACAATGGGCTAATTGAGACTAAAGCCTCTTTCCAATAAAGTAACTGATGAGACCATATGGGAAACTTCATGCAACCAACTGGTATTAACCAGATTCTATGAGTCTCAGAAGTGCTGAGTATTTAAAAAAAAAAAAAAAGATACCAAATTAGAGGCAAGGAACGTATCTTGGTATGTGAGGCATGACGTTTGTATTCCCAGCACCAGAAAAAAATAAAGGAACCCTCATCAACATCCTCATGAATCTGTTAGGAAAGCATGAATAGGCAAAGTGGAAACAATTCAAGGAAAACTTCCACAGACACCAAGTCTACATCCTTTCTCATAGGAAGTTAATGAAAATTTGCATTACTGCAGACTTTTTAATCTATTTCTTCAATTTTCAAGCTACAGGAATTAGGAACGAAAAGAAACTGCGAATTTTGTTATTTTAATTGTTCTGGAATAGCATTATCATCTCCTCATTTCGACCTCTCCAGAGTATTATGGAGAACTTCCATACCCATCAGAGGGTAGAAGTGTGTCAGCAGAGATGCTCCAGTCTGATAGCAAGAAAGAAACAGGCTGAGGTAGTGCTTTGCTTCATGTGGTGGCACAGTCTGTTGGTACCAAAGGGACCGTGCAAAGCTGAGGCACAACTGCTGGTGTATCAGCATCACTGCCTGCATTGAACTCTGGGACAGAAGAGTTGGGTCTGTGGCTGCTTCCTCTTCTCTCCCATCCGAAGCTTTCCTTTTCTCTTCTAGTGTTGGTTCCATCAAAATATCTGCAAAGTCCTAAACAACAATAAGACAATTCATCTGGTTACAGTCAGTAGAAAATGAAGAGGAGGAGAATATACTGTCAAGAGAACAGCGACATTATGACTTAAACACTGAATGCCACCGAAGCCTCGGAGCTTATCTTGCTACCTTTTCATGCAGTGGGAAGAGTCTCCTAAGCTCCAGTTCCTCCTCTTCCTCCTCACTCAGGGCTGTCCTGCAGCTCCTGCTCCGGAATCTGTACAGGCTGCTCTCTTGCTCTGCCTTCTCTTGAGCGATGCGCTCCTGCTCATCCCACTCATTGATGATCTCCTGAAAAGTTATATGGGCAGAAAGATGAAGCATTCATAAGAAGGTAATCGAGACTTAATCTTAGTTTCTCACAAATATAAAAGTTCCATGGGCCCTCAAACAAAAGTCAACAGCCTAGAAATAAAATCCCATGGAGCAGAGGGCAAACGAGCTTTCTTTCAGGCTGTTTGTTTCCTGGCTTCTTTCTGTATTGTCATAATCTCAAAGGTCTATAAGTCTGCTACAGCACAGCTAATCCTAGTGCCCCTTTTGTTCAAGGGAGTTCAAGAATGCACTCATTTAGTGGCACTTTGGCAGGTTAGCTTAGAGTTCAACATTGGACTATGCTAGATAGACACTTCTTGGATGCCCTTAGAGGGGCAAAAACTATAAATAACAACAGGCAGAAACAAGAGGAATCTTCATAGTGAGTTCCAGACTGGCTAGAGCCACACAGTGAAATCTTGTCTCCAACAACAACAAAAATGTAGTAAATGATGGACACCAACACACTATCAAACGTGGTTTTTCGTTGTTGTTTGGTTTCCTTATGTAAGTATTTTTAAATTAAAAATTGAACATGTATGTATATGTGTATGTTTGTTTGTTTTTGCCTGCTTGTCTACATACCCATGCACTGGGTGTACCTGGTGCTCAACAAGGCCCAAAAGATGGAGAAGGGCACCTGGAACTAGAGTTGAGCATAGCTGTAAGCCACCACGAAGGTGCTGGCAATTAAACTTAGGTTCTTTGGAAGAGTGACCAGTGCTCTCAGTCTGTGAACCATCTTTCTAACACCCACTTTTGTTTTATTTTAAAAAATAGTCTCATATATCTCAGGCTATCCTCAAACTCCGCATGTAGCTACAACTGGACTTGAATTTCCCCCGATCTTCCTACCTCTTGTTAGTGCTAGAATTAACAACTGCCACCAACTATTTTCATTAGTGCCCCCCCCCCCCCCCAAGTCAGGATCTCTCTTTGTAGCCCTGGCTGTCCTACAACTCTCTCTGTAGACCAGGCTGGTCTTGAACTCACAGAGATCCACCTGCCTCTGTCTCCCAAGTGCTAGGATTAAAGAAAGGCATGTGCCACCACTGCCCAATGCCACCATGCTTTTTTTTTTTTTTTTTGGTTTTTTGAGACAGTGTTTCTCTGTGTAGCCCTGGCTGTCCTAGAACTCACTCTGTAGACCAGGCTGGCCTCGAACTCAGAAATCCGCCTGCCTCTGCCTCCCAAGTGCTGGGATTAAAGGCGTGCACCACCACCGCCTGGCTACCACCATGTATTCTTTAAGGGTTGAGGAAATAGCATTTATCATTAAAGAAACATATTTAAGTTAAATGTCTAAGAAGTAGGTTTAAACATTTTAAATTTTTAAAAGATTCAGTTTTGATGTGTTTGAGTGTTTGGCCTGTATTCATGTAAGTGTACCATGTGCATGCCTTGTGCCCTTGGGAGGCCAAGAGAGGGCACTGGATCCCCTGGAACCAGAATTACAGGCATTGAAAGAGGCCATGTGGTTTGTGGGAACCAAATCAAGGTCTTCTAAAGAACAGTTAAGCCATACCTGCAGTTTATTAATGTTTTAAAGATAGAGTAAAAACTTACTGGGATTTGTGACAAGGTCTCATATAGCCAGGTAAGCAAGGAACTGGCTGAAGTCTGGAATGATCATCCTATTGGGATGACATGCCTGTACGTAAGCATTCTGGTTTAGGGGGTGCTAAAGAATCAAACTCAGGTCCTATGGGGTACTGGGTCAGCACTCTGCCCACTAAGCTATACTTCCAACATAGTTTAATCTTTGTCCTATAATCCTGGTCTCTAGGTTACCCAAATATGTAAGACTACTTACTATGGGATACATTGTTTTCCCCTTCAAAATAGTAAAAAAACCCAAACCCTTAAATATGTTAAGTAACTTAATAGCATAAACATACAGTAGAAAATTAGCAACAAAATACATGATGAATAAATAATACAGTGAGCAGGAATGACCATCAAATGCTATTAAGTTTGAAATTAAGCAGATGAACTCAGTGTCTTGCTGTGAGTCTTATAGCTCTAGCAATATGAAGGCAGTCAAGTTCCATGGACAGCCCAGAATTGACCCTGACCATCATATTCTTTTTGTTTCTGAGTACTGAGTCACTAATGCTAGAATATTATGTTTTAGCAAGCTGTTCCTACAAACGGAGAAAAAAAAAAAAATCAGCAAACCTGAGGCATATTATTTCAAATGAAAAAAAAAAAAAAATACATGTAATATGTACCACAAAGGAGGGCCTAGTTAATGTTTTAAAAGATTGAGGGGGCCGGGCGGTGGTGGCACATGCCTTTAATCCTAGCACTTGGGAGGCAGAGGCAGGTGGATTCCTGAGTTTGAGGCCAGCCTGGTCTACTGAGTGAGTTCCAGGACAGCCAGAGCTACCTGTCTCGAAAAACAAAAAAAAAAAAAACCCAAAAACAAAAAAAACAAAAAAAAAAAAAAAAAAAAAAAAAAAGATTGAGGGGACTTAGCCATGAATGCTATGCTAGCACACACCTATAATCTAAATCCTGTAATTTAAGATGGTAAGCCAGGATAAGTGTCATAAATTTGAGGCTGGCCTAGGCTACATAATGAGTGCTAGGGTAGCCAGAGATATAGTAAGACCCTGCCTCAAAAACAACCAAACAGCATACTCCACCCCTACACATTCTGTAGTCAACAAAAAGAAGAGACAGCATCAGACAAGTGAATACCCATTTTCCCAACCACAGTCTACCATGGCAGCTCCCTCAGGACAGAGGACAGGCAGACCTCTCAGGGACCGGCTTACTTGACACAGATGTCTGAAGAGCAGAAGGGCCCTCTGGTCTAGCTCCCCTTTGCACAGCACATGGGAGCGCAGGTAAAGGAGAGCATTCATCAGTAACTGCTCCCGGGTAGGGTAAGGTTGCTGGCTCTTGCCTTCTTCCTTTCTTGTCGCACGCTTGATGACCAGTTTCCCAAGACCACGCAGAGCTTCCAAAGAATTCACTGAGCACAAAGCATCTGCATGAGCTTGGTAGGTAGGGAAGCTGGGGCCCACAGACGGGAAAGCTAGCACAGCCATGGCCAGGGCCCCCAGATTCTCTGCACAGACCACACTACTGTGGAGGGAGGCATGGACTTCAGACGCCACTAGCCTCATGCCATGCTGCAACTGCAAGATGGATGCCTGTAATGGGGTCACAATGTCTGGATACAAGGCATACTCTTCTACTAATCGCTTCCTAAACTGGTGATGTGACTGCTGCCAAGAGGCCTCCTCCTTTAGAAGGTTCTGGAGTACTTGAGCAGACTTTGGTCCATCTGCATGGAGGGCCTGAAGAAGCCGCACAAGCAGGTCTTGAACAGCAGTGACCTTGGCGATGCTTGTGACATAGTGGTGGATCTCTTGCACCAAGGTCTCATAACTGGGAAGGTGGGGTCTGAAGGCCTGTTTCTTGGACAGGCTGTGGACTAAATTCTCCAGCTGACTGATCCTTTGGAGAAGTAACCTGAAGGCAAATTAACACAACATACAAATGCCGTTAAAAAAGCAGTGAATCCAGAAAAGAGAATGAAAAAAGTTATTTGCTAAGGAAAACTGTAGGGCAACACTGGCAATGATAACAGAAATGAGTAATATCTTTAGAGCATTCATTGATTACCACACTTGCTTGATACGTACTTTAGATGCATCTTATCATATACCCTTGTTAGTCCTGGAACTCATTCTAGACCATGCTGGCCTAAAACACAGAGATCCACCTGCCTCTGACTCCCATGTGCTGTGATTAAAGTGAGGGTTCCTGTTGAGGCCAGAGGCCAGAGGCCAGAGGCCAGAGGCATCAAGATACCCTGGAGCTACAGCTGGCTATGAGCATCTCGATATGAGTGATGTGAATCCAACTTAGGTCCTCTGCCGGAGCAGGTACACATTTAAAACAAAATCACCAAGCTGTCTCTTTAGTCCAGCCTCCTGCGTCTTTTTCTTCTTTTTGAATATACATATTTTGTGACAACAGTGAAGGATCTGGGCTCATGTAGTTCTGAGATATGCATCACTAGCACACTAACATAATCACAGTACAACCGTCAATCTCATACTGTCTTTTCTAAAAAACAAGGAGCCAGTTACCCGCCCCTCAACACAAACTTTGCTGCTTTACTTGATGTGTGGATGAGAGTGGCTGGTAATTATGTCATCTTCCAGGTCTCTTCCAGTTTGTAGGTGGGACAACAGGTTCCGGGTCTTCAGCTCACATTGCAGCTGGCATAACTATTGGAAAAAGGAATAAAAGGTCTTCTGTGGTAAGAGCCATGACCATGCACATGAAGACAATGTTCTGAGTACCGTTAGAGCAGTAAGATGGATAGAATCTGAATGACGCAAAGACTTGGACCACTCACTTCAGAGCTGTCAGCCAAAAGAAACTACTTTCCTCATGCCACTAAATTCTTGTCTACAAACAGCAGTGCATTTTTCACCCTATATCAGCTATGGAGGTTCAAAGCAGAGAGTCCCATATAATCTGAATTACATCACAATCTCTAGGGTCTTGGGACATAATTCTACTATTTCTCTGACAATGCCTACTTTCTCCCTGCTAAATCGAGTCAGAAATCTTAGAGGAAAATGTAGTCGTTCTAAGACTCATGAGAGGCTGGGTGTGGTGATGCTCCCACTCACTACAGTACTCAGGAGGCAGAGGGAAATATCTCTGTGAGTTCGAGGCTAGCCTGGTCTACAAGATGAGTTCTGAGACACACAGAGAAATCATGTCTAAAATAAACAAATAAAATAACCAAACAAACCCCCCCCCCAAAAAAAAAACAAGACTCAGAAGACCTCTCAGCCCCTAAGTAGCCTTACAGGGAACAAAGAATTAAACTACAACCAAGCTCAGCAAGCCAGGGAAGGAGCTTGGGCTCTACACCTGCCTCTTACCTCCTCTTGGGCATATTTGAGCTTATATGCATTCTTCACTGCAGGGTCAAATCGGGCCCAAGGAAGCCAAGTCTGAATCTGGAGTAAGCCAAGGCTCACCCAGAGCCTCCCACGATGGGCTGCTTCAGGAAGGTTCTGCTTACTCTCCCCATCACCAATAAAGTAGTGCAAAGAGGTGAGCAGGAGACAGAGTAGTTCTTTGGGAAGTGCCTCTTGACCACCTATATTCCCCAGAGTCTGGTCCACATGGTGGAAGGCCTGACTGTTCCCAAGCAGCAGATGTTCACAGTTCTGCATGTACTCCTGCCGCTGGGGTGCAGGAAGAAGCTCCGTGAGACCTAGCAGGTACCGGCACAGGACCAGCCCCTGGAGCCGAGAATCTGTGTGTCTGTGGGGACATGACACAGCACTTAGAGAGGCACAGTGAATCAAACAACCTCCCTGAATACATACTATCAATTCAGGAAATACTAACCCTAAACTGTTGAGGTAATTTTTCATGTAATCTTGCATGATTTTCTATGTATTACCCGTTGACTCACATATTCTTAAAATACAGGAATCAAACTCAGAGCAGCCTGTTATGGATTGCTAAGCAAGCTGATCTGTAAAAAAACTACTCTTACCTTCACTCACCAGAATCAGGTATTTGTGACTTAGAAGGAAGTTCCGAATGAGCCCTTGCTACACATGATGGAAAGCAGACAACAGCATTAGACTATTCCAGGGTGAGAAATACCTGAATTCAGCTACTGAAGGCACAGCCATGTTGGTCCATAGCAATGAACTGATGTCCTGGAGCTGCTGGGCTCTCTCAACCCACTCTCCCAGAGTGACATGTGAGGAAGACAGGAGGGGCAGGCCACTCACATCCCAGGAGCTTGCTCTGCTGCTGTCTGTTAGCACACCAAAGCAGCACTTGGAAAACACAGCTCTGCAGAGGCTGCCAGGGCCCTGAGCAACAAGAGAACCAAGTAACTCACAGATGAGAGCAGACAGAAGACACAGGAGATAAATGAGAGAAAGGCACAAAACTGTCAATGTAAGACACAGAGATAATTACACATAGCAAGGGTCAGATGGTCAATCCAAGAGAGAAAGCAAGAGTACATGCCACACAACTCTTGGGAATCTGCAAGGTTTATCATCAGAAACTTGGAGAGAGGTTTTGTAAATAGTATGAAGTGGCCCCAGTTACAACAAAAATACTGAACACATAAAAATAGTGCTGTGAACATCTATAGAAATAAGGTATATAATAAAGATGGCACTTCAAACAAGAATGGACAGGATCCATCATTTATAGCCTAAGAGGAAAAAACCTGCTTCCCTACCACAGAAAACAAGATATACTAATAAGGGGGCTGGAGAGATGGCTCAGTCTAGCACCCATAACAGGCAGCTTCCAGATGCTCTCTGACTTCCTCATATGGTACATGTAAACTCATACAAACATATACATACATAGCAAATAAATAAAAAGATATACAGATAAAATTAACATAAATATAAAATGAAGACACTGGAGAAAATATGGGGAAATTATTTTCACCCTACAACTGCCGAAAGAATTTTTAAGAGTTTAATACAAAACACAGAAAACTAGAAGAAATTGGAATACCTGAAATCATAAAACTGAGTGTCACAAAACAAACCTTATAGACCATAGAAAATTAGAAACACAGATCAGTCATACTGGGAAACTATTACTGCTCATAACCATAAAAAGATCTTCGAAGAGAAAGAAGGCATGGAGTTTGAAGGGTGGAAGGACCTGGTATGAGATGAGGGAGGGAAATCATGATCAGAATATACTATATGGGGGGAAATTTTTTTTTTTGAATAAAAAGTAAAAAGAAGAAAACAAACAAGACTTAAAGTCAGGAGAATGAAATGACTGGCTAAGGGCTGGAGGTGTGACTCAAGGTACCCAGCACATACAAGGCCCTGAGTTTGATTCCCAGCACCATGGTGGGTTAGGTGTAAATGATAACACTTGAAAAAATATAATCTTTTTAAGCATTACCAAAGAAAATACAAGTTATAATCAAGTGCTAGCAATGATTAGACACGTTGGCAATACCTACATAGTAAGCATATGGAAAATGGGTCCTCAGACAGACTGAGTCTCAAACCTTTCTGTACTAGAATAATGTCAGTTCTGTTCAAAGTCAACTGTCGACTAAAGGGAATCTGGAATCACCTGGGAGAATAGCCTTTGGGCATGCCTGTGGGAAACCACTCGGACTGTGTTAATGAGCCATCTGGATTATGGGCAGGGGATCCTGCACTGTGTAAAATGGAGAACAAGCTGAGCATGACCTCCCTCTGCCTAACAGACTGGCACCAGGAACAGGGAGCTAAAAGAATGTTTTCTTCTTTTGTTTTGCTTCTGTAAAGGTATTTCCTCACAACAATGGAAAAGACACTAAAACTAACCATGGACTTCAGGATTTCTGTCATCACTAATTCCTTGCATACTTAAAAAAGTAGAAAGCAGGACACTCTGCTTTAGGAACTATTAAATATATACACCATATATATCTTAATTTTATGTGTGTATTTATTTTTATAATTTGTGGCTCTTCTGATTAAGTGTTAAAATACTAATTCTAATAACTTACTTATGGTAATATCCAGATAAATATTAATTTACCCAGAATCAACGCAGCTTTTCTATTTTAAATAAGAAGGTACAGAGGAGTAAGAAAATGCAGCGTTTCCTAACTAGAAAGTAAGTAAATAGGGCTGGAGAGAGAGCTCAGAGTCTGCACAGTGACCTCCAGGCCAGGCAAGGTTATATAGTGAAACCCTACCTTCAAAAACCAAAAAAGTAAAAAAGAAAATACATAAATAAACTTTACAATGCTGAAATAAAAGGAAGAGTAAGCTGGATACATTTTCATGCCATACTTATGAAAAAAAGTTCTTAGAAATATAAGTAAATGCAAGGATGCATTATATATATATATATATATATATATATATATATATATATATATACTTCTTTGTAGTTTTGACTATTTTATGATTAGGAATGAATTAGAGACTTTGGTGTATTATGACATTTGTTACACAGGCAGGCTAGTTTTGAATGTACCATTCTCTTGCTTTGGTTTCCTGATTGCTCAGACTACAGGCATGTACTACTATACACAGCAAAACTTTTGTGATTTTAACTCAAAATTACACAAATCATTCATGATTTGGACAGTATACTTAATATTCCCCCAGAAAACAAAGTATCACAATCACCTATGTAAGCCAACTGGCACACAAAAAGAACAGGTATTTGTACGATTTTTATGCCAACAAACCTTCAGTGTGGAGTCCCAGCGGGACCTGGGCACTCCCCGCGGCTGTGCACCAGGCAGAGGACTCCATGTCAGCCAGCACTCTGGATCTGTGGTGACTGGACTGCTCCAAGAAGACCCAAATGTAGATGTAAATAACTCCGACCATAAACAAGAAACTTCTTGAGCAGACAACTAGAGATTAAGAGTTAGGTAAAAGAATATTTGAGAAAGCTTCCATCAAGCAGAGTTATCAAGTCTGCCATGCAATACCCAACAATACCTAATAGTGGTTAAACGGACTAATCCTAAACTTCCTATTTTCAACACCCCTCAATTATCTTGGTAAAGTTATGTAGGGTGTTTAGTTTTATAAACTAAGACAAGATGTTTGATAAGCTTGTGCAGAAAGGAAAATAACTCACACAACTGTGAAATCAGCAAAGGAAATACACAAAACATGATCCCCTCCTCAAAAAAAATTGAAGGTTGTTCTAAAGGAATTATATTAACCACATTTTACCATAATTCACATTAAACATGGGAGTAAAAAAACATGATATTTTTAGCCAAATGGGAATTTTTAAGCAGTCAATACTTTTATGTCATTTATTGGAAACCAAATGGATAATTCTGTAATATGTGTTATATAAAACCTTTGTTAACTGCAGAAGTTGAAAATTCAAGTTCACAATGTGGAACTCTGAAAGTACAATGTCCAGCAGAAATCTAAGACAAAGATAACCAAGACAGAAGGAGGCTTATTTCTCTCTTGATTTTGGTTTTTACCTTCTGAATATGCAGTAAAGACCAAAGATTCCAAAGCTTCTGAGGTGCAATTGGTGTGTGCTTAAGACAAAATGTGATGTGATGACTTATCTCCTCATCCATCTGTTGATGTTTGCTTGACCTATTCCAAAAACAAACAGGAAGAGGATGGAGTGTGAACCGTCAACAACTCCTAAAGAACTGCCTTTAGAGAGAAGGTGGAGCACACAGCCTACAGTCCTGGGAAACACCTCACTGACTCCATGGACTCCAAAGCAATCCAAGGAAAAGATCTGTCTTACCAAAATGGCAGTAACTTCCCTGAGCCTCAGCAATCACTCCTCAACACAAGATAATCCACAAGATAATACACGAGATAATTATTCACAAGATAATACAAAAAGAGAATCTGTCCCCCTCAAGAGAGTAACAGAAAAAAAAAAAAAAAAAAGAAAAAAAGAAAAAAGCGTTTACCTTCTCAGACAAGCCTGTGCTATAAAATCAGCTGTCACTCTATACTGCCACAGCATAGCCAGGTACTCAGTCACAGGCCACAGCTGAACACGCCTGGTGAGGTGAACTAAAGAGCCACGGTCTGGTTGGGATGAGGAAGAAGCTTCATGCGCCTTCTCCAGAAAGCCACGTGAAAGTCCTCTGGCTTTTAGTTCTGAACACTGAGTGTTCACAAGATTCTTCAATTCATCTTCAATTCCAATCAGAAAGACATGTATTAGAATAGTGTAGTCTTAAGTCCAAGGTCTAGATTCCCAATATCTGGCAGCATGGCTGTACCTGCTATTAACCCAAGTTCATCAGCTGGCTGTTCAACCCAAATTTCGAGTTTCCCCAAGTCCAATCATATTAACTTCTACACATCTAATGCTGTACGTGACTGATACTTTTTAAGTTGAGTCCAATGGGCAAACTTTATGAGCAACAGGGAAGAAGAAACTCAGCAAATCAAATACCAGAAAATATTACCTAAATTGACGTCTTCCAGAATGTTGGCTCTGAGGATCAATTCCCAGGCCTGTAGGAGACTTTTCTTCAAATTCCATTCAGATGCAACCACTTGGAGACGATTAATGTCTTCTTGCCACCCACACTCCCCAAAGACAGGCAGCTGTTCTCCAATAGCAAGGGCTCTGTTAAGGGCTTGCAGCTGTAAAAACCAGTCTACTACCAGCTTGTCCTAAAATAAAACCAAAAAGAGCCGACTCAAGTGTTGAAAGACAGTTCGTTTCAGTAGCCTAGACACAGAATTTGTCTACTCCAGGTGCTTTGGTAGACTTTAAGGTAATAAAGCTTTACCCAGCATCAAGTGAATACAAGGTAGTACTTTCTTATGAAATAAATGTTTAGCTTTGGAGCAAAAGCAAGTCCACTTGAGCTTTCAGGTTTAGGAGAAACATGATCACATTGTTTCTAGGCATACCTTAAAAGGGAATGGTCGTCCAAGAAACGCCTGCAGCTTCTTCACACCAGCAAAGCTGCCAGCAGGGCTGCCCAGACAACTGTGGATGTGCTCAGAGACCATCTGCACCTCTTTATAGTATCTTGAAAAAAAAGGGGGAGGAAATGCTGGGTTGTAAAGAGGAGTCTACACTTTTGTATTTTAATGTGTTTAGGAAAGTCAAAGAAGTACACCAAGCAAGAGGAAATGGTTTTCAATTCAAAATTCTCTTATCTTTTAGCATCACTGCTTGAAATAGGGTCTTACTTGTCTTCATGATTCATGAGGAGTCGGGGAATCTGATGGATCAAATGTTTGGAAACCCAGTGCCAGTGGAGGGCAAGCAAAGCCAGACCTGAAGCATCTACTGTCACTGTATCAGCCACAGTCCAAAACCGGTCCCGCCACTGCACAGAACCTAAGATCTTAAAACAAAATAAACCATGACTATTGCTTGTAAAAGACATACAACATGTTGGGAGTGGTGCTGCAAACCAGTAATCTCAGCACTTGGGAGAGCAGGAGGATTGTGAATGAGTTTAAGGCTAGCTTGGGCTACAAAGTGAGACCTTATCTCAAAAACCAAAGACAATCCACTACCAGTCTGACTGAAGTAAAACCCAACAGAGCCTAACATTAGTATAAAGCTAAACTGGAATACTTCTAGGCAGACAAAGTAAAGGTGCTTCACAGTCTATCCAAATCCCTGTCAGGGTTATGAAGAGCCACCAGAACATTCCTGTTGTAAGTAGTATTATTTCCTTTCCAACCTCCTGAGCTGTAAGAGGCCAGTCGCACTTCACAAGACTAACAAGCAGGAGGAGACCTGAGACCCAGTCTTTGTCTTTGAAGCTCTTAGTTAAGAGTAGTTATTAGTTACAGTAGCTCTTCCCTTCAGTCTGGAAAAATATATCATTCATGTGAACAGACTGTATTTGATATTCTATATGTCAGTTCCTAAGTGGTCCTTAATATTGACAGAATACAACCATACAAACAAAACCTTTCTGTGGTTTTTGATAGCCTTTATGGGAAAGGGGTTCTATGGCTAAAAAGTTTTACTAGATTTACAAGAATAAACTGGAATTAAAATGTTATTTAACCCATATGTAAAAATGATGATCTATAAGAAACTTTGGGTAAATTAACATATAATTGTAAAATTAAAATGCACACTAAGAGACAAAGGGATAAATTGTAGAACATTGCTGGAAGAGAGTATTACTCAGCCATAAAAATGAACAAAGTACTAATACGTGAAACTACATGGCTTTAAGTCGTGTTAGTTCTAATGAGAATGGTTCCATAGGGACATATATTTGAATGTTTGGTCTCCAATGGGGGACTATTTAGGAGGGAATAGGTGTAGTCTTGTTGGAGAAACTGGGGGTGGGCTTTGAGGTTTCAAACACTCAAGCCAGGCTCAGTCTCATTCGTTTTCTGCCTTCTACTCAATGGCTAAGATGTAAACTTTCAACTACTGCTGCACTGCCAGGCCTGGCTGCCTGCTGCCATGCTTTCCACTTGATAGTCATGGACCAATCCTCTGAAACTGTAGGCAACCCCCAATTAAATGCTATCTTTTAAAAGTTGCACTGGTCATCCTATCTGTCACAGTAATACAACAGTAACTAAAACACATCTCTAAATTAACTAATCAGATCAGAGATCTATAATATACATTTCGGTTCAATGGCTACATGATTACAGATGGGTTAAGAAGAGGAAAGAAACACAAAAGGACACAAGGAAACTTTTAGGGATGAGAATAAGTATCTTACTATCTTGACTTCTGTATTGGTTTTACAAGCATATGCACACTGAAATGTACTCTAAATAAAAACACTGATGGTCAAAGCATTGCCTCACCTTATTGACGTGGGCATCAGGAACCACCCCTTGGGGAGACTGTACCCAGAGCAGGATTAGGCTATCAATCAACTCAAAAAAAGCAGCAAGATTGGCCACAATTTCATGGGGCGGGCTATGATAGTTCTCTGGATCTTAAAGTAGACACAAATAAAACAATTACATCCCATGAGTTAATCTTTAAATCATTTTCAAAATAAATTATAATCTAGTTTTTATTTTCATCTCTAGTATAAAGGTTTATTAGAAAGCTCAAAATCAAAAGCATATTTTGCATGTATTATAAAATTTTGCAGATAAGGTTTAGTAATACCTATGGATGTTAATAATGTCCTAGTGGAAAATGCAAGCTATAAAGCAAAGTTATATATTTTATATCCATATTTAAATATAAAAAACTGGGGCTGGAGAGATGGTTCAGCAGTTAAGAGCACTTGCTCTTCTTTCAAAGGACCTAGCAGCCACATGGCAGTTGATACCAAGGGCTCTGATACTGTCTTCTGACAGCCAAGAGCATTCGGAAGGCATGTGATACATACACATGTATGCAAGCAAAACCTACACATGTATAAATGTATGTACATATACATAATTAAAAAAAAATTAACCAAACAGAAAACACTGGACCAGAGCACATGAATGTGGACGGTGTCTTAGGCCATCTACTGCTCAGATAAAATACCAGGACTGACAGGAATTGTTTATTTAGCTTACAATGCTCAGTTCACAGTCCACTGAGAAAATGCCCCACAGGCTTGCCCTTGGGCCCTTCTGGGGCAACATTTTCTTAATTTGGGTTTCCTTTCAAATGACTCTAGTTTGTGTCAAAGCTGACAAAAATTAGCTTTTAAAACATTTATTCTTTCATATAGTTTTGATTTTTTTCCTACATTGTATGTCTTTGATTAACAATATGTAGGAATAGAGAATTGCTGATTCCCATACAGCCACATGCCTATGGACAGACATTATCTGAGCCAAGCAACCTGCTTTTGAACTACTAGTTCTGCAACTTGCTATACATGTGACCTTGAACTTCTCTGTTCCCAATATATGAGAATTGTTATTTTGAGAATGCAGCAAGAGCATTTAGCTGAGCACTTGGCATAGCGTTTGGTAAATCAATACTGAGTATATTTCATATCAGGTCAACAAACCAAAGGGAATCTAAAAGCAGCAGCTGCTGAGAATGTCTCCTAGTGCTTGCAACACCATAACTAGACTACAAAAGGAAAAATGTTTTTTACCTTTGTGAAATTCAAAAGACATCCTCAAAACACTGCTTCTTAACTTCTTACTACCAACAGATACCAAATTTGCTTCAGTGAAAATCCTCTTTTCTCGGTCAAGATAAATAATTGTCCTACAACGAGATCCAAAATATAGTTTCTTACTGGTTAATAGAACCTCTTTTGAAGTAACAAAGTTGGTTTTGAGGGTGGGAGCAAGTGATACCGTAACCGAACTCGGGCAAGTGAGCACACTAGGTAAGCATCCTCTCACTGACCCATAACCACAGTAAAGAAATACTTGGAACCTGGCAACATCAATCCCTACATCTAGCCCATTTCTCTTCTGTCTCTGCAAACTCTGGACTGGAGAGAAGAGTTCAAAGAATACATGTGGTTGGTAAACACTGGCATCAAGAAGACGACGGGATCCCACTCTATTGTTTTGCCATAATCTGACAGTAACCTGAGCTCTACATAGCAGCTGTCACTGCATTAGTGAGCATAAAGTAGGATGGTCCCTAGAGTACTAGGACATATTCGTAGTCATGCAAATTCATCAAAATCACATGTTCATTCTTAGCACACCTTTAGGTAATACATACTGTACTTTGATTATACATTTATTTAAAAAATATTACACTAATGACCAATTATTGGTTAAAAACAAACCAAAACCAAAATGTTGCCTGGCAAAAAGAAAAATGAAATAAAAAATGAGGGAAAATGTACTAGACTATTTATAGGTGTGTTTACTTAAGTTGCAGGAGTTGTGCCTGTCTGCCATATCTGAGGATGAAAACTAAAGCCGACATATCTGAGATGATGAGAAGGTAATGGGAGGCTGCAGGGACTGATTGGCAGAAACACAACTGTCTACCACCAATGCTGAGTGAATACGATGACGTGTAACACCTAATGTTTGTTTCATAAAATTAAAGCCTACATACATAACCTGTTTCTGACACACAATGGCAAAGGCCATTAGAAAAAGTGTCTAGAGCCACCCACCTGTTTGCAACTGATTCCAAGAGAGCAAAGAGCTGTTCAGCCTGGTCTGACTGTGGATCAAAATCTAATGAATTTCTAATGATATCCAGAGCTTGCATATTCCACCGAGGGTCCAAGGGGATCACAAAGTCATCTAGTTTAAAGAAAAAGAAAAGAATTATATAATTAACATGCCTGGCCTTAGTTGAGTATTTTTACTATTTCCTGTCCGTGTGAACATGTGATTCCAGCTTTCAAATGAATTAAACAATTAATTATCAAAACAAGAAACACTAAAGGCTAACTCTTTTCATTAAGGCTTTGTATTATCTAAAGTAAATATATCCTGTATACTTTCCTTTCAAGTGAAATATTTTATGCTGAAAACTCTAATTATCAGTAAACAAAAGAATCTTCAAATTAGAAGAGAGAGAGAATCTAAATGGTAATGTTTCTCATTTCGATCAGTGACTCTCTAAGAGCTGAGGGCCAGCGAGGCAGTCTTAGACTACTTCTCATCTGCCACATCACATCTTTGGAGCCATGGTAACAGAGGGAGCTGTGGACAGTTCCCTGAAGTTTTCAGGAAGGAACCAGTAGGTAAATACCTCTTATATTCGTCTGTAATAGTTTTAAGACATTACTGACTCCAGCTGAGAGAGAAGTTGAGTAAAATTTCCTAAGAGCAGTGGCACTGGCTTCCAGATGAATCCGCACTGACTCTGTAGAAGGAGAGACATTGTTAAGGTCCAAGGCTGTGCTGTCCAAATGAACTTTGTGCAATAGTGCAAGAGTCATGAGAAAGACTGAACTGGGGCTAGGGCAAATAAAGCACTGGTTTACAAGTTACTCGACTCTCAAGACTTTATGTTCTATTCATCTATGTTACTATCTCTGTCTAGTGACAATCATATAAAACAATCTAAAGAAAAACATCACAAATTCCCTCTGTATGTATGTATGCAGTGGCTTATCTGTAAGTTTTCAGGAAGCACAAGAGTTCATATATATTAAGTTACTAAGGTAGACTTTATTGTTTTTGAGATAGGGTTTTCCTTTTTAGCCCTGGCTATTCTGGAACTCTTTTGGTAGACTACAGTGGCCTCAAACTCACAGAGATCTGCCTAGCTCTGCCTCTCAAGTGCTCAGAATAAAGGTGTTTACTCACCACTGCCTGGGTTGACATTTTTAAATAGGTATGTGTACAGGAAAGATGTTGGACAATCTTGGGTGCTTAGAACCTTCTAACTCCTTTGAGATAAATCTCTTATTTGTCTGGAATTTACCAATTAGGTTACACTGTCCAACAATTCCCAAGCCTCCTGCTGTCTCCCTGTTGCTTCCATTACAAGTAATTCCTGAGTTCCCACTTCTATGTCTAAGACTTGTGAATTACCCATTACCAACAAATCTGATGTCCTATAATTTACAATGTAGGAGTTTTCACTACTACTTTTGTTTTCCTCCTTTGAATAAATAACAAATTAAGCACAGGCTTGGGGCTGAGCACAGTGGTAGAAGCTTTTAATCTCAGCACTTGGAAGGCAGAGGCTCGTAGACCTTTGTGAGTTCTTAGGCCAGCCAGAGCTACATAGTGAGACCCTGTCTCAAACAAACAAAAAATAGAATCTTAAGAACCTTTAGGGTAAATAAATTATCAAAAACAACACTATTCTCAGAAAAAAAATCTAAATAACAAATTTAAAAAGTGACATGATGCAATACCTTTTCCTCCTGAACTGAAAAGGACAGTCCTGAAATATTGAGGCATTTCTCTTGATACACAGAGGTAGACATCTCCCTAATTTAGCAGCTATATAAACAATGCAGTGTCACACTTTTTTTTTTTTTTTTTTTTTTTTTTTTTTTTTTGCTGTTTCTCAGTCATACTTTCAACAGTGTAGTAGTCACAAACTAACATGTCTGCCAAGGCTCTTGAAACAAGGGAAACATATGTAACCCCTCTCACCTGTACAAGCTTTGCTACTTACCGAGCCCCTGTGGTATGTTCTTGGCTAAGTGACAAAGCCACTTAACTCTGAGCATCCAATCCTGATTGGTTGCTCTTTCTATGAGCAATTTAACAGCCATGGCTAAAACCTCTGGTTCATCGATCCAGCAAGTATCTACTTCCACTGCATTGAACGTCAGGTTCTCAGGGCTACAAGTCTGCATAATGTTCTTTAAGTCTTGTAAAGTAAGAGGCTGACTCCTAGAACTCACAGAACAAGAAAAGGTAGAATTAGAACTGTCTTTTACATGACATTTCAAAATAAAATAAAACAACAACAACAAAACCCCCCAAAACAGTGATAGTTGGTTTACAAATACCAAAGACAAAAGACCCCTAACCCATACTGAGGGATGGAGTGTGGCTGACAGGAACATTCTCAGCACGACCAAGGCCTGAACTCATTCGGACTGCCTTCTGTGAGCATATATCAGCTATAGCCATAACATCTGGCTCACCAGTCTAGAAGGATCTACTTCTGCACAGGACTTGTAAATGCATGGGACTGATAACAAACAGTAAAAATGGGATGGCTAGACAGTAAGTAGCCACAAATGCTGGGTGGGCTACACTGTGCTCGCCGTTCTTGGCAAAACCAAAATCTATCCAAGAGAACACACTGAAGATTCTGCTGACCTTGTCCAGCTGCTAGTCTTCAGGCTCATCCTGTTGAGGCAGTATGCTAGGATTTGCCCGTCACTCCTGACGACAGAGAGTCGAGAGTCTTCTGTTGTAAAGAGAGCTGAAGGCAGAGAATCTGGCCACAGCCCTGTGGCAATAATGGAGTGTCCCCAAGTTTCCCTAGCTTGCAGAGATGAAGTATGACTTTCCAGCAAAGCCTGCACAAGCTGTAAAATGAGAAGCACAGAGTCAAGGGCACTGACAAAGTACTGTCATCAAAATTATCAACAGACAAATATTTGAAGGAATCTAGGGTTCACTTGTAAACACTTCTCAGACACACTCTACAATAGTTAAATTGTTTTGCCAATGTTTCAGGAAAAGAACATTTACATTTAAATTAATTCCAGGAATGCACACAGATACTAGATCTTTAACTGGAATAAAACAGAAGTCAACTCTCTTAAAAGTTGCTATCCACAGAAATAATTTCCTCTACCTCAGTGTTACAACTTGGATAGTGGTATGAAACATTCACAGTACCTTCTGATTTGCTGCTGAATGCTGAGAACACACATAAACTTCCCAGCATGCTTCAAAAAAGGCTTTGTGTAAGCTCAGACCACGCTGTAGGTACTGAACAATGAGTATGGCTGTGTGACTGAGAGTGGAGACAGATGATGTTGGAGAACCTATAAAGATAAAACATTGTCATAAATGACCAATGGCTTTCTAAAACCTTTGATAAAAAAAAAAACCGACAAATATGGGGCTGGACAGATAGCTCTGCAGTTAAGAACACTTTCAAAAGGACCTGGGTTCAATTCCCAGCACCCACATGGCAGTCTGTCTGATCTGACACCCTAAAACAGAAATACATGGAAGCAGAACACTAATGTATGTAAGTAAAAATATTTAAACAACAATAACAACAAAAACCCAAACAAACCAAATATGTTCTGATAAATATGCCTTTACATTAATCTTCTGTACACTGACTCTTAACCATGTATTTGTTTTACATCTAGGGTCTCCTAAGGGCACAACAGATGTTGAAGAACATTACTACCACTTGCCCCATCCACCTTCTCTCTTATTCCCTGGCATCCTGCAGTGAATCTGAGAACTCTTTCACAAGTGTCACATGTATCTTTAATCTCAAGCTGACATACACCAAGGACGGCAATGAGTATGACCTATAAAGGACCATGGGGGAACCACAGGTCTACGAAGTCACAACTGCTGTCAATATTAACTAATTCTGACACTTTATCAACTCACTAGGCCTCATCTAGGACAGGAATACATGCTTGCAGAACAGACAAGCATGTACCCAGCACAGAGCAGTTATTTGGTAAATGGTATTTCATTTATCACTACTCATCCTTTTAACATAAAGAAAAGAAATGACAGAAATTAGAGCTGCTTCAATTCAAAGTTTCTACCTTATTTCTCCTTCATAAGGGCAAATGGTCACCCAAGAGATATGAAAAGGCAGAAGTACTCAGCAAACGGTCCCTGCTGCAGGAGCACATATCCACTATTATCTTAATTATGTGTGTATGTGTGAATCTGTGCTTCAAATATGGGTGTCCAAGTTTCAGGAGACGGTGTCAGATTCCCTGGAGCTGAAATGGTGAGCCCATTGACAGGAATGCTGGGAATAAAATGCCAATTTTTGGAAGAGCATGTGCCTGTAACTGGTGAGTGATCTCATAGTTCCCTATGGAGCTTAACACACTGATGGCTACACTTCTCCCAGATGAGAACTCCATTCTTGAAGTATCTGAATTTCACATTTTAAACATGTGACCCTGATCTCTTTTATTTCAATGTACACCAAATGAGAGCAATCTAGGACTGCATGGAACAACCTGAATTGCTACTGGACTAAAAACTGCAGAGGCCCTGAAATCAAGATCCTCACCTCTAACAAGGCTCTGGACTCCTGTGTGCAGAGCCAAGAGGATGTCACACACACTGTCCCCCACCAATCCAAGGCTGTGCAGCACAACTTTTAAATCCAGGGTATCTGGGATGCCCTCATCCTCTTCTCCTGAAATGTAGATTTCAAGTCCACGGTTCCTCATAGCTCGGGAAATTTCTCCATGAACAGGATCCATGGAGAGAAAAAGCCTAATAAAGAGGAAATTATAAGGGAAATTGATGAGAGAGAAAAATCAAACCTCAGAGCAACCAAAGGCCTCTAGCCCAATTGTTATGGGCAAATTATATGTCCCTCACCTACAAGGAATTCATGGAAGATACGAACTCCATCTCACCGTGTGATACCTGTACCTCTTTTTTAATACATGTCAATACCAGTCAATCAGTTTCTCTAAACCTACTTTTGCTTTTAAAATTTGTTTTTATCTCTGTGTATGTATTTGAGTCTGTTTACACAACTGTGTGTGGGTGCTTACAGAGGGTGCCAGATCCCCTGAAGTTAGAGTTTAAATAGTTATGAGGTACCCAATATGGGTGTTGGTAACCAAACCCCAAACTTCTGCAGGAGCTGCAACCACTGAGACATTTCTCCACCCTCATATCCTGGCTTTCCTAAGGAGCTATGCCACGAACTTACAAAGTCTTACTTTCAGATCCTCCCCAACTCAGGCCAAGCCTATTTATTATTCTTATCTACCCACATAGACAGACAGGAGATCAGTAAACTCCAGTCTTGGTGAGGTTTTCTACTTCTGTGACAAAACAGCATGAGAGATTATGTCAACTCACAGGTCCACATCACAACCCATCATCTAAGGAAGTCAGGGAGGAACTGAAGCCAGCCAGGGATCTAGAGGCAGGAGTTATTGGCACAAGCATGGTGGACTGCAGCTTACTGGCTTGTTTCAGCCTGGCTAATTTACAGTATCCAGGACCACTTTGTTGGGAGCCGACTTTAGCAGAAAGCGGCTAGATCAACTTTGCAGCCATCTGGAACCATATACCCTGACGAAAGATTTGGTTTTCAATAGCCTACAACAGCTGAAGCACACTCTGATATCCCACATATTTTGTGTTGCTGTTTACTGCCCCCAGCTGCAAGGTGCACGTGGTAGTCACGCCTGCAAGGCATGCAGTTCACGTGCTGTCCACGTGCTATCCACGCCATACATGCTTATAAGGCGCACGTGCTATCCACGCCTGCAAGGCATTGCGGTGCACGTGCTGTCCACGCTATAGACGCCTGTAAGGCTTACGTCATATCAACACCTGCAAGGCACGTGGTATCCACGCGCCTACAAGGCACGTGGCAAAAGCCTATAAATAGCTCAGAATTCCCTTCAATAAACGAGACTTGATCAGAATCTCTGTCTTGTCTCCATTCTTTGCGTCTCTTCCCCTTTATCCTCTCTCTCTCTCTCTCTCTCTCTCTCTCTCTCTCTCTCTCTCTCTCTCTCTCTCTCTCTCGCTAGACCCTGACCCTCGGACCGGAACGGGCAGTACGGGCTGCAACACCACTTGACCAGGAGTAGCAAGGCCCAGTGAGTTGGACCTTCCTACATCAACAATCAAGAAAATATACTACAGACTTGCCCATAGGACAATCTAGTGGGGATTTGTTTTTCAGTGGAGGTTGCCTTTTTTAAAACAACTCTAGTTTGTATCAAGCTGACATAAATCTAGCTTGCACAACTTTTCTGTAACAGACAATTTCTCTTCATCAATGTCACTCCACATCTTCATTTAGCTATCTGACATCTCTACTTATGTTAGAAACAAAAGAACAGATTTATGGCTGGCTGTCCCATACCAAACTTTCTCCTTTGCCAGTATACCCCTTCTCAATTACAGCCTCTCATTTGCGTAATTACTCCAGCCCAAACCAGAGATACCATCCTTGTCTCTTTCCCTCAACTCACAGGACCCACCCATATGACCACCCCCCCTTCTCCCTAGGCTACCAGCAAAGAACTGTACTGACTTCCTACCTTCTATGCCTTACTGTTAGTTAACCTTAGAGAAGGACCTCACTTCCTTTTGTAGTCTACTGACCTCAAAGCCTAGTAAGTACCTGGCAAACAACTGGCCCTCAATACATTCTCTTTAACAGAACGATCAAGTGGCCTTCTTAGAACATGGTGCACAGTGTACAGAGAGGCTCTATTTGATGTCTGCCTTTGTTTCTGAAGCCACCAAATTCTTTATTAATGTAAAAGACAGGAGTACCTGAAATTGGGATTTGGTGTCACTGTGCAAGTGGATCCATCTACCATTCCTCTCTCGTTAATTGTGAGCACACCACCAGGTTCGAGTAAGGCATTCAGACGATCCAGCACTGATGGACTGCAGAGAGAATTCAAATGGTATTCAGGCCGACATGTTGCCTTCACTCTACTATTCTTGCACAAGTCCACACTTGAATTTGGACCCACATGTCCCTTCGAGAGATCATTCTTTTAGAGACTGTGATTTCTTCCAAGAGTCAACTCCCTTTTCTCATTCCCACTCTCAAAGGCACATAGTTTGATAAAAAGTACACACATTCCATGAAATATGGAAAAGCAACACATAGGTCCCTCTTCTCAAAATTACCAATATACTTGAAAGTAACTGGATTTCAAACAAAAAACATCCAGAAAAAAGTTCCAAGAGCAGAAGCCACCACTTAAAAATAGTTTCTTATTTTAGCAATTTTCTACTTGTCCATTTTCTCATAGTGGGATAGAAAGTAATATGGATTGTGGTCATTAGTCATATGTATTTACTGATGTTTGCCTGTATTAGCTCTTGCATTTAAAATGGCCTTAACAAGAGATTGATGATGTTAATAGGAAGCAATCCAATGACCAACTCAGACTTCACTACATGATAGTCTAAGAATGGCTGGAGATGCAATGCTAGTGAGACAGCTAACAGGTTAAAAATACAGAGCCTCAGTGTGAGTCTTTACAATTAACAAACACAAGCCAAGTTCCAGTCACACCCACTCATGATTGTACAAATAGTTCTTACTTGCAGAAATTCACATTGTCCATCAGAAGCCAATCACCAGACTTTAGGGCCTGAACTAACATGCTGTCAACCCACTCAAAGCTGCCATGACTCCGGCCACTGGCTGACTGCAGAAGCTTTGCCCCGAAAGCCCGGAAATCTTCGACAAGTTTGGCAAAGTCTATAATGTTACAGACAAGAATAAGCATCCAGTACTCAATGTTAAAGCAAGGCACTTCAGCCTCCTACCCAGGAAAACCCCAAACAAATCCCAACACTTGTTTAAACACAGCTAATAAAATTATGTTTATTACAAACACTTTCAAAAACTACAATTTAATAGCTACATACTTGAAGTTAACTCTGATGAATAATTTCAGTGTGTTTCAATTTTTCAAATGTCTGAAAAAATAAAGTCTCTTACCCATCATAATTTTATATTAAAGAGCTATAAACTGGCATAGCAGAATTACTGCCACTAAAATCTATCCATCCACCTATCTATATATGTATTACATAAATACTTTATAGTCTAATAATGACAGCCCTTATCTAGAATTCTTCAAATGGTCTTTTGTTAGAAATTATTTTGTATTATTGGATTCTTGCTGAGCCATTAGTATTGGGGGTTGGACAGGAGCTGTCCCTGACCAACAAGCACCTCATGTATACCAAGTGATGCTATGTAAACCTGGCTCCCCAACTTAAAGTTGATTGGTTAATAAAAGGCTAGAGGCTGTGATCAGGCGGTGGGGAAGGGGGGAGTGCTCAGAACTGAGTAAGGAGTCTCAGGAGTGACCATAGGAGAAGGAAAAGTAGAGAGAGGAGACCACCATGAATGGAGATGGACCATGAGCACATGGATAGGAGAAATGGGCTCTAAGTGCAGGCTGATGGACCAGAAATAACCCAGGTAAGGCCTAAACAAGTAACAAGGGACATATGGCTGGGATGTAAGCTAGAACAGTTCACTACCTGCCCAATCTACGCTTACAGCTTATAAATAAAATACCAGGACTGGGTCTCTTTTATATGCACCAACTAGAATAAATAATTCATCTACACATGAGAGTATGCTTAAGTTCCCATTTTTAACTTGAAAACTGAGGAGAAAACAGGAGAGAACACAAGGCAGCACAGCATTGTACCTGAGAGCAGGGAGGGAAAAACCAAGATGAAGGCTTTTGTAGAGAGTATAGAAAAGGGGTGGGAAACCAAAGAAGACAGGTGTCTCACTGAAGCAAGACAGGGGGGGCAACTAGACAGAGCAGCAGAATACTTGAAAGGAGGGGCTTCTGAGAGGACGCAAAGCAAAGGGCCAATGTGCTTGTGGCTAAGTAACCCTGCATATCCATAAAGTCATCTGCCCAAAGATGAAGCAGCAATTACAGGGCTGGAGCAACCCTGGGACTCTTTTCAGTTACCACCAGCCAAAGAGAACCCTCAGCAAATGAGATGCTTTAGGGGCATGCCACAAGAGAAAATGTTCCTCCTCTCCAGTCCTGAAAAGCTTAAAAATTATCTTAAGATTAAAATAATCCATAGGGAACCTATTGCCTATCAAGAAAAGTCCAAATATAACATATCAATAATATGATATAATGCAGTGCTTCACAACTTAAAAACAATGTCTAACATTCTATCAAATTTACAAGAAAGATGAAAATGCTCACTTTGAGAGGAAATGAATTAAAAGAAAACAAAAACCACTTGCTGGTCAGATAACAGACTGGCTTGTAGCTGGATAGACACACAATGAGGAACAGAGCTTAGTAACCAGGCATTTTAGTATTTGCTTTTTCAGTGGCATCAATCTGAAATCCCATTTCTCAGCATTTTACTTTAGAAGTAAACCTTCTAGTTTTGAGGAGTAATCACTACATATATTAAAAATATGATGTGACATCCATTAATATATTCCTATAAATACAACAGTATGGTAATGTTTGAGTGTATGACACACACACATCATATACACATACCTGCTTTGGAGTATGAGTTAATTTTATTATTGAGCCGTTGCATAAGCAGCAATACTGCTTCCAGTTTGTTGACAATCTCTATGGTGACACCTTTACCATCTTCACCAAGACATTTAGGTTTATATGTCAGAAGGAAATGGCTCCAGGCTCGCAACACTACTTCTGTGTCATCAGCACTGATAAGAAGACTATCCCTTAGCAGGACCCTGACAGTACGCTCTACCTTCTCAAGTAGTAGCCTCCAAGGTCGGATAATATCAACCTGAAATTTCCAAAGCACATCAAAAGCCATTGGCCAGGGTGAGAGGATACTGCTGCAAGTAGTCACCACCAATACAAAAGCCCCTATAGGCAGACCACAAGTTTATTATGTTACACCTGTCAATGTAAAAGTATACCAAGGTACCTGCTCAAATCCGCCCAGAAGCTCAGTAGTATCCATTGCACTATTCATAGCCATGATCTTTAAGGTATGGCCAGTAAGGTGTGCAAGAAGCTGGACCAGGCTGGTCTTGCCCACAGAGGCTGGCCCCACAAGGATGACCATCCAACTCATCTGCACACACTTCATGATGGGTTCCAGAGACTGGAATGATTGGTGTAGGAGTGACAGGGGCCGGCGGGATGGGTGAGGAACATAGCTGCTGCGAGAAAGGACCGAGTAGCCAATCTGAAGAAAACATAGAAGTCATATGTAGTGACATAGAAGCCATGGAAAATTGTCATAGGGAAAAGGATTATTCCAGTCTGTTTACCTGAACATCATAGGGAGTGATATGAAATAGTCTAGTTCCTATGTATGGCATGGAATTGGAAGCAAACACATCCTTAAACACAGTGATAACCTAAAGGAAGATAATGCATTGAGAATATAAATCATCTTATAAATCATTATAAATTCTTACACGATGCTGAAATGGATGGTCCTAGAGAACAAGCAGAGCAACAAGTTACTACACTTAAGACAAAACTAGCAAATGTTTCCTATTCCTTTAGTGTTCTCTTAGAAACGTCAGAGGGTAAGGCTGGGCATTGTAGCATATACCTATAATCACAGTATTGGAAGGGTAAGGCAGGAAGAACACAGGTTAAATGGCAAGTCTGAGCTAAATAGTACTAGTATAGCCTCAGGTACATCAAGACTGAGTGACCCAAAACAAAAAGCATACACTATATTAACAACAAAAGTAACTTGAGCTCAAGAACAGAGCAACGTGGCTGAATAAGATGGCTCAGTGGTTAAGAACACTGGCTGCTCTTCAAGAAGACCCCAGTTTGAGTTACAGTGCCCACAGGGCGGCTCATAACTGAACCTTCAGTTACAGGGAATCCAATGCCCTCTTCTGGCCTTGGTGGGCACCAGGCATGCACATAATGTAGATATATATGCAAGCAAAGCATCCATACACATAAAATTAAAATTATATAGTAGCTACATGACATCAAATTACTTGTAATTACAGTAAAAATTATACTATAAATTAAAATGAAGTTACGGGCACTATGGCAAATCTCAAGATAAAACATTTGCTTCTATGTCATAAAAATATTAGTGCTAACCTGAAGATTATGAGGAAAAATGCAGCAGCCAGAGAACTGCATTAGAAACAGGTAGGGACTGTTGGTGGGAGATGGGTAGGGGGTATTAAAATACTAAGTAGCACACATAAAGAGGAAAAGTTAGAATCACTCCCAAAACTGTATCATGTTGAAAAGCATTCTTATAATAAATAAAGCATATTCTTATAATTGTATATAAAAGTAAGAAAATAAAAGTTAAGGAAAGCCCAATCACTGTAGAATGGTGTAAGTGAAATCTTAAGAGGCATGGACAAAGTATTCTGTCACATGTTTCCAGCTACAGGAGCTTGGGCAATAGCTCACACCAAAGCTTACCTCTTCCTTAATGTTCTGAAGACGACAACATAAAAAACTCACTATCACTCAAAGCACTCTTAGCCACTGAACCATCTCTCCCACTCACAATTTTAATTGGTGAGATTTGGTAGAACAAAAGAGCCGGCAAAGCACCTAAGCAGGCTCACCCTATCAAGAGCTAATGCCACCAACAAGACTCTGTGACACATGGCTACTCTTTCAAAAGGTCAGGATGAAGCTTCCTACTCACATCTGTTTTGAGATTTAATGAGTAAGTCTTTAAGTCTACAAACTCAAATTTGGAAGAACAAAGTATGGTGGAACATGCAAAAGAGGCCAAAGTGGAAAGATTATATGAATCCAGACATTTTTGATCAGCCTTGGGCAACACAGAGAAGTCCCTTAAAAAACATAAACACACATGACATAACTCTATAAGCTACAAACTCTAGTTATCATGTCCTTTTTACAAATACGTACGTAACCTTACCGCATTTAGACTCAAATTATCTTCTCTTTTATATCTACCTATACTTTCTAGATAAAATACATTAAAACCAAGGAAGTTCTAGCAATTCTGGTCTAAGGTTTGTGCCTATGGGGAATTATAGACACAAAAGCAAATTGTCTAGATTCAAAACTCTGCTAGGATAGGAGGGTGCTTCATCCATTCTAGCAACTTCAGAATTTCCAAGAGTGTTGGTATTCTTGTGAGATGATTGTTGATCTATGAAGAGGGAATTGCTTTCTACAGAGAAAGATAAATGAAGTATGAGACTCACTTTCTCTTTGTCCTCCCTGGTTCTCATTCTTTCACCATAAACAAGAAACACATGCTGACCAGGATCATAGCAGCCAGGAGATTGGTCAACCAGCATCAACTGACACCAGCGGAAAAGGTCTCGGAGGTTGAATTCCCAGGGCCCCCCTTTTTGTCCCCATTTCTTCTCAACAGTCACTTCGTGATCAATCTAAAAATAAAACATTCTTATTGAAAAGCATATCCTATCAGGAAGTGTACTTTGTACTAACAATATATTACATATGGGATCTATAATGGAAATTAATAGGTTTTATTCAAACAGCTCCTTTTAACCTAAACCTCCAAATGCCAAGAAGACCCTGCAAGCATTAATGCTATGCCCTACAATACACAAAGGATATAGCTACCAAAGGGTAGCCAACATCCTAGTACATGTGGACCGAAATCTGCAACTTTCTTTTGTTAGACTGGTAATTTGGAAGAGTCTTGTATTGAAGAAATGCTGGTTCCAAAGAGCCAGAAAAATACAAATTGGTACTTACATGGTTATTGAAAGCTACCATTTTCTTAACAATATGTTTGTCAATGGCTGGGAACAAAGTACTGGCAATGAACTCCATGTCAACTACTGTAAGGGGATCCACAAACACCTATAAAATCCAAACATGACACAACATTAATGCTTTTCTCTAAAAAATACTAGAAAACCCGACCACTCTATGTGCCGTTTCTACACCAATAATTGAGTTTTAGAAATTTGTGACAATGAAGACTTATAAAATTTTCAAAATACATTTAACAGGCTTGGCTTTCAAGCTATATCTAATAAGTTAAAGAGGCAATGTGCAATTTTCACTTTTAAACTCCATTGTTTTCAACAATTTCCTACAAGTACTCTTAAATAACCTTCAGATTCAGATGGACAGTAAGAACACGGTCACTATCAAATTCACCACACTTTCCAGTATTTAAACAATTTTAATAATAAACATTTTAAAAAACTACTTTACTATTTCATGTGTTTTGACCGTACGTATGTATGTGTGTGTATGTATGTGTGTATGTATGTATATTTGTATGTATGTATATCACATGTGTATCTGATACCCAATGAGGTCAGAAAGGCTGTCAGATCCCCTGGGATGGGAGTTACAGACGGTTGTGAGCATGAACAACTGTGCTGGGAATCAAACCAGGGTCCCCTCCAAGAGCAGCCAGCTCTTAACTGGTGAGCCACTTCACCAGCACAATAAACATTATTAAATAACACTCAGAATATTGTCAATCATCAGTGAACAGGGATATTAGAGCTAACAGCTACAGGCATTTCAAAATTCTAAGTCAAAATGAAAAATACCAACTTAAATAAGCATGTGTATATACACATCCCTTTGTAAAAATGAATAAAGATTTAACATATTTTTGATTTTGTTAATAATAGATGGAGGGATACAGTACTTTTTATTAATAGCAGTTCCTGGTTTTTTTTTTTTTTTTTTTTTTTTTTTGAGATAGGGTCTCACTATGTAAGCTCTGGGCATCCTGGAACTCCAAAGAGGTCAACCTGCCTTTGCTTCCTGAGTGTGGAGATTAAAGGTGTGTGTCCCCACCAGCTTTCTATTCTCACATTCTAAAAGCTGAAATACATTACTTTCATTATAAAACTTGTAAAAAATTTTGTAACAGAGGGTCACTTGAATTCATTAATGACCAGCCTCTACGCCAGAGTATATTAATGAAGTTCTTCAGAGGGCAGTAATCTGTCTTCTAAATGACACCAAGATCTCCAGGTTATAGCAGAAACAGGATAAAGACAGGGAAGGAGGACTTCTTTTCAGGAGACCATTTAGCAGGCCGTCTATCATGTACACAGTGGGCATACTAATAGTGACCTTGGTTTCTGGAGCAGCAGGAATCTTACCTGAGTGAATCTGTTAAGGAAAGACTTAGGCAAGCCCTTTCTCCCACCTCCTTGTCTAAAGGGGTTTTGACAACCAAAAATCCTGGTCTTCTCATGCTGAACTTGAAAGCTCATGCCTAGCTCTGGTACATAGATCTCTCCTCGATGATCAAAACAAGCATTGAGTCCTTCCAGTACGGACTGAGAAGCCAGGTTCAGCTATTTGGGAGAGAAAGCACAAATATTCATTTCATTATTTCACTGTACAACAACAACAACAACAACAGCAACAACAACAACAACAACAACAAAAAAAACACCAAGAAAATAACTATGGGTAATAAAGTAAAATAGGTTTTCTTAAAGTCAGAAACTCTGACTTATTATTATTATTACTTATTTTATTTCTTATATATTGCAAGAGGTTCAGAGTCTATATAAACTATTTTATATACAAATTTAAATTATACATAAATAAAATTTTATTAATATTCATCAATTAGGGCTTGAATATGGCTGTCCTTTTTTAGATTTATCTATTTTATTTTATATAGGTTAGTGTTTTACTAGTATGTATGTATGTATGTATGTACATAAGCATGTAAGCCACATGTGTGCCTGGTGCCTGTTGAAGTCAGAAGCTCTCAGATCCCTTGGAAATGAAGTTATAGATGGCTGTGAACCACTAATATGAAGACTGGAAACTGAACAGCAGTACTCTGAAAGAGCAAGATGTGTTCATAACCAACCAACCAACCAACCAACCATCTATCCAACCCGTTGTATAAATTTTTAAGTAAGATAAGGAAAACTATAGACTAAATTTTTTTAAAGAGCTTTAAAAATCTTTGCCCACAGTCAGTCATGGTAAGTAACTTACATTGGCCTCTCTTATAACATGTGCAAATACCAGTTAACTTTCACCAATAGCTTAGTGATCAAGGACATAATGAATGAGAAGAGCTAACTAAACTGGCCCGGAGCTCATGGATATGAGAGGTTAATGCTCTTTAGATACACTGAAAAAAGCAACTGGAAGATTGTAAGTCAGCAAAATGCAATCATCTGAGTTAATTCTTAATTTCCCCAAGACAGTTGCTGTAAGTGCATATTCAAGCCCAGAATGACGTGCAATCCCTGGATGCGAGCTCAAATACTGCCACTGTGGGCTTTAACGCAAAGCTAAGCGTTCTCTTTTGCTGTGTAATAGATACTGTGACTTGGCCCCCACTAGAACCAGGGGTATCTATCACTCCATGCTATCTACTCTGAGCAGTAGGTAGCAACTCCATTGGCTGATTCTCATAGAACCCTCTATGTCATCCAGCACCAGGGGAGGGGTCTGTGTCAGTAAAGCTGTCACCCACATCATTTCTTCTGCTCAGCACTTTCATTGTTGTGATCCTTCCAGACACTTTCTGAATTAATTAGATCACTTGGAAATGAACTCAAGACCTCTGGAAGAGCAGCCAGTGCATTTAATGATTGAGCCATCTCTCCAGCCCCAAGGTATAGTTTTTCTCTGGTGAAAATTCAATCTGAAATAGATTCAGGTGAAGGGATGCCAGTGGACTAGGGAATACAACATGAAGTAGCCTTCTGTATGCACCCTGCCAAGTGAAATCTCTGACTGGATATGAAACGAAAGACCCTTTTATTAGTCTTGTCTGTCCTTGCCACAAGCTCTTCCTCTAACACGCCTGCTCTCACAGCTGCCTTCTCACCGACCTGTGATCCCATTTTGGCACTGATGCTCACCTCATCCAACACAACCCAATGGCCTGCTTTCAAAGCTGCCAGCAAGGGGCCATCACACCAGGCAAACTCTCCACCTTTGCCACCCTCAACAGGCAGATCCGCTCCAAACAGATCAGTTATGTCCTGTAACAAAGGCCACATCATTACCAAAAACCAACCAACCAACCAAACACCAGTGACAGCCAAATCTCCTGAAACCCAAAACCCTAAATATGAAAAGATAAATAACTGGGTAGACTTCATACAATACTCCTGCCCCTCATTTTTCCTGGAGTGATGGAAATTAAATCCAGATGTCCCAACTGCTCCTGACAGTCTTTAGCAGGAGCACGAGCATGCTCCTCAAAGTTCTGGTAAGAACTAGCAATCTCCTTTAGTTGATGCTCAGATTATCAGTCTTTTGGGAGACTAACTGGTGAGCTCCGACATAAACACTGACAAAGAACAAAGCCCAGGCCTCACTCCCCGATCATCATTCATTTCTGTCTCACACTTAAGGAGACTTTTTGAAAAAGTTACTTTAAGGTTTCTGAGAAAGAAAAAATACATAAAAATGATACATTATACACCAAAATGAGTAGTCCTTTGTGAAAAGAAAATTAGAATTAAAACATCTAAATGAAAGGAAGAATATTGCAGGTGCCACCTATGAAAAATGCAGAAGACTTAGTTTGGATGCTTCTGTGATGTCACCACATGACATGCTTTTGGTGCTGAGAATCCTGATTTCTCATCAGGAAACTCTAAGGGTATACAGACAATCTTTCCTTTCTTCATCTCATTTTAGGATACCTAAGCTTACCGTCTGCTCTGACAAGTTGATTCGAACCAGGGTATTTCCTGAAGCCTTTGCTAATGCAGCCACCAAACTTGTTTTGCCAACACCAGGTGAGCCCTCCAGAAGAATGGGTTTGTTCAGTTTAGCAGCTCTTAAGAGCCTCTGGGCATTCATAGCTGTGGTCCCTGCACTGAGTGCATAGTCAGCAATACTGTGCCCATTCAGGACAGGTCCTTGAGTAAAGAAGAGCAGAGTCAGGTGAGTCACCATCAGCTGACGACTACTGGAATGAACACATTTATCCCCTTTCAGAACTCTGCGGCTTTTGGATCTATAAAATGCCTTACAGGAATTTTGAAGCCCATAACATATTTTTCTCAATTGTGCCTAGTACACACCACCACAAATATAGGTCTATCTGCAGACACAACCTTAGTAGAATCCATGTTTATGAGCGTCACTGCTCTTCTCCATGTTTCATGGGCTCAGAGAAGAGGGTGCGAGACAACAGATGACCCTGACAGAAGTCATAAGATGTAAGAGCGCTGTAGAAGGTGTGCAATCAAGCCAGAGGCCCTGGGTCAATCCTAGCACCACAAATTAACAAATATTTGGCAGAAGCAATTTAATGATCAGGAGAGCCAGGATCAAAAGTGAAATCTGTCTCTTATACCTCATTCATCATTCAACCACTAATTCATCAACCTAACTAAATAAACAGACATTTTCTGAGTTTCTCCAACTGCCAGCCAATATACACACACACATACATACAGCAGCTGACACTGAGAGGAAGACAGAAAAACTACCAGCTCTTAAGGGTCCACAAACCTGTTTTTGTAAAAAATATAACAGGATTTATAGTTAACATCCATTATAAAACATCAGGGCTTGTTTATGGGCTTGCTAGCTTTAGTGGATTTTTGAGAAAAATAATCCTGAGTACCACATACAAAACTAAGTCATAACAGAAATAGTTTTATAAGCTAGAGGAGGGGAATACTATTTATTATAAACTACTATTACCTCTTGGTATAAAGAATGGATGAACTCCCCAAAGGTCATTTAAGCTAGTGAATTCTTTATGTTTGAGTCTATCATAAATCTTCAACTCATCTTTCTGATGTTCTGTCAGTCGGACTATCTTGGAAAGTTTCTTAATTAGGAATTTCAGACATTCTTCACGAGCCAAGAGGGCTGTACCAAATCCAGAGGAAGTTACCCCTACAAAGAAGAATCAGGTCATGAGGGAGTTAGCACCATCAAACCCACTGTGATTAGTGAGAGCTCAAACCTTTACTGAGGAAAAGGGCCTCAGCAGAACTACAGGCTCCATACAGCTTACACTGTAAAACATCCCTGAGGAAGATGGGGAAGAATGCACATCCAACAGTCTCTCCAATTTATCCACCACCAAATAGCATTGTCTTCAGGGATGAACTGCTGTTGACCCAGCACAAGCTGATCTGAAGACTCAGCTCCTTTCTTTACTTACTATGTGTGTGTTTAGTGTGGGGCAGGAGGTTGTACTCATGTGCCCCAGCCAGGAATGGAGGCCAGAGGACAACTTGTGGAAGACAGTTCTTTCCTCCTATAGTGTGGGATTCAGGGCTCAAACTCACAGTATCAATCCTGGTGACAAATGCCTTTCCACCCTGAGCTATCTCACTGGCTGATCCCTTTATTTAGGACTTATCTACCAACTTTTTCATGTATGAGGAGTGTGGGAAGTACACACTTAAAATAATTCTGAAAATATATGATCTAGTTCTGCTTCCTTTCCCAACTCTCCTCTATCTGTCAAGCCTACTGTCCCCAAGAGAAAACATACCAGAACCTATTCCATCTATGTACACCAGGCATGCGGCATGGACAAAAGACGTCACAGTAGAGATGGTCTCTAGCCTTTTCATAGCAGCTTCCTCCGCCATTGAGTTCATGAAGTTAACCCAAGACAGAATATCTCTGATACTGACCACACACTTTCGTCCAAACTCCTGGTGGATCAGCCAGGTAATAAAATCCAGCATCACCTCAGCTATGTCAGCTCCTTAAAATAAAGCAACAAGAAACTTCTATAGAACAGTGAGGAGGCAAGGTCTTTTTGCTTCTTAGTTACATAAAAAATGTTGTGAATGTGCATCAAAGCTTTGTTTGCAAAGGAAGAGACTCAGTAGTTTTTATTACATGCTAAGCGCAGGACAACCTAGATGACAAGCCACACTCACCCTAAAACAGGTAAGTGTGAAGTTACTCTACAGTAACATTAAGAAAACAAACAACTTCAGCATTGATTTTTTTATTGTAAATAATCATTCCTGACCTAAGAAAAAAAGGAATTGCTTGAGAAAACAACTGATCTGCCTTCTGTACTGATGCTAGCTCCCATGTTTGATAGTTGGGATTTTCTGGTTGAGTCCTTCCCACCCCACTTTTCTCTCCTCAACTCAACATAAGTTGGAGTCATTTTTAAAAAGGGAGTCTCAACTGTCTCTATCAGGTTGGCCTGTAGGCAAGTCTACTAATCATTTTCTTGATTTATGGGCCCAGGCCAGCCCAGTGTGGGTTATGCCATCCCTCGAGTGTGTAAGACTGTAGGCTGAATAAGCCAGAAGGAACAAACCAGTAGGCAGTGTTCCGCTATATTCCCCTATGTCCTCTGCATCAGTTCCCACCTCAAAGTTCCTTTCTTGAGTTCCTGCCTGGCTTGTCTACGTGATGCATTGCAGTATAGAGGTATGAGCCAAATAAGGTTCTTCTTCCTCAAGTTGATTCTCATTATAGTGTTTATCACAGTAATAAAGAGCAAACTATGGCAGGAGTTACATATATTTCCAATTCATAAAGCTCACCGTGACCTAAGAGAATTTGTCAGTATTCTTTCTGGTGTAATGGGTAATGCTACCTTTTTGATGGCATTAGTTCAGTTCTTTCATTTATCTCTGCATGCTTCTAATCTAGGTATTAATCCATTTGGCAAATGGAGTAAGGCTTCACATAAAACTGTCTCAAGAACTGAATGGCTGTACTTATAAAAAATTTTGTATCATAAAATAATTGAAAACAAAAAACATCCTTACACAGTGCATATTTAAAGATCCAAAGCCCTGTGAATGAAATGTAGAGAGCTCTTTATAAAACTTCTGCAACGAACAGTAAACATTTGAAAATGGGGAATAATCCAGGAATATTGTAAAATGATCTTATTTCTAGTGTTTCAAAGACTGAGGCAGAAGGATCACAAGTGTGAAGTTGGCCTGGAAGCCAAGGATTTTACACTGTATCTCTCTGATCCACTGACAGATGGAATTGTGCATGTCTGCCTTACTCTCTCCATGCTCCATGGCTCTAGTCTTTAAAAAAAAGCACACCTCTGTTGGATCACTACAGTGCCAGTTTCTCCTAAAACAGCAAGGTGAGACTTGTATGTGGAGGTGATACACACACACCCTGCCTAGTTTCCAGAACCATCTTTCAGGATATATTTTAAAAGCAAAACAACATGTCCATAGATCACAATCCCAGAGAAGCACAAATCTTTCCTTTCTCTATTATTAAGAAAATAGATATGCAAAGAACTGTATGTATGTATGTATGTATGTATGTATGTATCTATGTATGTATCTATGTATGTATCTATGTATGTATGTATGTATCTATGTATGTATCTATGTATGTATGTATAACCAAATCTAGAGTCCAATTTAGTCCACTTGGTGTCCACAATTAAAACCTGTATTATCAAACCAATACAAAGTTTCAAAAAATGGTCAGACTTGATGTCTTAAGAATTGGCAACTTCATTGAGTTCAAGGCCATCGTGTCTACAGAGTGAGTTCTCGAACAACAAGGGTTGTCTTGAAAACCAGGGCTGGAGAGGTGGCTCAGCATTTAAAGAGCACTGACTGCTATTGCAGATGTCCGGAGTTCAATTCCTAGCAAACATATGGTGGCTCACGACCGTCTGTAAATGGGTCCTGGTGCTCTCTTCTGGTGTGTCTGAAGACAGTTACAGTGTACTCATACACAATAAATAAATAAATAAATCTTTAAAAAAAAGAAAAAGGAGTTTTAAAATATTATTCTGATTTCCTTTTGCTTGAAGGTGTTTTATAGTAAAATGGAAATTTGAAAGCAGAAAAGAGTAAAAGATTTACTTATGAAACACAAAGTTGTAAGTTAAAAGGCTTAGGGATTTTGCTCAGAGGTTTAAGTGCTTGCCACCCAGAGCTAAGGACTGATGTTTAAATCCCTGGCATTCATGAAAATGCTGGGTAGGCATGCTGTCCTGTCTATAATCCCAGTCTCAGACGATCAAGGAGATTCTCTACAGCAAGCTGGCTAGCAATAACCATATTGGTGTGTTATGGACTTGACTAAAAGACCTTGCCTCGATGAGTCAGATAGAACAAAAGACAGTTCCTGACTCTAGTCTGTCTCCACAAACATGTAAATATGCACACGCATACATATACAACCAACCTATAAAAATAGAAAGAGGAAAAAAATGTGAAAAGTTACTTTCAGAAGATAAGAGGCGAAAGCTGTTATTTCCCACAGATCTACTTGGCTTCTATTTCTCTCTCTTTCATTTTTATTACACATTGACTATACATACAATTGCTTTTCTATAAAAGATTTATTACTCCGAAAACAACAGCCCTTCCAACCATATCCACCAGCACCACCCACTGACTCACCTTTATGACCCACTCTGGCTAGAGACAATCCTGGACGAAGATTATGATTTATTATTTGAATTAAGTCCTCACGCCTTGTGCTTTGAGGGCACCATATTTCTGTAAATCGGTTTCGTAAGGCAGGAGACAGCTATAAGAAACACAATGACAAATGTGAATTAAAACCTGAAAGGAACGTTCACAGTGACTCCAACAAACACTAGATATCTTGCTTATTTATTTTCTCTGTTAGCAGATACAATTTACTGAAGACTAGGATCCTCACAGACGTTGCATGGTCTGTTTACTGCTGTTATGCAGAGCATCAGGACCTCAGGGAGGAAGTAGTAGCAACAACACACAGGATTCCAGGACTGGTCAAATGTGGCTACTACCTCTTAAGCCGAGATTCTTCCCTTTACTTTCTATCCAGTTACACAACTATCTTCCCCTGGAGAAGTACTATCTTGAGCAAAAAGAACATGTCATTTACATGGCTCCAAGGTGACATGTGAATTTCATCTCATACACGGCAAAGACTTGTTTAGCTCCTGCTGTCCTACAGCTTCTGTACTATCTACATTCTATTGTCCTATGTCATCAGAACCACTAATAACACAGGTTTCCAGTGCTATAGGGGCATCATTATTTGTCATCAACTTCTTAATTACTATCATCTACCTAGCATATTCCTAAGACAGTAGGAACAATGTCTATACCCAGGAGCAGCTCACCTCGGCTCCTGTTTCTCATATACACACCGCCTTTCAGGATGACCAATTCCTGTAGTACTTCCTCATCTAGAAGCTTAACTCCCTTTACTAGATAGCAAAAAGAAAGAGGTAGCTTTCTCTTATGTAAAAGATAACCACTTTATATTACTGCAAGCTAACCTGGCAGTCGAGCTAACACAAACAATGTTTGTGCTGTTATTTCGTGTATGTGCATGTGGATGGGGTTGTTATAAAATATAAAATATTATAATGCCTTATTTTCCATAATTAAGCCAGTTTTTTTTTTTTGGGGGGGGAGGAAGATTCCCACAATTTGCACAGGCAGTAAAAGCTGACAGGGTAGTTTACAGCACACAATGGTCTTAAATGTGAGCAGAGGTGTTTCAGGCAGTGTTCACTGACACTCACTATGTGAAGGAGTGATACTCATAGGACAAAGCATGTATGTCATGTGTTCAGAACAAAGACTTCAGCAAAGTGGCATGAGGCAAGAATATTTTGGATTATAATGCATTGATTTTGAATTCATTTTTGGTCTTTACATATTCAGAAACCTTTTATGTTGTCAAATTTTTTATGATCTCCACATTCACTGACACAATTCTTTATGTGGTGACAAGCTACAGTTTAAGAATCTGAGCTCAACATTCATGATATAATATACATGCTACAGGACAGTAGTGATGCTGGTCTAGCAGGGTAGTGATTCAATGCTGAGTCTTAGGGTTCTTAATTGAGCACTTGTAAGAATGGTCTAAGTGTGCTTAGCTATAAAACATTGTTATTTTCACTTAAAATGTTTATTTGTGGTATGTATACCACGTGTGTCTTCATTATGTGTATGACTGAATGTAAACAATCTTGAAAAGAATCTCTAAAGTACAGTGACTTTTTTTCTCTAAGCTAAGGAGAAAAGAACATGTTCACGTTTTAGGCTTCCAACAAGTTAGTAAAGAGTTGTAACTGTTTCATTAAGCAGTCATTCCTTTTTCCTTTTGTCATCCCTGACCAGGCACACAATGCTGCCCTTCCCATCAAATGGCTCCCTGAGCTTTTGCAAACCACAGGATTAATGGTTCTTGCCTGATTAGAAGCTCAACCTTTTGAAGGAAGGAACTTGACTCACAATGATGGTGATGCACATTAACTCATAAGAAAATAAACATGTTCCAGCTACAAAACTGTATGACCATGTTAGCTTCAAGACTACTGTAGGCCTTCTGCTTCTATCTTCCCAATGCTGGGATTCCAGCATGCTCCACCACAGCTAAAATTGGTATCTACTTACACCTTGAAATCACTAATAAGACCACTCTAGCATTTAAGAAAGTAAGGTTCTATCTGGGCATGTTGCCACACACTTGCATTCCTAGGAGGTTTGGTTACACAGACACTTTGTCTCAAACACAAACACACACGAAGATTAAGAGTCTGAAAGCAAGGTATGAGCCAGAATAACTTAGTATCAAACAGAATGGGTGCAACTCACAGGAACAAATCAGGGATTTGTGACATCTTGGGTAGACAGAATGAAAAGTCAAAGATACAAATGTCCATGTTTTTTCAATAATAATAATTATAGATATACTTTATGGGTTTATAATCTATCACTAAACTATTAACCACAATACAATTCAAATGTATTACAACATACTACATTTATGGATGGCCATTTCTGAGAAGAAAAAAAAAAGTAAACCAAAATTCTTTTCCAGGAATTACTGTACCTCTTTTTTACCAAAGTCACCCCCGGGGTTCATGGTTGCTAAGATCCGGAAATGCTTCCCAGCAGTCAGGACCTCTACCTCACTGTCCTTATTTTCTGGGCTGCCCTTCTCGGCCAATACCAAAGATTTTTCTACCTCAAGGACACTAAAAAAAAAATATGGGGAAGAAAAATTAGGAAAGGCAGATATGTATTATATTTCGTGGATATTAACATTCTTACAATTTCTTTTTAAACACTGCCCTAGTAATTCAGTATCATGGCAGGAGTAGTTCACTGTTACACCACTTATAATACCACCAAAGTGGAAATAACAAAAATACCAACAAACAGTGAAGGTGTGAACAAAGTACCCCAGCCCAGTGCTGCACACACATGACATACACTGTACCATCATCACAGTGCTGTGTGGGTACGGTGGCTCACACTGGGAACTGAGGCAAGAGGACTGGTGCCAGACCAAGGGCAGTAACATCCAGACTTCCAGTTTTTACTTCAACAGGGTAGGGAGATAGCACAGTTGATACAGGGCTTACTGTACAAACATGAGCAACTGAGTTTGGGTTTGTGGGACTTGGCTGGCATAGAATAGTCAAATTGGTGAGCTCCAGGTTCAAAGACAGACTGTCTAAAAGAATAAAGTGAAGAACATCTGAGGAAGACACCCAAATGCTGAGCTCCAGCTTCCATACATGTCATGTTCACAGGCAGGAGCACAGTCAGATACAACAGGCAGTAAGAGAATAAAACATTCATATGGAGACTCAGAAAAGATAAAGCTATAGACAAAATGCTAAGCAGTGGCTGCCTGGAGTAGTGGACACAATCCAGAGTCAGTGTCACAGGAAAGAGCCTTCTACATGGCATGTGGTGGCTGAAAAAATCTCAGGAAGCTCACTAAAGGATAAACTGTAGTTATAAACAAGGCATATTTTTAACACACAATTCCTCAATAAGACAGAAAAATGGGTGTCACTATATCAGAACTAATATTTGTTTTGAGCTTGTGGAAATGCCTTAAAGTTAGCAAATTTAGAATTTTAATTCTAGTTTCATTTAAAAATATTAAGTAATAAAGTATAAGCATATAATTTGTTTAAAAAAATCATTTTAACTCAAGTTCATTTCCTTTCAGCTCTATCACCCCATATCAATTGTTTCTGATTATTGAAAAAGTGAAAAAAATAAAACAAACAAAACCACCTGAGACCTAAAGCCACAAAGCACAGCAATTCCTTTGACATTCTCTCATTTCCTATGCACCAAACATGGGGTATTGATAAACACGTGAGGCCATAACCAGGCCAATAATTTATTAGTAAAGACAAGCCCCGTTATGTTACCTGTTCAGTCTTTCTAGGACAGAGTCATCAGCCAACGAGATCTCATCTAAGAGGAAAAAGCTGTCTTCCTTCATGGCCAGAACCAGGGGTCCATCATGCCACTCGAAGAGTCTTGTGTCCAGTTCTTCCTATGATTTGGAAAAGAAGCAGAGGGAATTCAATACACACAGAACTAGATGTCTGAGGTGAAACTCATAATCCTCAAGAAGCAAGGGTCTAGGAAAGGGACAAAAATATGGAGATACGTCTAGGCCTATGAAATATGCACACACACTAATCTGAACTAGATAGCAAACCGCATTTCTTTAACATATCAACACTCACTACTAAACAAACCTTGTCATTCGGCTTTTGTCTTACTGGTCTTAAGCCACCCAGGAAGTCTGATGTCTCCATGTTTAAATGGCAGTTGACTGAGTAGAGTTTCTGATTTGCCAAGGCTGAAAACATTTGGCAGATGGTAGTTTTCCCACACCTATTAGAAATATACACTAGATTAAGCAGTAGCACGTATTCCAAATGCATAGTTATAGACATTGTATCAGCAAGAGGTGAGCCACACTGAGACCTCATTACAAGCCCCACCAACTCAGGACCCTGCATCTCAGGTTTATATGTTCCTCTGCAGAACAGCACCACCTCTCAAATCCTTTGTACAAAAGGCCACCAACTACACACATTTCATCTTTTAATTCTTCCAACAGCAATCAACAGGGAGGAAGAAATCATTGTTATGACTTCTCCAAGAGACGCTAGCAGCTCCTCTCCACACCTAATGAGTAACTTTTTAGTATCAAGGTAAAGAAATAACAGATTTTTGCTTGGAAAGAAAAGAAGGGAGAGAGGGAATGAGAATGGGAGAGAGAGAACAGCAAAATAAAAGAAGAGAAGAGAAACTCCTTTAAGTGCTTCACCCATCCCTGCAGATGTAACCTGATCCCACTGAGAGTAAACTGGGACTTCTCAATGAGCTATGGTTTCAGAGCTTTACCCAGTGTCTCCAACCAGCAGCACGGGTTCACCAAATTCCAGCGCCCTGCCAACCAGCACTGCCAGTCTCCGCATGCCTTCAGTCCACACTACATGGCTGAACTTAGACTCCAACACACTTGTCTGGGTAGATGATTTACCTATCAAAGCAGAATAACACTGTAGGCTCTAACGAGCACAACATGATTCATGTTCCTATGATGTTTGGTACTACTCACCCAGTAATTTTACAACATTTTCTTTCGAGAAAAGAGACTGAGGACACAATTTTTTCTTGAAATGTTTTTCAAGGACTTGTTGAATCACATCAACTTCCTCCTGCTTCCTGACTCTGCCTGCCAGAAGCATGAAGCCTGAAGGTTGAAATAAAGGGACAATTAAGCATCTGGTACTAAAGTACGTTGAGACACAGAGTAACTGTTACCCACTGCTGCCACTAGATCAGGAATCTAAAGAACCCTGGGAATCAAGGAGAGCCACATGCTAGAGCCAACCACAAGCAAGAGCCACATGCCCTAACAATGTGATTGTCACATACTTCCTTAACAGCCCAAATAAATGATCCAAATCACTATGGTAAGAGAGAGCCAACTGTGCCATCACTGTATGAGTCACTGTGTCATCTTAAGGAAATAGAGAATTTGGTTCCTCTACAGACGATAACATAACTAAATGAAAGTCAAAACCCAAAGTGTATACACTGTAGGATTCCATGTAGGTAAAGCTCACGGACAAGATAGAAGAATGGTTACCTGTACATACAAGAGAGGAAAAAAGTGTAGTACAGGTAGCACAAGCCTATAATCTTTTGAAAGGCAAGGCAGACTTATGACTTTAAGGTTAGCCTGGGCTACATAGAAAGTCCCAATCCTTATGATGGGTAAATATCTTATGATAAGATTCAAAAGCACCCTCAGGTAACAGAGACTTTCTTACAGCTGACAGGACATACTATGTGTTCAACTCTAAGAAAAAGATCAACCAGGCCACAGACTAACATTGCTTAACTATACTTACTTCTTGTCCTCCAAAATCTGGTTAGCTCCTAGGAGAAGACTGCAGATATTAGACTATGTACTTTTGTCCCATGCCCACCCAGTCCCAGCCTTGTCTTCTGATCATGGCTATACAGAATAGATACTTTTCCAACTTCATCATTTTTCCATTAGGGTGCTTGGAGACAAGTGGCCAGAACTAACCTACTAAAGAACCATCATCCCTGAGTTGGGATCCTGTCCCTTCACTCTTTAGTGACAGGACTAATCACTAATCCCCAAGCAAACCATCATAGAAGAAAAACCATTAGAGAAGAAAAACAAGTCACCGGCCAATTTGATTAAGCTACTTATTTTAAAAGGGCTATATAATGACTTGTTGGTACTTTTTAAACTGGACGAGTACAAAATGCTTTCATAATTCCACCCCCCCCACATACTGATTTAAATGCAAATAGCATTTAAATTCTTTCCATGCATTAAACTAAAATAACCAGATCAGTGTTTGAACTATCTTTGGTCACCACATTGAAAGTAAGAAAGTACCAAGCTCCTGTATAACTCCTGCAAAGGGTCTATGAGACTGGGTTAAGGGCAAGTGGTCAATTCTATAATGCCAGCACTCACAGGTGGTGGCAAGAGATTCATGACTTACAGAATAGCCAAAGCTGAAAAAGCAAGAGCCAGCCAAAACCAAGAGAACCACAAGGAAGCAGAGGTCTGCCAGACTGCTAACTGTTCACAAGAGCAATTAAAGCTGAGGGAGAGAGGCTACTTCTAGAACAAACAAGAGAATGAACATACCACACATAACTTAGAAAGCATTTGTTTTAATAACACATCTAATAATTTTATGTATTAAAACATACCATCATTGGCTAAATGTTGTAGCCAATCATATTCCTTTTCAGTCTGCTCAGCCATTCTGTATCTTTCAGCCCATCGGAACAGATCTCGAAGGGCAATAAACCCCTGCTTTCCAGCAAACACCGAAGAACGTCTACGGTAGGACTAGTAAAGTATAAAAATAAATAACTGTTTCTTACTGTACTGAATAGAAACATACGTTACATATATCTTATAAAAATTCGTTAACAAACTCATTTTATCATATTTAACTCCCCAGAAATACAAATCATCTACAATTGTCTGGAAAAAAAATGTTCAAAGTAATGTACACTTATAGAAAATAAGTAAATCCCATCTCCTATACAGAAAAAAAGAGAATAATCCAAATAGGAAGAAAATTAGGGGAATGACATACTGGAACATGTTTTATATATATACATAAATATATTTATATATATTTACATACATATATTTATGTATATATAAAACATAAAAATGTTTTTATATATCATATACATACATACACACACACACACACACACACACACACACATATATATATATATAAAACATTTCTATTCAGTACAATAAAAAGCAAAAGACTTAATAACTGTTTAACACGACTATAAATGTTCAGCCCCAAATGGGACATTCATATCAACTTCAGTGAGGCTTAGGAAACATCATGGAAGAGGGAGAAACTCCAACAGCTGGAGGATAGGGAAGAGCACTGGAAATGCTGTCATCTGACATGGCTGAACTCACATATTGAGTTACCTGCATTAAGACCTGCACAAGATGAAACACATGGAAATGCAAACATGGATAAAGGAGGGGCTCATGAAGCCCCACCTAAATGAAGCCGATGCACTATTGGCAATTCCTGGCTGCAGAAGGAGTCATTTCTCTTCAGGATAGCCACTGCTAAGTTGCCTATACTCCTGCAGACAGCACTGAATGTACTCAATGGGTTATACAGCACAAACAGAAAACCCACATGAAGTCAGGAGCAGGAGTATCAATAGTTTTCTGGAACCCAATTTAATTAATTTCTGATGAAGAACACTTTTAACAATGGCACAGCTTAGGGGTTGGTAGACTCTTCATTTAGTGTGTGCCATGCCATCAACCTATCACCAGCCTTGGTGTGGGAGAAACCAACTGCAGGTTTAGAGTTAACAAAGGAGAACCATGAAGAAAGATAATCATGACCACCACTCCCCTCAAGTGTCATGTCATGGATGAAACCAACGTCATCTCCGGATTTTATTGCGTCTAAGTACACAGGCACAAATATAGGAGAACAATTTCCAAAGGTCGGTTTTCTCCTTGCTGTATCTGTGTTCTGGGGTCTAACTCAGATCTTCAGGCTTGCAAGTGTTTTTACCCATTGGCTTACATCTTTATTATAAAGAAAATAAGCAAAAAACCAAAATAACACAACCAAACAAAACAACACCAAAAAAAAATCCCAAGAAAGTCACAACTTCTAGGCTACTTGAGGCAACATAATACAATGTCAAAAAAATAAGTAGTTTGCTTTTGCCAAAAATGATAAATGTAGACAGGCATATTGTGTATATTATTTATACACAACTATCATCACATAGAGTAAATATCATAAAAATTTACAATGAAAACACACAAAAAATGGATATTACCAGATATATTTTAGAAACAAGATCTCCCCCATTAAAACAAACTCACCAAGCAAACAAAAGCCTTACTCTCTAAAACTTAATGGGCGGACATACTTCTGCTTGAGAAAACTATCAAATTGTGATACCAATGCTAACTAATATACTCCAACTAAATTTAAGCTCAGATAAAGATATGAAATACCTGAAGGTCCAACATGACTTTAACCAGTTTACTGCAATAAGAAGGTGGTAAGCTACATCGCTTGTGCAAAATTGTTTCCAACTCAGAACTGGGCAGCTCATCAAAGTGTAATTCCACAAATCGATTCCTGAAGGCTCTAGACAGCACCTAGGGAATGTACAACATAAGACATGTATATGTGTATAGAAGAAGCCTTACTCTAACAACGGGCACACGACTGGACATCCAATACAAAGTGGTTATCCATCAATCTCAATCTCTCTTTCTCTCTTTCTCTCTTTCTCTCTCTCTCTCTCTCTCTCTCTCTCTCTCTCTCTCTCTCTCTCTCTCCTCTCTTCTCTCTCATGTCAAGATAAAAAGCAGACTTAGCAGATTTATAATACAGATGCATGTGCATCCGTCTATCTACTAATCTATCCATAATGCATCTATATATGTAACCATAATTATGAAATTGAGAGGGAATTATGGGAGGCAGACATGGAAAGGATTAGAAGGAGAAACATGGAAGGGGTTGGCAAGAGGAAATGAAGTGATGTAATCATTTTAATTAAAATCTTATTTTTAAAATGCACAAATTAGCTGGGCGGTGGTGGCGCATGCCTTTAATCCCAGCACTTGGGAGGCAGAGGCAGGTGGATTTCTGAGTTTGAGGCCAGCCTGGTCTACAGAGTGAGTTCCAGGACAGCCAGGGTTACACAGAGAAACCCTGTCTCGAAAAAATAAATAAATAAATAAATAAATAAATAAATAAATAAATAAATGCACATATTATTTTGATTTACAAATAGCAAGTCTTGCTATTCACCACAAAAATCCAAACCCTTCACCAGAAACCAAAAGGTCTTATTCCTAACAAAGAGTTTACCATTTCACATGGTAATGAACAGATTTTGAATAAGAGTGTTACATACCTTTCTGCCTCCATAAAGTCCTGGAGGATTTTGGGTGGCAAAAAGCATGAAGCGTGGGTGTGCCCTCACAATTTCCTGTGTTTCAGTTATGAGCAATTCACGGTTATCATCCAACAGTCTATTGAGTGCCTCTAATACATCAGTAGGTGCCAAATTTAATTCATCTAAGACAATCCAGTAGCCCTTTCTCATGGCATCAATAAGAACACCTAGGAGGAAATGACAAGAATTACCAAAATATAATGGATGACTCCCAAGGCCTTAAAATATGTCTGTACAAACAAAAGTCCTACTTGATAGCTACAACTCCAAGCAAATTACTCTGAAGTTAGTTGTGACCCTCAATCTGTGATACTAACGAACCAAGAAGACTTTTAACTGACATGGCCTTTTCCTAACCATGGGAGAAGCCAAGGCTAATAAATACCTCATGCTCAATGCTAAATTTTCTCTTTGACATCTAACTATATACAATCAGCAAATTCTCATTATCTATTCTAATCTCTCCTCTTTACCCTATTCTTTGATCTCTATACTTTGTCTTGTTCAAGGTTAGCCCAACACAGAAATTCCAGTGCTCTAGGAATTATCCTTAACTCTCTGCTATTATGATATAACTCATGTGCCTCAATTAAAAAAGATTATAAGAAGAAATGGGTCTAAAAGTATACATCCAAGCAATGCAGTAACACTACCTTCATTAAAGACAAGCTTCCCGGAGGTGTCAGACGTGTAACAACCAATGTATTCCTGAATATCTGTGTGTTCGTGATTGTTGATTCGCACACAGTGGTTGCCAGTAGCAGCAGCCAGCCACCGTATCAGACTTGTTTTACCAACTGATGTTTCTCCCTGGATCAGCACTGGATAGGTTCTGTAAAATGTCATCCAACAGAGCAATTATAAAAAGAGAGAAGGAAGCTAGAATACTTTTAGATACCCATGCATCAAGAAGGTTCTATGATTCTGTTGAGATAGGGTTTCACTATGTAGTAGCTCTGGCTGGCTCGAAACCTGTTATGTAGACCAGGCCTTGAACTCAGAGATCTGTGTGTCTCTGCTAAATCATGCTAGAAATAAAGGAATGCACCACCACACCTGGCTGAACTTATCGTTTTGAGAACTACGATGCAAATCCCGAATGTTACTTGAGATAACTTCAACTCTGAATAAATCAGTCAAGAATCTCCTTCCAAAGCTGGGGTTAGAGGCAGGGTGGCTTCTGTCCCATGCCCAGCCTTGAGATGCAATTCCAACATCTCTTGCAGGACTTGTAAGACAAAGTGGAGTTAACTGCTGCTAGTCACTTACCCAACAATAAGAAATGTTAAGAGATTACAAAGCAATTTTACTTTCAATTTTTATTTTTGAATTTTTTTTTTTTTTTGGTTTGCTTGTTTGCGCACACATGCGTGTGCACGCACGTCCAGAACTGATTTTGGATCCTGTGAAGCACTTTCAGGCAGTTGTACGCTACTAGACATGGGTGCTGGGAACCAGACTATGAAAGAGCGGAAGCCCACTCAACCACTCATCCACATCTCCACAAACACAGACAACTTTAAAAATGGTCCAAGTAACTAATATTTTTATACCTTTCTCAGCAATCACACAAGTAGAAATACATCACAGGTTTTATGAAAGCAGTATTTCAGTTAGCCAGTAAGTACCAGTGAAGCTCTGTCTATATATTTAAGAAATCGGGCTAAGTAACCACCATGCCTCTTACAGAAACTTCACAGCACCAGGAGCAAAAACCCATACATACCCTGCAGAGACCACTCGGGCAATGTCCCTTAGGTTCAGCTTAACAGAAGATGTCAAGACATATGTTTCATCTATTTTAGGCTCCTTGTCTCCAACTGAAATCCAGTAGCCTTCAACCTGAATAAGGCGGCCTCCTTTGGGTTCTGGAATAGGCTAAAAAGAAAAAAAAGACTTTCAGAGATCACCAGAGTCCTATGCCAACTTTGGCATTCTTTCAGAGGAGAGTAAAGTAGAAAATTACGTCCTTATCAAGAACACTACTTTGCCCAAAACCCAAAACCCACAAAATTACTTCCAGGAATTACAAGAATTTTTTTTCATATTGGTTCTAAAATTAAATGAGAGTAGAAAGGTTTAGGGAAAAAAAATACAGAGATCAAAATAAAATTCCACATATTATGATTTAGCTCCCTCACCTAGCAAAATGCTCAATTTGATTTTTTCTAAATCAAAAATACCTATCATTTTCCTCAAAACTGGTTTAGTTCTATAATGAAGGAAGAGGTTTTACACTAGTAGATTCTGGAAGACCTGGAGGACACAAACTGACCCTCTATAGAAACTGATCATACTGATGAGTGTGCTGGTTCTTTCTTTTTTTTTTTTTTAAGATTTATTTATGTTATGTATATGAGTACACTGTTGCTGTGAGGACATTGGGTCCCATTACAGAAGGCTGTGAGCCACCATGTGGGTGCTGGGAATTGAACTCAGGACCTCTGGAAGAGCAGTCAGTGCTCTTAACCACTGAGCCATGTCTCCAGCCCATGCTAGTTGTTTATATATTAACTTTACACAAGCCAGAGATAATTGAAAGAAGGGACCTCAATTGAGACTGTAGTGCATTGTCTTGTTTGATGATTAGAGTGGGAAGACATGCTAGCCCACTGTGAGTGATGCTAGCCCACTGTGAGTGATGCTATCCATAGGCAGGTGGTCCCAGACAGTGTTAAGAAAGCAGACTGAGTAAGCCATGAGGAGCAAGGCAGTAAGCAGCATTCCTCCATAGCCTCTGTCTGCTTCAGCTATAAAATACAATCTGAAAAATACCTTTCCTCCCCAATTTGCTTTTTGTTATAGTGCTTATCAAAACAATAGAAATCTTAATTAAGACATGGTATTTTATCATCTGTAATGCTATAACACTTACAGGAATGAGAGGTGCTGGCAGGAGAATCAGCCAGAAGCACACAAGACAACTAGTCTGGAATAGTCACCACCAAAGCAGAAATAGTGTCACCCTGACTCAGCTCAGGAGGAGGACCGAGTGCTGAAAGTTGTCCCATGAACTCAGCATGCACACTGTGGCTCTTGAATATCTGCACTCACACACTCAAAGTTCATTAACTAGTTTTTGTTTTCAAGGAAAGTTAGGGGTGGAAATATAGCTCAATGGTAAAGTACTTGCCTACCAAGATTGAGATGCTAAGTTTGATCTCAGCAGTTCCCTGATTCCAACCAGGAAAGCTACATGGTACTATCCTTACGTAATGGCCTCACTTACACAAAATATGTATCAGAATTTACTTCAATGAATCAACAAGCTCACTAGAATTTAAACATATTTATAAAATACATACATTGATACTTTTTTTGGAAATGGTTATATATAGAATTTAAATTGTGAGCAAAATTAACTGAAATTTTTACCATCTTATACATACACTGTTGGAATGTGGTCTAAGAATGGAGTCATGTGAAAAGAATTTTGAGTGTTTATGAGAAAACTCCAAGAAAATAAGAGTCTTATAACTTCAGTTTCTTCAAAACATGGAATTGCCCTAGGAATGTGTTTTCATGCTCCTTCCAGGTGTAGCAGATCAGAGTGAATTTAGATCAAATTACTCATTATAACTGGATATTTTTATTTGTTTATATGGCTCTATGGAAAAACATGGTTTTGCACATATGGCTTATGCTTAGGTGACTCTTTTCAGCTCTCAAAGTATAAACTGCCTGATTCTCTGAATAAAGTTGGCTACTGCATGAGACTTTTAATCCACCTCATTTTTAGGGTCCATTCCCCTAGGTCCTACTACGTGTGGAATGGTAATAATACACATCTGTAGTCTTTTTTAAATTTTTTGCAACAAAGACCTGGGAAGATGGCTTGGGGATTAAAAATACTTGCTTCTCTTCTAGGACTTAGGTTCGATTCTTCTATTCTTAGCACCTATGGGGTGGTTCAGAGCCCTCACTAACCCCAGTTCTAAGAAATCCAATCCCCTTTTCTGGCCTCCACCTTCCAGACACAAACACATGGGATTAAAAAAAAAAAAAAATGCTTTCCTCAAACAGCTAAAATTGTGATAATTCAGCATTTTTGTTTTTTGGCTTTTTTTGGTTTTTATACTAAACAACTTGAAAGTTGAAGAACAAACCTGTTTCAGCAGACTTTTGACATTGCCTGAAATAATGTGTTGGCAGATGAGTTTCTGAACTACTGGGTGTGACGCCCGGTCAAGCTGGGTTAGGAAACCCAAACAGAAGCCCTAGAGAGAAAACACAAACGGATGAACAGCCTAGCCTTCTAGAGACTCCTATAACAGCCTAAATGATTTCAGAAATAAAATTTAGCCTCCTGGGGTACTATATCCCAGAACAACTTTTTTTTTGTTTGTTTTTGAGACAGGGTTTCTCTGTGTAGCCCTGGCTGTCCTGGAACTTGCTATGTAGTCCAGGTTAGCTTCAATCTCAGAGATCTGCCTGTCTCTGCTGGGACTAAAAGTGTGTGCCAGCACCAGCTTCCCCAGAATAATCTTTTTTTTTTTTTTTTTAAATAATTTTTAATTTATTTTTTAAGGTTTGTTTTTTTTCTTTTAAAAGATTTGTTTTATGCATGTGAGTATACTGTTGCTGTCTTCAGACACACCAGAAGAGATCCTTTTATAAATGGCTGTGAGCCACCATGTGGTTGCTGGGAATTGAAATCAGGACCTCTGGCAGTGCAGTCAGTGCTCTTAACTGCTGAGCCATCTCTCCAGCTCCCCAAGAATAACTTTCACAAGTCGTAAAGTGGAAGAGAAAAGAGAAGGGCAGCTCTTGTCTGAAGTGTTAAGAGACAAGGTCTCCTGGCAAGCACTGGCCTATGTGGCACCTGCAAACCTACTCCCTCCCACTCATGGTGAGCCCGTCTACCCAGCTTTTAAGTCAGACAGTAAAAACACCTCATAGAGTGAGCGCTGGATGCTGCCACATGGGTTGGAAGCTGCAAACCGTAAAGCTCTGCAGAGGGTTCGAAGGCTGTAGTGAGGCCTGTGGCCAGTTCCATCTACCAATTTGGTCCCAGACTCTTTCCGTAAAGCAATGTAGAAGCTACAAAGAGGATGAAGTTTTGGCAGTTTTATTAAATAGTAATTATTTTTCTGCTGTTTCTAATTCTATTGAAACTCCAAAGGCTATTTTCCTTTTTTCTCTTTTTGAGACAAGGTTTCTCTGTAGCTTTGGCTGTCCTAGAACTACCTCTTTAGATCAGGCTGGCTGGCCTTGAACTCAAAGAGATCACATAACCTAAAGTTTATCTTTTAAACACCTTAATGAGTATCTTTGAGAAATCAGGAAATGCAACATCCTACTTCACTGGCCAAAAGGAACCAATGGAGCTAAGTGAGAAACTTGTGTCTTGTGGGCAAAGTAATAAGTCAGCAACTTAGTAGGAAAAGGCTGATTTATAAGTGTGTCAGAACAGGCTTTACCTGAGGGGCAAATAAAGAACTACACATAGGAAACAGAATTCATGAAATTTGAAAGAACACAGCTCTATCTACCTTCAGTAATGTTGAACTGTTACAGAGAGACATGACGTCTACTGACATACACTGTTAACACTAATGTCCTTCACATGACCTCTACACTGTGAAGTGTTGTGACTGGTCATCAGCTGCATGCCCACATGCAGCCAAACACGAATCACAGATAAAACCCAAGCCCCTGCACAACAGAAGTACAGGACATTTGTTCTTTAAACAAATGTCAGTCGAGGCTACAGAGTGCATGTTCAGCACATGTAAGACTCTGGGTCAGATATCCAGCACAATCAAAGGTTCAGGGGTAGGGTAGGGAACAAGCCATAAAATTCTAAGAGAATGGCTAATACCCTATTTCAACCCCTTCCCTTCAGGAGGAGAGTGATTTGCTCAAAATGACCTAATAGTTTCCACCTTCGTGGGTCAACATGACACCTTAGACTGTATAAAACACTATGGTCTTTCTATATGGTCTGCAATACATGAGAAACAGACATGAAATACCAACCCATACCACAGTTTGATAGCTTACACATGCAAATCTCTTAATTCTAAACCTAATTCAATTTACAATAGCAAACTAACTCCTTTTAGGTTTCTGCTTAGCTACTATGTAAATTTTAAGTAGGAAAGAAACAAAGCAAAAGATAAATAAAAGAACAATTTACTATTTAGGAATTCAAATACTAAGCTGTGAATATACAGAAGTAATTGAGAGAACAGCACCCATTTATTTTCATATTTTCTTAGTGGTGTAAGTAGTTTCTTTAGGAAAATTCGAGAGTATTCACATAAGGTTTCCATGTGAAAGCAAATCCTTCTACTAGTTTTCTTCACACACAAACAAATCATGAAAATGTGTATCTGCATGGAATGAATGGGTCTTATATGTCCAGATGTACTGTATAAAGACAAGCAAAGGACGACCTACTTTACAATTCCTTGCACAGTGTTCTTGCTCACACTCAGTCCTTTCAGATAATCCACAATAAGAATTTGTAAGTCTTCTTTACTTTCTAATTCTTCTACATAAAGTTCCGTGAACCTGTAAAAAAAATTATTAATCATTTATAAGAAATTAGCATGTCGCACATCATTCTCTATGGTAGCAATTCTCAATCTGTAGGGCATGTCCCCTTTGGGAGAACAAACCTTTCAAGGGTTGCCTAAGACAAGCATAAAACACAGACATTTATATTTATATTATGATTCGCAACAGTAGCAGAATTCTAGTTATGAAGTAGCAATGAAAATAATTTTATGGTTGGGGTTACTACAACATGGGTAACTGTATCAAAGGGTCCTAGCATTAGGAAAGCTGAAGACTAGGGTCTAGCCTGGTGAGTTTCTTTTGTAGTCAACCTGTAGGGTAGCACCAGGTTTCTCCCATGTCATATCTAACCTATACACCCAGCCAGACATAACCCCACACTACAGGATTGGACCAAGAAACACACCCTGTATACCAGCCTAGTCTCCTATGTACACCTGGCTTTGTTCTTCCAGAGTCATTTGTGAGCTCTATGTCCAACACACTCATACATTCTCTCTTCTGTCTATATCAGACACAGAACTAACAACATGTCTACATCTCACCACAAAAATAACAACATAAGAGACAGCCAAGACACTGTCTTGAGAAAAAAATAGAAGGAGGACAAAGTCCTGAGTGACAGAAACAGAAGGCCAACGGAAATGATGAAGACAATATAGGACTTGAGAACAAAATTCAATCACAAGATATACTGAGGAGGAATCGAAAAAAAAAAAAAAAAAAAAAAACCAAAGCACCCCCAGTAGCCTCGCTAGAAAGCCCCTCAAAAAAGTCCGAAGAGTAGAATCAAGCAGATGACTTATTAGGATTCAAAGATCTTTAAAGCAGAGGGCTGTAAAACATTTTTAGGAACACAGGAAAGAAACAGAAAATGTGGAACACCATGAAAAAAAAAAAATCAAACCTTGAAATTATTTCCATAATGAGAAATAATCCCAATCCATGGCATATCATATTTTCAACAAGGTAATAGAAGAAAATATACCTAAACTGAAGAAAGATATAACTATACAAATACAAGAAGCACACAGAACACCAAATAGACAAGCAGGAAATAAAATCCCCACAGCATATAATAGTTAAAACATTAAGCATATACAACAAAGAAACAGTATTGAAAGCTACAAGAGAAAAAAGGTGCAAGTCAAATCATTTATAAAAGAAAACCCATCAAAATAACAGCTGATTTCTCATTGGAAAGTTTGAACAGCCTGGAGCAATGCATTCCAAGTCATAAAAGACTATGATGGCCAACCCAGAGAAAAACACCAAGATAAAACAACTGCCATAATCAAAAGAGAAAGAAACCCTTTCTAGGGTATAAACACTTACATCTAAAGCCTAAACCCAAGGAACACAGGAAGCAGAACTTGGGCTGCTGAGAGGAATGAGCGCAGGTGAGAACACAGTTGATGGTGAGCCAAGAGCTGGGAGGCTGCTGTCACCATTAAAGTACACAACACCACAAAGAACAGCAGCTCCACCACCAAACCCAGCAACACCATGACGACAACTTACACACATACTTCAATACTAACTTCAGTGGCCTCAATTCTCCTATCAAAAGATACATGTGAGCTGACTGAATGAATCTAAAAAGAACACTTGTCTATCTGCTGTCTATAAGCACACCTTAGTTTTAAAGAGTAAAATGTAGACAAAAGTGTTCCAATCAAATGGGACCTGTAATCAAGCAGGCATCACTATTCTGATACCTGACAAAATAGAATCAAACAAACTAAAACAAATCAGAAGTGATAAAGAGAGACATTTCATTCTAATCAAGGCAAAAATTAACTAAGAAGGTATTACTATCCTATTATAACTGGAAGGAAGTACCAAACACTGGGGTGCTCAATTTGATTTAAAAACAAAACCCTACTTCTAGGTTTAAGGATAAAGATAAATAGGTGGATCTTTTGAGTTCAAGGCCAGCTTGGTCTACATATCAAGTTCCAATATAACCAGGGTTACAGTGAGATCTTGTCTCGAGATAAACAACAACAACCTACACACACACATACACACACCTATACAACTACTTTCTCTCTCTCACATAATAAAAACTAAAATGGTAGAGAAAAAATATATACCTTAATATAATTTCTAAAAAACTATAATATTTCCATTATTTTTAATAACGTAAATGGTAGATTTAACAGGCTTTCTAAAATATTACATGTATTTGTGGAGTGTACATAATGTGTGGACAATGATGTCACACTGCTATGTCACACATTACTGCTATACAGTCAAGGGACAGCTTGGAGGAGTTAGGTTTCTCCTTCCAAAACATAGTTTCTAGGGATTGAACTCAGGTTCTCATGCTTGGCAACAAGTGCTTTTACTCTCAAAGCCATTTTACTGGCCCCTAATTGATTTAGTGACTCTTTCCAAACTTGAAACAACATAAATATTACTGACACTATATTTTATTCTCCAGTATTACATATATGGAGTACCAAAACTAAGCACTTAACTACAAATGAATTTTCCCTAGGAGCTAAAAGATGTACTGTGTTCAACAAGACCTACTAAGTATCACAGTAACCACCAAAGAACTACATACCCAGCCTAGGATCAAATCAGAGAAACAGCATAAATGATAAACAACAATAGAGAATGGTTCTCCAGTGTTCTAGACTTTCTTACATGCCTACAATCTATGAAAAAGAGAAATAACAAGGAAACCAAGATTCCTCTATCAGATATCAATAATTTAACCACTGTCTGAAGTTTGGTTATGTTAATATTACCAATAAAGAAAACAAAGTTCTTACCTGTTTCTTATTCCTGGTGGGAGATTTCTTTTGCCCACATCAGTAGCTGGATTCATACATGCAAATAAACGAAAATCAGGGTGCCGAACCAGTGGCTCTGTTAAGAGAAAATTCGAAAATTTCAACAACTTTTAGCAATCAAGTGATCTGCTAGAGGACTCCAGGGAAAGACAATTTAAACTCACAGAGCACGAGGACCTGTTCCATCACTCATGCCTTTTATGAATCCTCAATGGATCACTTTTCAGACAGACAGACAGCAATACACACACACACACACACTTTCTCACAGCTTAACTTCATGCTGACATTCAAGTCTTTTTGGTGTGTTTGTTCACTTTTAATGATTTATTATTACCTAAGACCGATATCATATTTATTTGGACAGTGTCTGCATATCTACAACTTAAATGCTTTAACAAATTACCTTATTTTTCTTTACATTCCCCATAGCTCCTACTTATATTTCAATATATTCCCCTAAGAACTTATTACCTAAATAATAAATCCCATTGGAAGACCCATGCAGTATGGGTCTAAAATAATCTCATCTTTAACTGACCAAGACTTAGTGACAAGTCAAATCCTAAGGAGATTAAATGCTACCTGTGTCTCCTCGGTCAAGCAAGACCAGAGAGCCAGAAGATCCTTCAAGTAAGCCACTCAGACATTCCAGGGTTTCAGGAGCAGCCAAGTTAATCTCATCCAGTAAGACCCATTCTCCTTTCTTTATAGCCTGAGCTAAGGTACCCTGGAAGACAATATATTAAAGACTTTATTGAAAAAAAGGCTCAGTTAGCAAAAGCAGTTACACAAGTAAGGTTAAGAAGAGAGGCTAGGGTATATTGTTCCCACAATAAGCCAATACTTTAAGTGACAAATGACTACAGACAGTTGGCAGTATGAGGATACATAAACTCTGTACATGTTCAAAATGGTCAAGAAAATATCTTTAAGCCTACAAGGTAAGACAATATAAATGAGTTATATGGATGGATGAACAAATAAACATAAAACAAATTCAGATGATGAAAAGCATCCAAGCACCAAAGGTGGGGTGGGGTTAGGAGTGGGGAAAAAAACCCCTTTGATTCCAGATCTGAGTTTCAGGTCAGCCAAGGATACATAGCTAGTCCCTGTCAAACCAAACAAACAAAAAAGCACCTGAAAAAAATCATACCAAGACCCCAAATTTTTCAAATCAATATACTATTTGTAATTCATAGCCTATCACAGTGTATATTTAAGAATATCAAAATGAATCTTTATTCAGCTCTGTATCACTGATGCTAAATTTAATCAAGATGGTACTTTCTCACAGCAAATAGTAGAGGACCATGGCCTGGAATCAAACTAGGCACTGACTGGATCACACGCAATTCACATCCAAATGCAGACGTTCACACTGAAAACTATGCTGGTGCCTGTACTTGGTCCATTATACAAAGGAGAAGTGACAGAGCACTCTCTCCTCAGTACATATCCCTGGTGCTCACTGAAACCCTTACACACCGGGAAGAACACTGCTCCCCACCTTCTCCTTACAGTGTGGTCTATTAAGTATTTTCTGTCTTACACAGCAGGCAAACACAAAATAATAACCTTCCATAGACTGTTCTCTATCAAACCAACATCCATTAACCTAAATGATAAATACCTCCACAAAGGCAAACAAAAGGGCATTTTCAGTCATTTTCATTTGTTGCTGGGCGTGGCTGAGTCTAAGGCCAAATGATTCCCATTTCTCCTTTAGAAGCAGCCCTAGGAAAGAATAAAGACATGACCTTACCATTTGAAGGGGAATGGTTTCTATCTGAAATGTTCCCCATAGGCACATGCATGTTCCCTGTGTAGAGGAACTATTTTTTTAAATTTAGTTTTGTTTTTCTTAATACTGTATCAGTGTGGGCACCCCAAGACCAGAAGTGTCAGAATCCCCTGAAGTTGCCCTTTATAGAAGACAAGACCCCTCAATGAACAAAGGTCATCAAGCCTGACAACCTGAGTTCCATCCCTAAACCCACAGGTACAAAGAGAGAAGTGGCTCCCAGCTGCTCTCTGCTTCAGGGTTACTCTGATATAAGCAACTATCACTGTATCTTCCCATCACCACAGGTGAGGTTGCTCCTGCTTGCTGCTGCCACAGCTCCTCAGCTTGACAGACTGAAGTTAACGTTAAAGCACAAACCAAATACATCTTCCTCCCTTAGAATTGTCACATAGTTTGGTTGAGTGATATAAAAGGTTGTAAATATGCTATATGGATGCAGTACGACTCTCAAACAAAACCTTAAGACTTGTGAAACAAGAGTGTTAAGCATCATAGACAAAAGTGTAAAGGACTAAGTCCAAACACCTACACAATACCTATGTGCCAGTCACCATTAGCTCACATGTACACACACTATGTAATGTATTTCCCCTTAGAAGAACTTTGAAGGAACTCATATTACCATTTCATAGGCGAGGAAGCAAAGTGAAGACAACTATCAAACACTTGTGTCATCCTAATTACCAGGCAGTACACCAGCACCATCCAGCCACCTGAATGAACTGTGTCTACAAGCATGGCAGCAGGAACACCTCGAAACTAGTCATCTTTGCCTGAAGAACTACAAAGTTCAACTTTGATCTTATTACTTACTGAATCCGTCTCATGTCTTTCAAAAGACCCTTACCCGGCTGGCTCTCCTTTCCTTCTTTGGTAATAGCTGACTTCTGTACGTGTTGCATTAGTTTGAGGAGATCATGCCATCGTTTCTGCCTATAGCAGGTCTGAATGTGTCCCAAAAAGGTAAAGTTTTGTTTTTTGGAAAACGTCTGGACAAATAGTTCCTCAAATGTCTCTCGTAAGGGCAACCAAATAAGCTTATGGTCCACTGGTTTGAACCTGGGGGGGGAAAATGAAAATTTTACAAATTCTTGAAACAGAAAGCAGGAAACACAATACAAACTAATCAAAGTCAGAGATATGACTAACAGCACCGAGGACCTTGTCAGTGTTTAGCTGTGATCTACTTTCACACTTCAAGTGTGTGACATGTCTATGATGAAGAGTAAACATTTTAAGCACTAAGAAAAGTTTGAAATTTCTAATGGCCAGCAAAAGATAATGTCATCTATTTTACTATTACTCACATTTAAATAAACACATATGGAAGAAACCATGTTTCAAGAAGTTTCTATGAGTGGAAGATGGAGGCCTAGTGACTCAGGGAAAGCGACTCTCAGCTTTGATCAGAGAAGCACTTTGCAAAGAATGGTGAATAAAAGAAAGAACTTCAAGTTTCCTCTCACTATCACATTGACAAGCAGTTTTTACCCTCATCTTTTCAAAAAAAAAAAAATGTATGGAACATATTTCAGTGCTAAGCTGTGAATCAGCAACACCCACAGGTCCTGGCCTTAGGTAGTTTATAACCCAATCAGAGATAACACAGAACACATTTCTATAAACCATCAGACAGTGGTGTAGGTATTATGAATTATACTAATTGTGGTAAAGGTTCAGCAATAGGGGCACTGGCAATGTATACAGCAGCAATAGAAGATTTCCTCAAGAAGGGACATTTGAAAGAGACTTAAACAAGGAAGTGAAGTAAGTACATGTCTGTGAGATGCAGATGATGCTACTCAAAGATAATGCATAATTAATATGTGGTTGAACCTAATGCCTGAGAACATTTAAGTCAACACAGGTTTCAGCTGAATAAAAAAGAAAAGAAACTGTGGCAGAAGCTCACTCAGCTCCACCAGGGAGATGTTGGAGAAGTGCCAGAGTTCATTATGAATGCCTTGCTGGCAAAAATATAGCTGATATGTTCTAGATGTTCTGAGGAGTAGAAAATTTGAGGAAGACAGTGATGTGATCTGCTAAGATTGTAAAGCAGCTGTTCTCAATTTGTGAGTAACATCAGTTATTTACATTACAATTCATAACAAAAATTAAAATTCATAATAGAAACAAAATTACAGTAATGAAGTAGAAATGAAATAACTTTATGTTTGGGGGTCACCAAACCATGAGGAACTGTATTAAAGGATCACAGCATTAGGAAGGCTGACACCCACTGCTTGAGCAGGACTACTGTTATAACTATGAGAAGGAAAAAGATTTAGGAAGTCAGAAGAAGCCAGGTGACAAGACCAAGCACTGGCCAGACCAAAGAGACTAAAGAAAAAGTATGCCATCTAAAGAACGGTGCTGGTCAAAAGAACTAGGGGTTGGCCCAAACTAAGGCAGCACTATACTAGTTGAGAACACAGAACATCAAGACAAGACCACCTTTCAATTCTGGCCCAGCTACTACCTCAAACAAGGACAGCACCACTCCAGCGCTCACAGTTCTCTCAAGTGCATGGTGAGGAGTCTGTGCACCAGGCTTGTTAGGGAAGCTGCACAGATAAAGGACTCAAAGAGTGGGACATAAGGACTGCACAGACTTAGTCACTGTAATTATTACTAAAAACTGCCTCTGCTACTGTCCATCTATAGAAGCTATAAAAGATTAATTCAGTGTTTCAGTGTTTCAAATGAGTTCATTTCCTGGGAAAAAAAAAAAAAAAAAAAAAAAAAAAAAGGCTTGTTAAAGGCTGAGCTTAGTACCAGAAGCTCAGTTAAGGCTCTGCAGACATCAACTGATGAAGGAAAGGAAACACGACAAGTGTAGCTCAAGGGCACTTACTACCCTAAGCCTGAAGATCACCTTCAGCAAGTCCCTCACTCCACTCCCCAAAATAAAAGAAAAACTATATATACATCTTAGAAAAGAGAAGCAATTCATTGAATGCAGCACAGATACTCAAAGGAATGCAGCTAAAGGAGGAATACGGAAACAGACCTACAACTGTACAACAAAGTACTCAATGTATCTTTTGGAAATGGTATTTTAGGGGCAACTTCAAAAAATTTCTGCCAAACAGAATATGGGACCAAAACATCTGCCCCTATCAAAGATACCAACTACATACGACATAAACTGGGGCTACATTTAAGAACTCATCTTAAAATAGCTACAACAAAGGAAAAAAGACTTTGCACACTGATGTATGAAACAACGGAAAAAGAAGACAGAAAACAGTTCATGCTAAATTATAAGAATGAATGATGCAGAAAGAAACACTACATCTTCATTTACGACTGGGCTGAGTGAACTCAGCATTCACTCATCCCTTTTCAGTGTTATTTCTTTTAAGAATGGTTTGAGCATTGCAAAGAACTTAAAGAGTGGCCATTTTATCTATGTTTAATTTTCTTCAGTCTTTTCTTCATTCTCCAAAAAGAAACTTTCCCTCTTTAGTTACTTGAATTATAAATGATTCCCAAGTCTCAGTGATAAATGGGCATGTGCTTTGTGTTTCACTGCTTTGTGCTAGTCACTTCCCTCTTGAGGGCGCACTGCCTTTATGTGCTCATCACCCTCCTGGAAATTGGTTTTCTCTCCTCCCAAATAATATAAAGATGTGTGTGTGCGTGTGCACAGAAACTTAATGTAAATGAGACACAGCTCAGATGAACATGAAATTTAATTAAGCACAAACGTAAGAGTCTTGCCATTCTCTTGTAATGTTATCCAAGAAGGCTGAGGCAGAAGGATCACCAGGTTCATAACCAGGAGGCAAACCTGGGCTATGCTAGAAGAAAAGAAAAGCAGTATGTATGACATATATACAGAGCATAATTTCATTTGTTATGAAACAATACATATCCATGCCTATCTTTGTGTGTATGTAGAGACTGTAAAAAATTAATGCCAATCTGTAACTAGAGGTTATTTCCAGGGAAACTGACTATATATGGAATGATGCCATTTTAAACTTTAATATCCTTAGATTTACTATTTAGAAGAACAAACTATACTGCGATGGGAGAAGGGGAATAGGTCTTTGCATAATGTCCAATCAGAATAGATTTGACAAGCAAACAGCATTTCCCAACTCTAGCAGTAAACACAACATAAAATTTTAATAGTGTCTGAATCACACTTACCCTCCAAGCAAGTCGGCAGTGTCACTTTGTTGGTTCATATTGACAACTCTCAGATACTGGCCTTTAAGAAACAAAGGAAAAGAGTTATTTCAAACATTTAAAGGTGTCAGGCTTTGATGGTGCATGTCTTTAATCCCAAGCAGACCTCTATGAGTTACAGTCTAGCCTGGTCTGAAAAGCAAGTTCCAGAACAGCTAGAAATACAAGCAGAACTTGTTTCAAAAAACATAAACAACCAAACAAAAGCTCACTGGAAAATCACAATGTGTTCCTTAAGAAGGCAAGGCAAGTTTCCACACATGTGTTTTCTTTGACCTCCTCTATTTATTTCAAAAGCCTTAGAATTCCTTAACATCTAAAAATTGTAACCAATAAAAAGATTCTTCAGTCGGGTGGTGGCAGTGCAGACAGAGGCAGAGGCAGAAAGATCTCTATGAATTCAAGGCTAGTCTGGTCTACATAGTGAGATCCAGGATAGCCAGATCTACATAGTGAGATTGTATTGAAAATAAAAAAAAATAATAATAATAAATAAAAAGATCCGTCAATAAGTTGATGCCTATAAATTAGGACTAAATAAATATCCAAAGTACATATTATTATTTGGCCATCAAAAGAAGTAAGACATTTTTAAAAGTTGTCTAATAAACTTAATTTAGCACAAGATTACCTGTGGCGTGAGCCAAGTGCTGGACAGCGGAGGTTTTACCAGTTCCTGTCTCTCCCACTAACAATACAGGTTCCCCTTGACTGACGCACACTGCGAGCTGCTCAAGAAGAACAGAGGATGGGCGGGTAGCAGCAAAAGTGTGCTTCTCTCTAGGAAAAGAAAAGGGGGATTTACAAGCCAGTTAGGGCAGGCATGATGGCTTGGGCAGAATGATAGGAATTAGGGCAGCCCAGAAAATCTACTAACATCCTGCTTCAAACTTACTAACTATGAATGTAGCTCAGAGGTATAGTTTTGTACCAAGTCCCAGAAGAAGAATAAAAGAGAAAAACAAACATCTAGGCTTCAAGCTTTTCTTAGTGTTATATATATATATATATATATATATATATATATATATACCAAATCCAAAGAAAAATGAGAAAATAACCCAGAGTAATTATCTTCATATTGTAACATATTCTTAGAACACACAGGCTACAAATTTTCTGTGCTCTACAAATACTGAACATCCATTCAGCTGTTAAGTGTCACATATATCAAGATAACACCTGTGGTTAAGATGCTATGTTCTGGAAACACAAAATGTACGACAAGACCTGTATAGCATATTCCTGAACAACTCATTTCATCTGTATCAGCTTCAATTTCTCATTTACATGGGGACTGGAAAATGGCTCAGCAGGTAAAGGCGCTCATCACCCATGACAAAAGCCTGACAACCATAGTTGCCCTGTGATGTTTACATCGCATGACATAGCACATACAACCATACATATAAACACATAAACATCATACAGATACACACACATCTTGAAGTATTTAAAGAAGTATTTAAAGTATATAATTATGTGTTAAAATGTCTTCCCCCAAAATTGAGTCTAAACAGAACCTGTGACTATGACTTGTCTTCAGATAGGTAGGGAGGTAGGCGGGGGTGTATGCTTGCTTCACTTCACTGGCTGGTATGATTGATTGTAACTCAAACACCATGAGATGCCAAAACCACATTTCCTATATACATTATTTAGAATTCTATATGATCCTAGCCATAATTTTATATGATCCTAGCCATCAAGTAATTTACATGCTAGGGCAGCCTGATACACACTTGAGAGTATTTCACTAAGTAAATTGGAATAAAGTCAGATCAAGGACCTCTATCAGCTCCAAGCTGCTAAAAGCCATCAATATCTCGTTCCTAGAACCTATTTTGGAAAATTACTGTTCCTCCAATGTGCACCAAACTTGAGGTCCAGCCCAGGCATGCTCTGTTCAGACACAATCTGCAGCCAGTGAACTCTACTTACTTCTGTATGTGAACAACTTCACTTTGTTTCCGCAAAAGCCGCACCCGACCTACTTGGACATCTAGCTCGTTAATGACAATTTCTGGTTTATAAAGTTTACAGAAAAATTCAGCCTGTTGAGAAAGAAAGATTTCAATTAAGTTAAAAATCTACCTAAATCAATTAAGTTAAAAATAAACATTTCTTTAGCCAAAGTATCTAAATGAACCCTTCTCACCAACACTCTACCATGAAAATAGTGTCTACTTCCAAGACACCCAAGTTAGCATTATATCAAGGGTTTCTGTGTTCTTATTTTACTTTCCAAGTGTTTTAAATGCTTAACACTTCACACACATCCAAGGAGTGGTACCAAAGACAGCTAGTGTTAACTGTCAGTTTGAATTCACTATTACCCAGAAGACATAGTCTCTGGGCCATGCCTAGGCAGGACTGTCATGAGGATGCTGACTGATGGGGGAAGATCCACCTTGACTCTGGGCAGGTGCCCTGAACTGTAGAAAGGAAGGCAGGCAAGCTGAGCACCAGCACTAGAGCATTCCTTGCTTTCTGTCCGCTGACTGTAGATAAAATCTGGCCAGCTCTCTCAAGCTCCCACCTCTGCGATTTTCCTGCAGTGATGGGGCTTTCACTTCGAACTGTGACCAAAATAAACCCATTCCCTAAGTAACTTTGGTAGGGGATTCTATCATAGCAACAGGAAAGAAACTCTAACAGTATCCTTCACTCATCTACTGCCTAGATAAAAGTGAACACACTGACATTTACCAAGCGCTTAGAAGAAAACAAATCCTTTCCTAACATAAAAAGTCAATTGTTCTTTAACTGTGTTTTTGGCAGCTTTGTGTTCCTAATAATCAAGTAAGACTCCATGGTCTGTCTCTAGAGAAAGAAAACCTGAAGCAGACGTCAGCAGAAGTCTAAAGAGTAGCCATTCATCTCTTACTTTCTCACTCACAAAGAACACAGATAAAAGCTCAGGTTTGAGACTAAAATAAATGGGCAAAATGTTTAAAGGGAGCCCTCACCTCTGAATCAGTAAAGGGAACATTGACTCATCGAAGCCAATCACAGTGGTATTTAACATCCTTTGCTTATTGTGAGGAACACACCAGCTGTTTTCAGGACTACAGTCTGAGCCCAAACCATCCCTACTACTGCAAAAGTTTAACAAACAACTTTACTATCACAATTACTGGTCTAATATTTCAAGTAAGAAGGCCTCAATTAACTCAGCCTTTCTTCAGGGTTCACCACCACCAATACCACTGCTCAAAGGCTTTCCACTTTAAAAACTGTACATATATCTCCCCTCTGTACATCAAATCCAGGATCTCATGAATGTTGAGCACACATAGTATCACTGGGTTACAATTTTCACTCATCAAAAACACACATCTTGATTTAAACAATAAAAGGTAAGATCTCCCTACAATCTCAGTGTTGAACCTAATGAACCTACTTAGTTCCATTCACTGAAATAATTCTTTTCATTGTTAATGAAAACGATAAGCTAGGGTTGTGGCACAAGTCTTTAATCTCAGTACTCTGGAGCAGACGCAGGTAGATCATGTGTTCCAGGCCAGAAAGAGCTACACAGTGAGGCACTGCATAGAAAATAATAAACACATAAAACTAAAACACTTAGAAAAAAATGTGTACACTGAAGTAGACTACAATGTTCATGAGAGTATTTCTACTCTGAAAAGGAGATGCTCACTGAAATGCTAGAAAACAAGGTCTATACGATACACGGACGACAGGAATAAAGTCACTTTAAGAATGTACTATCCCTGACAGGGAGTAACGGACCATTAATGATTAAAGAGAAATAAGCAGCCTAGCCTTCTTTCAACATGAAGGCACATACCTTTTTCTTAGAAATGTTCAGTTTGCTTCCAATAATTTCTGCCATTTTCAGTTTTTTTGTCTGCTCAGAAAGCATGGCGGTGAAACAGTCCATAGCCTATTAAAACAACCAAGGGGAAACAAGAGTAGTACACTGGGCAAGAAGGAAGGCTTAATAGCATGCACTGCTCTAACAGAGGACCCAAATTCAGTTCCTAGCACTAAATGTTGGACAGCTCTCAACTGTCTGTAACTCTAGTGCCAGAGCATTCAATGCCATCTTCTGACCTTTATGGGCATCTACATTCATATCTAGGAACCCACAGACAGACAGACAGACAGACAGACAGACACACACACACACACACACACACACTTAAAATCTTTTCAGTAATTCATTAGTAATTCATTAGTTAAATTATAGAATATCATTATATTCTGCTTCCCGACTGTCGGTGCATTCGCGCAACTAAAAGCTCCTGCCATCATAATTTTCCCATCATGATGGAAGAAACCAATACAAATCCTTTCCTATTTTCAACATAAATACTGTTTATTTACTACTAAAGTACTTGTATAGAAATATTCATAGATGCATACATCACAACTGCCAAAAGATGAAAGCATATCTGATTAGCTTGAAGGCAGCTCAGTTTTATGTAGCAAGAGGGTAACAGTAGCTAGAGAAGCTGGCAGCCACTGAAGACACCAACATCATCTTACCTCCTGAAAAACATTCAACAATGCTGTTGAAGATGTACTGTCAAAGCCATGAGCAACTCTATTACACCAATTCAGCAGATCCCTTAAAAAGAAACAAAACACAGGCTAAAGATGACAATCGATTTAGCCCTCGTAAATCTAAGATTATGTGATGACTAAGTCTCCCCTTTTTTTCTACCAATGTGAAGAAAAAAGTACTATAACCATACCAATGTCTTCCCAACCCACACCAGAAAAGGTAACAAGAAAGAGACTAAACTCAGGGGACCCACTCATTCCTAATCCCTACCGAGAATGGAGAGCTGAGACATAGACCTCATTTTTTTTTTTTTTTTTTTTTTTTTTTTTTTTTTTGGTTTTGATTTTTCGAGACAGGGTTTCTCCGTGTAGCCCTGGCTGTCCTGGAACTCACTCTGTAGACCAGGCTGGCCTCGAACTCAGAAATCCACCTGCCTCTGCCTCCCAAGTGCTGGGATTAAAGGCGTGTGCCACCAACGCCTGGCCATAGACCTCATTTTATAGAGCAAATCCAGAAAGGATTTAAGAAAGGCCAGGTATGGTGACACATATTTGTAATCCCAACATTTGGGAGGCAGCTGCAGGTTGTATTAAGTTAGAGGCAAGCCTAGTCTACATAGAGTTCCAAGACAGCTGGGGCTACACAGACTCAGTCTCAATCCCCACCCCTACCATATAAAAATACAAATGAACAAACAAATAAGCAACCAAGCAACTATTTAATTTAATTTTTAAAGCTTTGGTTTTGAGCTATGCAGGCTCTGTATCCCAGTTTGGGTCCATAGCCAGGCCAGGCCTGGAGGATCTTCCTGCCGTAGACACTTAGGATGCTAGAATTACAACATTCGAGGTACCCTCATCCTATCTTTCCCAAAGGGATCTGATCTCCCATGCAACCCACATGCTTAATCCGTAACCTGACCCGTCGAGACCATGTGCTTCTAACTACGAACTTTCTAGCAAAGGCAGTTTTAAAATATCAACTGAAAGCAATGTGTAGTCTAGTACCTCAAAGATAATTCTCTTCCCTCAAGGACCACTCTTCTATTTTCTCTCTCAGCTTCTGAAACTTCCTGTGGTGCCTTGTCGTAGCCAACACTTGGACAGCAATGTTTTTCTCCAGTAAGCTCCATATAAATGTCAAGTAAGTGATCAGTTGCAGCTAAGAGGCTTGGGTATCTGCTCTGAAGAACCTGACTCAGGGAGAGAAAAAAAAATTTAACAGCTAGAGAGACTCTTAAAAGTATCTTAGCAACTTAGCAGAAGAACGCTGTCCTAATCTGGCCAAGGACCTGAGTCCCAGCCCTAGCACAGGGATGGGGAAATATACACCAACTACTGACACTAGTCAACCAGAGAGTTCTTGTTCAATTTGAAATCTTTACCAAGCACAGGACTTTGTACTCTCCCTTTGCTCCCACCCATTCACCATACTTAAATTCCATGACTTATCCCCCTCCTCATACTGTTGACAAACTTGCCATCTACAATAGTTTAGAAAACAAAACAAAGATACTCGAATAACAACCCATAGGTACCCAAGTACAAGGAATTCATTCACTAAATAATTTCTTAAGAACTACTTTGTGTAAGTTTCACTATGTAACCCTAAATAAATAAAAAGGTGTATAGGAAAGAAAATTAAAGCAGAGCACAAAAGAAGAGTCACTGATAAAAAGCAGTTAAATTCTGAAAGATAAAAGTAGAATTTTGAAGCCCCAGGTCCAGTGCTAATCATTCCAACAGGTACACAGCACTGCAGTGGAGAGCATCACATACTCAAGCCAACACTTTTATAAAATGTGCTTACTCACTTCTGTTTGACAGGCAAATTAACATAAAACAGGAACCCTAAGTTCATCTGTCTTGTCTGAGGAGGGTATCACCTTGGCAAATGAACAACAATATGGTCAGGGATACTTGGGAGACAAGGAAGATTTCAAGAGTAGAAAAGGAGCCTGTCAGTCACAGGTGGCTGAGCAGACACTGCCAGCAGAGAATACAGGCCCTACTCAAGATATAATTGGGACACAAAGTTTGAGAAAATGGCAGAGCAGTGGTGACACACACCTTTAATCCCAGTGTTTGGGAGGCAGAGACAGGTGAATATCTGTGAATTCAAGACCAGCCTGGTATACAGAGTGAATTTTAAGACAGCCAGGTCTACAAAGAGAAATTCTGTCTCAAAAAAAAAAAAAAAATCCATGAGAAAAAAAAAAAAAAAGAGTGAGGGTTAAACAAATGTTAGGTGTGCTGAGATCACCATTCTGCTTTAAAGTGCAGCAGCTCTAGTTCAGAGCGATGGCATCTCTTTCTGAACTAGGCTTCCAATCCATTTCATTTAGGCATGCTTCTGTATTTCTACCTAAGTGGAGCTTCTGGAATTTTCATGATGAAAAATAGAAATGAAAAGTACTCTTGTTATCCAAAGCTGCATACCTCATTCAGGTCTTTCTTGTCCAGATTATGTAGGTGAATTTTGGTCCAGTATTTGTCTAGCATAGTAGCATGACTATTCAGTGGTCGGTACCAACTTCCTCCACAGCTCAAGAGCCTGCATTGTAAAGGAGAGAATTCAAACAGTGGCACATAAAAGGTTCAGATTTTATGCTGAGTTACAGTCAACCTGCTTCATATGAAGGGCAGTCCTCTAAAAATCTATGATGGATGACTGAAACCAGACAGTACAAAATCTACACATAAATACCAATGGTTAAGTTTTATTAATTAGGCAAAACAAGAGATAACAAACAAGAATAAAGTATAATATCCCCACTCCTTGGAGAAACCAAAGCTTATTGAGTTTGATAACAGCTTGTTATGCAGCAAGTCTCTACAACAAGTCTATGAAACTCTAAAACAATCAATTAGAACATTATAAAAGTTTATTTTTATTTCTATAATTTTCCATTAAAAATTTCAAATTCTACTGACTGAGCAACTAAAACCACGGTAAGTGAAATCACAGAGTGACTGCTATGCAATTCCTTATTCATAAATAAAAGCTGCCATTTTACTGTTAGATACAGGTAAATTAGGGCAGGTGAAAATTTAATGGATGATACTTGACCCACAATCTTTTTTAAAAAAGAGACTGATAGACTTTTTATCAAATTGTTTTTAAATCACTGGAATAATGTCATGGTGTATTCAGATATCAATGATAAGATGTTTCTGTAAAGTATAACCGGCTTCAGCAAAACAAAAACCAAAAATGGTTTGAGAATTGGGACAGAAAGAGTCACACATACCTTCTGGTTGCAAACAACTGAAATGTAGGAGCTACTTTCAAGCAGTCACCTTGGCCAGGAATCAGAAGTTCTCCATTTTCCAGTAGAGGGATCAACACAGAAACCTAAGTCACAAAACGGCATTGATAAAGCTATTGGGACAGAACACCACCTGTCTCCAAATGATGGACATATCCCTAAAGAAAACAATCCAGTTTTACAGTGCAAACTGCAATCAAGTGCATCTGTGTTTTTGAAGCTGCACTCTAGTACAACACCTTATTTACTCACTATTCACTGAGTGCTACTGTAGGCCAGAAAAACGCAAGACAGTAGGATGGAAATAGGACTTGGGACTTTTAAAATCAAGAGATGCAAATGAACAAACAGCATGATAAGCTTAATTCACTGAACCTGTTCCAAACATAAAAAGATTCACTAAATCATAAAGAATGGCCAGAACCAGCTAGATTCGGTAGAAGAGAAATGCCTCTCCCAACACATAACCATTATTTGTCTTCTCCAGTATGTACAATTCAATATGCACTTAATGTGAAGATTCACATTACAGAACCTATGTAGAGACACCTTAACCTTAGAACATCTTTTTGGTCATAATTTAAGAATTTCAGAGGAAACAGAAACTGCTACTTTACTGCAGAAGTAATCTTTCTGAAACCCAAAACAGGCCACTGTGTGACATGTTCCTATAATCACTGCAGATGCAAGAGCAATGTCATCCCAAGATCAACATGGGATGGGGAGATTTTATATATATATATACATATATATACATATATATGTATATATATATAAAATTTCACAGCTGTTTAATAAAAAGCATCTCAAAAAACCATTTACAGCTGGGCAGTGGTGGCGCACGCCTTTAATCTCAGCACTTGAGAGGCAGAGGCAGGCAGATTTTTTAGGCCAGCCTGGTCTACAGAGTGAGTTCTATCTAGGACAGCCAAGGCCACACAGAGAAACCCTGTCTCGAAAACAAACAAACAAACAAACAAACAAAAAAAAAACAAAAAAACAACCAACCATTTGTCATCCTAGTCTATAGCTGCCACACCTGGAAAGTTCATCTCAAAGTTCCCAATGCATCTCTAACTTTTCCTACCAGGCAGTAAGGCAGTAAGACAGCTCACTGTACTCAATCACTACAAAAAATAGCACGAAACATTCAATAAATACTCTATGAGACAGAAGACAAGTGAAGAACCCAAGTTCTCAAGTCTGATTACGCAGGTAACTATGAATGAGCTTCTTACAATGTATCATATAAAACTCAGAACACAAAACTATCCCCAGGCACTGTGGACAAACTGCTCTTCCAAGACAAAGTGTGCAGAGTAAAGGCTTCATGACATACCACATCCAAGGGAGCGTAGTCAATATCCTCCAGAAGGATCCAGTGACCTTTTGTGGCCGCCTGAGTCAGGGTGCCAGGTTGCCATACAAACTCTCCAGGGACATCTGTACAACGATACATGCCCAGTAGCATCTGTGGGAAGAGGTAGAGAAATCAAACACCTGAGATAGCAAGGCTATTTCCTTTGAAAAGATGTACGAAACTGTAACGAGAAAAGGAGGCGTGTGAGGTTTACAAAGCTTGCTGCATAAGTCAGAAGCAAGGGCAATAACTATTTCTATGTTCCCTTAGCAAAAACATTAGAATGCTGATATCTGCAAACAAGCCAACCCAGCAACACTTGGCACATCTTAATTACCTTGCTGTCTGTCTGATCTCCAAGCTGGACTTTGAGAAGCTGAGGAGGTTTCGTTCTACCAGTCACTGCAGCTAAATATTCAACTAAGGAAGTTTTGCCACTTCCTATTGGTCCTTCCAACAACACAGCATTCTGAGAAGCCACTGCAACAGCTAGTGTCTGAAGATTTTTGCACACAGACTCAACCAAAACAAAGGACTTAAGAGCCAGCTCCTGTTCCCGTGAAGAACTCCTGTCACTTGCCTAAGAAAAGTGAGAAATGGAAAGATTATTAAGACAGCCCTTCCCCCAAATGACAGTTAGTTTCTTCAACAATGCTTCCACTGACCTTACATTATAACAAGTGTGTGGGCCAAACTCAGAAGGATAAGCTCTTCATGTTTTAAAAATTATTTTTGTATAGAGCAAAAGTGTGAGGTACCCTTTCTATTTTTTAAAAACTTAGATCATTTTATGGGTACAGGCATTCTGTATATGTATGTCTGCACACCACATGTGTACTTGCTGCCTATGGAGTCTAGAAGAGGGCATCAGATTCCCTGGAACTGGCATCACTCACAGTTTTGTGTGCTGTCTGCTGTAGATGCTGGAAACTGAACTGCGTGTGGTTCCTCTGGAAGAGCAGTAAATGCTCTTTGTTCGTTTGAGACAGGGTCTCACTCTGTAGCCCTGGCTGACCTCAAGCATAAAGGCTGCCCCTGCTTTCTGAGTGCTAGGAGTAAAGACCACCATACTTGGCCTACTAACTGCTCTTAATACTGGAGTTATCTCTCCAATCCAAGGACAATTTCTAAATAAATGTAAGAGCCTTTTTATTGGCTTTTTATTTTCATTCCACTTTCCATATGCTAACATTTTATACTTAACATTAGCAGTGCAAGGGTTATAACTACAGTTCCAGGATATTCAACACAAACTCTAAACTCTAAGGGCTTCTGCACTCATGTGATGCACAAAACACACAATTAGGTACACACAGCTACACATAAAAATTAAAAAGAAAATTTGTAAAAACTTTAAAGATCAACAGTGCAGGAACTAGCAGTCTAGTTATATGTTAAGCATGCACCTCTTGCACAGAAGTAGAACACACACATACTAACGAGTGCACAGCCTGTGAGATAGCTGGGAAAATCTGGGCATAGAAAGAATACGTTTCAATGCATCTGATGTTTTCAGGTACAGGAAGAACTGCAGTCTTTTGTCAAGTGATCCTAGCATAGCCAATGTATGTGCTTTTGTACTGAGCTATAGCCTCAGTCTTTAATTCTCTTTCACCATCAGCCCTGGCTTACTGTCTTGTTCTTTATTATTCCTGAGACCATAGGCCTGCCTATGTAACTATGACCACCTTCAAATTTTGCTTAAGTTCAAAGCATCACACAGGTGACATTATATTTCTACTTTCAGATTTAAAAGAGATGAAGAGAATACCCAGGACAAACTCAGAGACAAATTTATCTTCATTTCTCATTAAACACTTCTAAAACGGAACATCACTTTAGCAAACTCAATGTGGATCACACATGATTTGTGGATGCTGACCAAAGAAACTGCAGTCATGGTTTATGGAACACAGCCTCTAGTGAGGCCACAATACCTGCTCTCCAGGACTGGGGGACTGCTTAGGTAGCACCACACCACAGACAGCTGCCACACTGGAAGAGAGGTCAGCTGAAACTAGGTGTCCATGAATGAACTGCGGTTCCTTTCCCTTATGCCAAAGGGAGGCTTCAGGGTTGGCTAAAACCAAGGCCTTCTCCAAATCCTGTAGCTGAGCCTCTTCTAACAACCTACAAAAAAAAAAAAAAAAAGGTCCATGAATTGCCACAGAAAAGACACAGCAGGACCTCCAAGTAGGTCCCTACTTACCTCAACCTGAAATGCACCAACTCATCACTACTGAAAATCTTCCTTAGGAAGGATAACTTGTGTTCTTCATTCATACAGGTCACCAAAGCAAGACAGTTAGCTGTATACCTGAGGAAAGAAAAGAAGAATATCAATTCTCCTGACCTCCAGTTGATTAAAAAACGTACTTATCAGCTAAACACTAGAAAATAAAATGTTAACCATCACAACACACACTTATGAGTATAAACTACAAAGGAAACACAATGAATTCCTTTGGTGAAACACAAAGAAGGGTGACACTCCATGTGCATAATCTTTTTCTAAAGCAAAACTGGCTGATTAAGAAAAGGGGGTAAGAACAAAACAGACCAAAAAGATCTAGGGCTGGAGAAATGGATCAGCAGTTGAGAGCATTGACTGCTCTTCCAAAGGACTGGAGTCAATTCCAAACATCCATATGACAGATCACAACCATCCATAACTGCAATTCCCAGGATCCAACAAACATACAGCCAACACCATAAGCCCAACACCCATATCTAAAGGGCTTTTGTCTTCCTTACTCCCATCCCTAAGTTAGCACAAACTAAGCCACGTACCAGCGCACCAAAGCATCATGGCTCCTGAGGAGAGGTACACACACACTCCAGTCCCAGAGCTCCCGAAAAACAGGCTGCCTGTGCTGCAGAAATATATGGGCTGCTTCCATCAGGTCCCGGAGCTTCATCCGTCTGCGTCCATAGCGCACTGGGTTTGCATCAGAACTCTCAAGGAAGAGTCTCTGAAACACTGGATAGGTGTCCTTGAAATATCGCAGAGCAAACCTTCAGGAGGGAAGACAGTATCAACATTCATTAGTATGAGCAGTCAAGTGCCCATCTGTACTCAAGACTGGAAATGAACATCTTCATTGGCTGTAGCAGCAGCCAAGTGCCCAACTATCCTCAGGGACAGGAATGCAGAACTTAACAGGATTTTTGGTACTTTAGAATGTGGGGAGAACAATGCTGAAGCTATACAATCCTAAAGATGGAAACCATTTCAAGTTGAGAACTCAGGCCCTGGCATGAGATACCAGTTGAGAACCTGCAAATCACCAAAGGCTTTACGCACAAAGCAGTGCACACTGAGTGGTAATTACTAAATGTACTCAATGAACAATTACTGAATTCTCACTATGAGGAACATAGTTACTACCTAGAGATACAAAAACCATGTTATAATTCTTCCTGACATGCTGTTGAGTAAGAGAACTGCATACAGAAACAGAAGAGGAGCCAGGCGGTGGTGGCACATGCCTTTAATCCCAGCACTTGGGAGGCAGAGGCAGGGGGATTTCTGAGTTCAAGGCCAGCCTGGTCTACAGAGTGAGTTCCAGGACAGCCAGGGCTACATAGAGAAACCCTGTCTCGAAAAAAGAAAAAAAAAATAAAAGGAAATACAGTATAGAAGAGGACAGGGCCAGACTAATTTCCATAGTGAGAGGTTATGGGAGACATGCTGGGGCTCCACTCTGCTGAAATGGTTTCTGCAGATACACTTGTCTATGGGAAAAGTCTATGAGAAATACGGGTACAGACACATGGGCACACATACATGCAACCCCCACATCACACATCTCTCCTCCTCCTCCAGCGCGCGCGCGCACACACGCACACACACACACACACACACACACACACACACACACGTGAATGCATTTAAAAACAAATTAAACAGCAAACTAAAACTGCAACCTAACAAAACTTAAGTTTTATCTTAAATGAAATCTCAAATTAGAAGAAAGTAAACACCACATTGACAGGGAAAAAAAAAAAAAACAAAAAACAAACCTGAGTTCAATAATAAAAGCCAATGTAACTAAAAGCTGGTTTTCCAAGGACAGCAACAAAATTGCAAACTTTCAGATTTGTGTGGGGGAAGAAGAGAGAGGATTCAAAGAATTAGTATCAGGTGTCTTATACTCCCAGAACTTCAGAGGTTAAGGAAAGAAAATCATTAAGTTCAAAGTCAGCAATTTTGTAAATAGATTTAAAGGACTAGAGAAGACTAAAGTGTCAGAACACTTACCTAGCATGCACAGGGCCTCAAGTTAAATTGCCAGCATCAAAACACAAGAGAAAAAAAAAACACACAAAAACTCTAAAGTGACTGTGTTGATAGTTGCATATAACATGAATTGCTTTTATCTATATATACGAACTAGGCAGTCATTTTTTTAATTGTACATCCATTAATACATGAGTGTACACAATCACTAATATGTTCACAAAATAAATATGTGTGAGAAAATGTTACCAGGGGTTTTAGATTTGTTGCTTAAGATCAAATGAGTTAATTCACAGTTTAAACCAGAGCTGGGGGTGGGGGTGTCCTCATTTTCTGTCTTACTTGCAGCACCACTACAATTTACAGAAATCTTAGTTCTGAAAGACACGCCTCCTCTGGCCTTGGGGACCCAAACTATTCATATCCCCAAGCATAAATTTTTAATTATTTGGAGTCCCTATTATACTGTTAAACATGCTTTTTGTGTCCATTCTGGAATCTTGAAGGATCTGGGGTGCTCTCTAATGATGGACTGCTATGAACATCGCTAAAATATACCCATGACTGAAAGAAAAGCCATAGCATAAGAGAGGTAAGAGCCCTGGGCACGAGTTTTCACATTAGTGTCAGATAAGCAACCTTTTCTTTGAACCAGAAAATGGAAGGGTGCTATGTAATGCTGCTTTCTGGACATGCCATTGCTATTGCTGTCATGAATTTACCTGGACAGTACTAAGCCAAAAGATCACTCAGCATTACAACAGGTTGTACTAATTGAATTTAATAGATTACAAAAACAAACAAATAAAAAAACAAAAACAGAAGACTAAGACGGGAAGCAGAGAAGAGGATGTACCAGGGGTGGCTGAGAGAGTTGGATGGCACATGCCTTTAGCCTTTAATATTAGCACTAGGGCAGTGGAGGCTGGTGGAGTTTGAGGCCAAAACCAAACAACAACAAAATAAGACAAATTTGATGCTGGTGGAAAAACAGAAAATTAACTCATTAGCTTAACGAATCTCTAACATAGTCCTAACACATTCTCTAGAGATGAGACTTCCAAGTTGCCATAATTCTAAGGCGGCTTCCTTCTGCTTCTCCAATAGCATATCGCTTCAGATCTACCTCATCGGCACATCTTGCCAGATTCTGAGAAGACTGGGACATCACGGCTGTTCTCTCAAACATGTCATGACAGCTAAGCCAGGAATACTGGTACATACCTGTAGACCCAGTACTTGATACACTAGGAAAGGACCAGATTGAGGTCAGACTAGATAACCAGTAAAAGTTGGTGAGAAGATGGCTCAGGGGTTAAGTATTTGCCAACAAGCCTGAACACATGAATTCAACTTCCAGGAAACACATGGTGGAAGGAGAGAACTGCCCCAATCTGTTCTCTGACCTCTATGCCATCCTCTATGAATAAATGAATGTAAAACAACAAAAGCAACAAAACTTAAAACATAGCAAAACAACAAAAACTGGGTCTAAAGAGATGGTTCAGCATTTAAGAGCACTGGCTGCTCTTCCAGAGGTTCTGAGTTCAATTCCCAGCAACCACATGGTGGATCATGACCATCTCTAAAGGGCGCTGATGCCTTGTTCTGGCATGACTCCTACATTAAAAAATATATAAATAAATAAAATTTTTTAAAGACTCTTTAAAAAAAAATACAGGGGTATTGCTGGAGGTAATACTGGAGGCTGGCCACAAGCTCAGAAGCCTTTCACCTCAACCTCCCAAGTGCTTTGGTTACAGCAAGAGCCACCCCACTAGACTTGAGAAAAGAGGTCATCATCTTACAGAGAAATATGAATCAAATGGCTACTCACGGAAGAACGTCAGGATGGCTACCAATGAGTTTGCTCATTGACACACTGAGCCGTTCATGCAGATCGTGGTTAACTTGGCCTCCAGTTTTAATGGCTTTAGCATTTCTTTCCAGCAAATCCAAAAGGATAGGGCGCAACTGGCGACCAAGCAAAAGGGTATAATCTTTATCTAGGAGCAACTGTGCCAAGGCATTCAGGATGCACTGGCGATCTTGAGGTGTCCATACCTGAGTGAGAAGCAAGACAAATGTCTATGTAAACCATATTTTTTAGTACCAGAAAGATCAGAACACTAGTTTAGAATCAAAACACTAATTTCTCAATTTCTTAAGTGACTTTATAATACAACAAATTATGGTTTTGTTACAATAAAAGATTAGAGTTTATTACTGAAAGCTCCAGTCTACAGAGGTTATACACAAGAAAACCAATACTTGGGATTCTATTTTAAATGATATGCAACTTCAACTCAACAGTAAATGTTGCAGGGCCTTAACACTGTCCAGTGTTCTCACCTCCTTTGCTCCTCATAAATGAAAACATTAATTGTGTGGTTACTTCCAGACATGAAGGAACACATCTTTAAGAATTACATCTGAAGGTAAGGCCTGGGTGCAGCACAAATACAGCTCAGTTACAGAGTTGGTACCTAGCATGCAGTGGGCTCTGTGCTCAATTCACAAAACCAATAAAGATAAAATTAATTTCTAGAGATAAAAACAACCTAAAATTTAGCAAAAATGAACAACCACACCTAAAGAAACACGAGAAGGTAAACCACAAAATTCTAGTCTGTGGTCTCAAAAAATCCATAAGCAAACAAAAGACAATTGAGAAGGGAGGGGGGTTAGTTGTCACACTGCTACTATGTAGACCAGTTAGCACAACTTGCTATTCAGCACTGTGGAACATTACATTTACGTTGCCAAAGGTTTTCCCTCTGACCCAAAGCATGACTTCATCCTTCTCAAATTGCTGTTGGTCATAGTATTTTATCACAGCAACAGAAACGTCATCTAAGACAGCAAACAACAGTCTCCACAACTACCACTCAAAGGGAAAGAAATTTAACAGACTTGGCCAGGACATAGAGAGGTAACTGCACTTTTTTACTATATGCAAGTGTTCCTCAGAGACCATTTTAAAGAGGGGTATGATGTCACACACCTGTGTCCTGGCACTCAGGAGTCTGAGATGGAAGATCTATAGTTTGAGGTCACCCTGGGCTACATGGCTACATAACAAGACCCTGAATCAAAAAAGGGAGTCCACTCTGGGGATTTTTGTTTGTTAGGTTTTGTTTGGTTTGAGGTATGTATCCCAAGCTGGCCATAAACTCGAAGCAATCCTAAATTTTTCACCACCGCATCCAGCCCTGCACCACCAAGTAATGTTATCATACGTACATATAGTAAGCCCAGCTTCTGTTGTCAGGGAGTGATGTCTAAGCTCCAGTAAATACTGTATTTAGAATAATCTTACTAATTTTATCTAATCTTTTTCTAGTTATGTAAGAGAATGGGGCTAATCAAAAGAATACATACATACATACATACATACGTACATACATACATACCTTACAGCACTAAAAAGCTATATATTTAGAGGCATGCCCAGTGGTAGACACTTGGCCTATCACACATGAGGATGGGCTTAATTCCCAGTACCAGAAACAAATAAATCATATATTTCTTTTCAGCCTAGATACATAGGATATATAAAAGGATATAAAAGTTGCAATGGTTTGATTAACAAGCTTTTAGTATTTATAATGCTGTAAAGTATATCCATAAAATACTGTTCTTTACTTTCAACACTATTCTAAGGATTTATGCTGGATAATTTCATCCATCTATTAGTGAATAAATGCTCTGAGTGTGTTTCCAGTAAACTCAGATTATCTGGCAGATTAAATATATCCTTTTATTTTGACTATTTTTAGCTTACAATGGGAATATCACATATATCCCATTGTAAGCCAAAGAGTATATGCTGGTGATCTTGGTTGGAGGGACTTAAAGAAAAAAAGCTCTTAAAACGAATCTTTATGAAAAATAAATTAGTTTTCTAGTGTTTAAAATAACAAATAGTACTGTCTCATTTATTTCTGGAGTCTGAAGTCAAGGTGGTGGCAGGGACACATTTCCCCCCAAAAGTTTACAAGAGCATTGCTCTCCATAGCTTCTGGCAGTGGCTATCAATCCTGCATGTTCCCGGGCTTTCAGCTACACCACTCCAATCTCAGTTTCTGTCAGAATCACCAATGCCATTTCTCCATCCTTTCACAAAATATAAGCCACGCTGAATTAAGACTTTAATGATCTTTTTTTTACTTTTGTGAAGGATGGTTAGTATGGTCAAACTACCAAATCTAGACTCATCTTTTGAGCATACTTGTGTCTACAAGGTTAGCCTCTCAGAGTGCCAGTGAGGGATTACCTTGGTTATGTTAACTGATACGGGAAGAGTCGAGAGATGCTGCCTGAAAAAACAAACTCACTCAGTGGTACAATGTGAGGCCCTGAATTCAATACCCAGAATGATGCACCCAACCCTCCCACCAACAGCTGGCACCCAGTTCTTGGAATCCAGGATATAGTCACTGGAGAAAAAAAAGAAAACACTCCTAAAAAACTTCTTTCTTCAGATCTCAAATTCCAAGGTGAGGCAATATTTTCCCATCTGTATTACTCTGTAATGAAGTATTTTGTTTCCAAAACTAGGGGTGCATATGAACATGGCAGTATGTACCTGTACTCTCAGCACTGGGACTGCCAAATTCAAAACAAAAATAACTACAGTATAAACATAAATGACCGTGGATGAAAATATGTAAGCTATTATCCAACAGAGAAACAGACAAATCTGAAAGATTCCTGAGCCTGGCTAGAATTCAACTCCTTAAGGCAAGGAAGTGTTCTAGTTTTGTGGCATTAGTACACTATTTTCAGAATTTACGATGTATGGTTCTTATATGTATGTGTTAGTGTCCCTAAAATATTACACCCCCCCCCCAAATACTACAACCCCACACCCAAAACATAAACATGAATCCCCTTAGATGCTAAGAGTTGACCCTAGGAGGTCCTGTCCACTAAGCAAATGCTCTCCCACTACAAGACCTCTAGACTATCTACGCTCTAAACAAGACACAATCCTATCCAAACAATCCATAATCCAAGAGCCTTTCACAAGGTCAGTGCATCTAAACCAATTGTCCCTTTCTTTCACACAATCCACCAAGACTGTTTTCTCTCTAGACTGCCTACTCATGCTGAGTCCACCTACAGCCACTTTGATAAGGGAGCCACTGGCCAGAAATCCAGGAGATGGGCCGGGCAGTGGTGGCGCACACCTTTAGCCCCAGTACTTGGGAGGCAGAGTGTCCCGGCCCGAGCAAAATGTTGAGGCCCGGGTTGCCTCGAGTTTGGCAGCCACTGTAACTCGGCCCAAGCTGCCGCTCCGGTCCACGGGTCGGGGTTCAGCAAGAGAGAGAGTGAGGACGGACTCCAAGAATGGAGACCAGACAGAGTGTGATTCAATCCCATTTATTCTTCAGTCTCTCTTCTTCTCTCCAAGTCCCAAGTCCTAAGTTCCTAGTCCCTAGTTCCTAGTCCCTAGTGCCTCCAAGTTCCAAGTTACTTCTTCCAAGTTCTCTTCCAAGTGCCTGCTACCTGATGCCTAATTCCTACTCCAAGTTGTACTCCAAGTTGTACTCTCTGAAGTGTCTGATTCTCTACCGTCTGCCTCTGCCTTTTATATGTCTCACTTCTAAGCCACTTGACTTTTGGTCACACCTTTAATCATGTCCTTAGGTCTTGTCTCTAAATCTGATCTCTACACTTCAAAGTCATACTCTTAAGTTACACACCTTTAATCTCACGCACCTTTAATCTCACACACGGAAGGTATCTAAACCAAGATTATCAGAGTGTGCTCAGCTGTTGTAGGCTATTGTAATCCAAGTCTCATGTCAGGGTATATGGCTCAAGATGGCTGCAAAGCTGATAGCCGCTTTCTGCTAAAAGTCGGCCCCCAACACCTTTTGGCTCAGTGACAGAACATAGGTTCAACACCTCAGAAAAAACTCTCAGAATTTTCTCAGGCGAATTCTATGATGCTCCAAATGGCTCAGGTTCTGTAGTCTACACCAGTGATTCCCAACTTTCCTAATGCTACAACCCTTTGATAGAGTTCCTCATTTTGTGGTAACCCCAAATCATAAAATTATTTTCGTTGCAACTGTAGTTTTGTTTTTGCAAAGCTGTAGTTTCGCTACTCTTATGAATTGTAATGTAAATACGTGTCTTCTGACCGTCTATGGTGACCCACAGGTTGACAACCGATGGATATGATACACTGATGTTGATTACAACTGGAGTGTATATGTACTTAATGCGCTCCTGACCGAATGAATTTTACAAAATTAAAAGCACGTTTCTCTGGACTCAAGCTTACAGACAGAGCAGGTAGGGAAATTTAAAAGGAAATTAAAACACAGAGTGAAAAGTTGTCTAGTAAGGATGTTCAACTCAGGCAGTAGTCAATAAGGAAAGGCTCTTTAAAACGCAAGACCTATTTGGAGATAGATATATAGACATATATGTATATCTATATATCTTTCACCTCTCAATTCCTAATGTTAACTGTCTTGTGTTGACCTTCAGTTGTTTGTTATGAACCGACTCCGAAGGAGATCCGAACTCCCCTGGTGTAGAGACAAGATTTTTTTGTCTCCTCAGTGGTGTATTGAGACACCCAGAAGAAATACTACCGATGTTCGTCAATGAGCCAAACAGAAGGAACAAAGTAAAAAAGAAAAACATACCTGCAAGCAAACGAGGGGTGGGGAAGATAAGTGTTGGCTTAGGCAATGCACGTGTTTTCGGGGGTGGAGAGGAGGACAGAAGCAGCCTCGCAGAAAAGTCAACTGCTTTTATTCCGTAAGGGCATGCTCTCCACCACCACCTGAGCGCCGGGCAGGGGGCGAGGAAACGGAAACTGACCCCGAAAAACAAAGGCCCTTTCTCGGGATTCCGTGCCCACCGACCCGGGCCCGCCTCCCTTCTCCCATGCTCACCGACTTGGCCAGGAACCTGTTCAGCTCGCCGCTGCTCTTCTCGTTCTTGGTGGCGATTAGGCGCAGCGGCCCGGCTACCAGCTCCACAGAAAGGTGTTCCATAGCCTCCGGCCGCGGCCACAGGGCCGTGGGGTGACCACGGAAAACCCACAACGGCAAGGAGACCTGCTAGAGCCGGCAAGCGGACACACACGTGGTGAAGGAGTCTACATTTGCGTCATCAGCCAGCGGCGGCGCGGCCACTGCCACGCCCACATCAGCGGAAATACGTCACTGCCTCGCCACTACAAATAGGAAGGGGAGCGGAAATAGCTTTTGAAGGTTGCCGGCTGACTGGTGTTGGGGTGCGGGGGCGGGAGTCCTCCTACGGTGAATGAAACAGACGTCCCCAAAAGAGAAGCTGCAGGCGCGTGAGACCTAAGCGCACAGTGACTTACTCTGTATCAACACAGGTCCTATGTGAACGATAAGTGCATTCACTGTCCAAGATTGTTGCCCATAGAAAAGTGACATTGTGAGAAACTGGCCCTTGATGTAGTCTTACAAATAAAGGAAATAATTGCCTAATTAAAAAGGAGAGTAGGGGCCGGTGAGATGGCTTAGTTGGCTAAAAGCTCTTGTGATGCAAGCCTGATACCCAGAGTTTCATATACCAACCCCCAGAGTTGATTTGTAACGTCTACTTGTTCACCATGCCACATGTGGGTCTTCACACTCACACCACACACACACACCCCCCACACACACCCCCCCCACACACACCCAGTAGTAATAATGGTTCAGGAAAAAACTGTAGAGTGCAGTTTGTTTGTTTCTTTACTTTCAAAATTACAATTGTTAATATGAAAGTCACAAACAAACCTATAATGATGTCAAAACATATTGAGAGGGCATTTATAGTAAAGAAGCCCAATACCAACATAGTGCAGCTTACAATCATCTGTAACTCCATCTCCAAGAGATAAAACGCCCTCTTCTGGCCTCTGTGGCATGTATATATATGTTGCACGTGTAGCGTACAATACACACACACAACTAGTTTTTCGAAAGAGGGTTTCTTTGTAGCCCTGGCTGTCCTGTTACTCGCTCTGTAGACCAAGCTGGCCTCTGAACTCAAGAGATGTGCCTGCCTGCCTCTGCCTCCCCAGGAGTGCGATTAAAAGTTTGGCTTTAATGCCTGGCTTTTTGTGTGTGTCTGTGTGTGTGGCAGGAAGAACCGTCTAGATGGCTCAGCAGGTAAAAGATGCTTTCCCACAGATTTGGCAAACTGATTTCAATCTCTAAAACCCACACAAAGAACATAAGTAGATATAGAGAAGGGACACTTCTTCCAGTTGTGGCACTAGCAATGGACACCCAGAAAGGCGTTCAAACCCCAAAGCAGCAGCCAATGATTGATATATATATATATATATATATATATATATATATATATATATATATATATATATATTTTTTTTTTTTTTTTTTTTTTGAGACATCATCTCACTATATATCCCTGACTGTCCTGGAACCTGATATATACAAGACATTGGGCCCAAATTTAGACTGCCTTTGCCTCCCAAATACTAGAATTCAAAGTGTCCATCACAATGTAGATGTGTGGACCTGCATTTTTAGGTGCACCACGTGCATGCACAGTCCCATAGATACCAGAAAGAGGCCTAGATCCCCTGGAACTGCAATTACAGGCAATCACAAGTAGCCATGTTTTTGGTCTTTTGGATTCTTGAGACAGGGTTTCTTTGTGTAGCCTTGCTGTCTTGAAACTAACTCTGTAGACCAGACTGTCCTTCAACTCAGAGATTTGCACTGGCTCTGCCTCCCAGGTAATGGGATTAAAAGCATGCAACACCACTGCTTGGTTCCTAAGCAACCATCTACTTTCTGAAACCCATACCTGGGTCCTCTTCAAGAGCAGTGGTCTGGCTAGTTTTAGGTCAACTTGAAACATGCTAAAATAGCTGAGAGGAAGGAACCTGAATTGAGAAATTGCCTCGTAATTGGGCTGTTAATAAACCTGTACATTTTTAAAATTAGTGACTGATATTGGTGGGCCCAGCCAATTATGATTCCAGCCCAAACCAGACTGAAGAAGACATGAGGAACAAACCAGTAGTCTTCATGACCTCTGCATTAGCTTCTGCTAATGCAGTTTTAGTTCCTGCCCTACCTGCTTTTGATGATGGCTTTGAGTGAAATAACCCTTTCCTCCCCAGTTTGCTCTGGCCATGATGTCTGATAATAGTAACTCTAAGACAAGCTTTTAACTCTCTTGTCTCTCCAGCCCCCATTTTAAAAATACTTTAAATGTAGGATTATCCTATGTATCATTCTTGCTTTAAAATCTTTTCTTTCAATGCTTATTACCTTCATCTAAATTCCAAAGGTCTTCATTAGTCTGGTTTGTTTTCTTTTGAACCAGTAACATCTTTCTCATCATTTTACTCTGTAAATTCATTTACCTAGTGGTAGGGATGACACAGTACCTGGAAGATGATACAAAGCCAGACCTCCGGTTTGAAGTCTAGGGACCAGATTATAACCCAGTACTTTCATGAGACTAGAAAGAAGTATCCAGGCTGAATCAATACTTAGACTAGTTTTCTCTAAATCATTACTTTTTGTGATGACTTAGTTGTATTTGTGAAGATATCTGCAGAAGAGGCAGGGTTCACTATATCAAAACATGGTGTGAGAGAGCAGGCAATGGCAACAGAATTTAATGAAGCCACCCTTAGTACCTGAGCTGGTTACACTCTCATCTTGAAATACTTTAAAGAGTTCCCCACTCTCCCTTGAAATATTACCTCTTTAGAAATCATCTAAACACAATAAAAGAAGCATACTAATAAAAATAAAACAGGACTTTACATGTTTTTATTATACATGACTAACTGAAAGTTTATACAAAATATTTTATAGATAAAAAAATTCCTTGGCTAGCAAAACCATTCATGTGCATACATGCACACAGACACATACACTTATAATATTTTACATCATAATAATTATATATATATACAAATATACTATTTAAATTATTTCACAATTTTCCAAAATGAGGCAATTATAAAAACAAAAATGAATAGAAAGGTGAACTAAATAGTCATTACATTTAAAATGCTACAAAATTGTTTTTTAAAATCTAAAGAAGTTATTTCATCCAATATCAAAACTAAGGTTTCAGTATTACATCAAGGTTGCTTTTATTCTTTCATTTGATAACAACTTTTAATGATTAAAAATAAATATTCTGACCAATAATTGGTAAGTGAATCAGACTGTTGATCTGAATAAGCCAAGCACAATGACCAGAAAAGTAAAAAGAAACAAACAAACAAACAAAAAAACATAGATGATCATCTAGTCGTCAAAACGGAGACAAAACCTCCACCTAGTTCCCCATTTAAAACACGAGGAATCGAAGCTTCTGTGTAGAAGAATTATCAGTGAGGCACCATGAAATCCAGCAACTCATCTGTAATGGAAGAAAATACTGATATTATAATTGTAATTTTTTTTGAGACAGGGTTTCTCTGTGCAACAGCACTGGCTGTCCTGGAACTCATTTTGTAGACCAGGCTGGCCTCAAATTCACACATTTGCCTCCAAAGTGCTGTTGGGGGCAAAGGTGTGTGCTACCATGCCTGGGGGTTTCTGACACACACCAACTTTCATCCTGTTACCTTCTAAATCAGCTAAACTTGTAACACTGGTTTATACAGAATCAATTTGCTAATTACTAATATACCGGGTTTTGCCCCCAAGAATTAAATGAAGCTGTAATGGTATGGGTTAGAAGGGGAGTGGAAATCAGACATAGCTAAAAATGAAATAACCCACAATATGTGCTATTAAGCTGGCCAGGGGAGTGACTAAAGGAAAAAAATACATATATAAAAATTATAATATTTAATATAAATATATAATAAATTATATATATATTTCCTTTTTGAGTCAGGGTTCTGGCCTATGCTGGCCTGGAATTCATCACATAAACCAGGCTGGCCTCAAATTTGTAGCCATCCTACTGTCTCTGCCTTCTGAGTGCTGGGATATTAGATGTTCCTATGTGGCCCTTCAAGTAAATCATTCCCCAAATTTACATTCTCTTCACAGAGAATAGGAATCATATTTTCAAAGAACACTAACCTAAAATAGATAGATAGGTTTCCTTTTGTTTGTTTGTTTTTGAACTTTCTGGAGATAAGTCTTCTGTAGCACATACAGGTTGGCCTTAAACTTGTTATGTAGCTAAATCTATCACCTAACCTTCCTACCTCTGATTTCCCAGAGTGTTGGGACTACAGCATGTGCTATAAGATGTAGTTCTTTCCTTCCTTCCTTCCTTCCTTCCTTCCTTCCTTCCTTCCTTCCTTCCCTCCCTCCCTCCCTCCCTCCCTCCCTCCCTCCCTCCCTCCCTCCCTCCCTCCCTTCTTTCTTTCTTTCTTTCTTTCTTTCTTTCTTTCTTTCTTTCTTTCTATTTCTTTTAGAGAGGATCTCATCATGCAACTCTGGCTGGCCTGGATTCAAAAGATCCTGAGTATTGGTGTTAAAGATAAGCAGTACAAGCCCAGCTGAGGTTAATTCCTTTTTGAAAAAAATCAACTTTATTTACATTGGTGTTGTGTTCTGCCTCTACATATGTCTGTGTGAGGGTGTCAGATTCCCCACAGAACTAGAATTACAGACAGTTATGCACTGCCCTGTAAGTGCTGGAATTTGAACCCGGGTCCTTTGAAAGAGCAACCAGTGCTCTTAACCGCTGAGCCATCTCTTCAGTCCCTGAGGTTCATTTCTTAAAGATAAAAAAGCCATTCACTGCATTACTTATACTACTGTTTAAAAGTTCTTCAGAGTAAGTTAGTCCTTCAAATTGTTTATTATTTTTAAGTCTTATATTCTGAATTATACCAATAGAAATTAAATTTTACAATAAACTACTAAGTATCTTTTGAAGATCTCACTGGCAAATCAATTGCTTTACAAGGACATGAATAAGACATAGGGACTAGATGATTAGTAACTCAAAAATAATAAGCTAGAAATGGAGACTAATAACTCAAAAATATTTAGAGCCCTTCATATAAGACCAATATTCAAATATGACTTCTTTCTTAAACTCGCTGCATGTATTTATTGTGAGCAGGCAGTGGGAGAATGTGTACCACAGCACAGTCAGGCTCAGAGAACAATGTGTAGGAGTTAGTTTTCTCTTTCTGCCAAGTGGGCTCTGGGGATCAAACTCAGGTCATCAGGCCTGGCAGCAAGTGCCTTTATCTACTGAGCCATCTTAAAAGCACCCAATAAAATTCCCATTTAGACTTAAATCAAGCTTAATTAAAAATTAAATTTTGTTTGAGGTAATTTTGTTTTGTTTCTTTGAGACAGAGTCTTACACTATAGCCCAAACGAGCCTTGAACTATGAAGTTCAAGGGGGCCTCAAACTTGAGCAGATCCTCCTGCTTCAGCTTCCCAAGTGCAGGCATCACATGGATGTGTCACCACGTCAAGTTTTAAAATTTGATGTTTGCATTCAATTATTTTGATGACAAAGTGAAAAAATACAATGATACATTAAATACTATAATAGTTCTTTTCCTTCTATAAAAACTAGAGAGATGGCTCACTAGTTAAGAGCATTTACTGCTCTGGCAGAGGACTCAAGTTCATTTCCTAGCACCAACACTGAGTGGCTTAAAAGCACCTATAACTCTGACTCCAGGTGATTACGAAATTTCTGGCCTCCAAGGACACTAGCACTCATGTGCAAACCCCAACACAGACACACAAGCATACATATAATTAAAATAAAATGAATCTAAACAAACAAACCAACCCCACAAAACACAAAATACTTAACTATCTGAGATGTTGCAGAAAAAAAATTGCTGATAATTTAAATGTCATTGCTTTAATTAACCCACATTACATAGCTTAAACTAAAGAAACCAAGGAAACATGACTCCTAACACTACAACAGTTTATTAAAGTTAATCTTGTCATGTATGTAGATGACAATAGATGTCTAGGAACACATTTTCTATATTTAAAAAGAAATATGTGAGGCTTGAGAGCTGGAGAGCTGGCTGAGTGGTTAAAGTGGGTATTTGCTGCATCAGAGGTGCTGGTATACACCCTTACTCCCAGTTCTCCAAGAGTATAGAGAATCTCAGTGAGATGCGGGCCAGCCTGGTCTACATAGTGAGTTCCAGGACAGCAGGGCTACAAAGAGAGAGCTTGTCTAAAAAAAAAAAAAAAAAAAAAAAAAACCCAACAACAACAAAAACAAACAAACAAAAAAACCCCAAAAAACAAAAACATTTTTTTGCTCTTTTATAAGACACAGATTAGATTTCTAGAACCAACAAGGTAGATCACATCTCCAGTTCTAGGGAATTTAACACCCTCTTCTGGCCTCCTCGAGCTCCAGGCATACACACGGTACATATACACACACTTAGGCAAAACATACATTTAAGAAGAAAAAAAAAAGTGAGGCCGGACATGGTGTCACACATCTTTAATCCCCAACTCAGGAACTGGAAGCAGGCAAAGCTCTTGTGTTCAAGGACAGGATGGCTGGTCTGCACAGCTAGACCCAGGGCAGATGGTGCTACATAGTGAGACCCTGGGGGAGCGGGGTTTGGGGGTGGAGACCAGATTACATAATAATCCCAGTGGTTATAAAACATTGCTGTTTTTTATTCTTTGTCTATAAAAAATGTCTTGTGATGGGGTATAGTTTAGTGGTAGAATAGTTGCCTAGTAAGCACAAGGCACTGAGATTGATCTCCAGCACTCCTGATAACTCATTAGTTATTATAATGGATTTCAGCAATTAATGACTTATCCATAACAGCTAAGCTGAGGGGCCAGCCCTACTCATCTGATCTTCACTGGTGCTCACTACAAAGCCCTGCAGATAAGGAGACATTAGCTACTGTAATCATCTTCACACCACTACTGTGATCTCTAATGACGAAGGCTGTTACATGTACAAGGGCAGGACCTAGTACTTACGTCATCAGCCTCCTGTGATGGACCCACTACTACCTACATTTTGACTTCTCAAAGAGCTTTTTCAGCTGCTGGAACCTCTCTGAAACCTAAAAAATAAAAAGATTACAAATACATTCATTTTTAAGATTTTGATGAATACTTTCATAAAACATATACAAACAGAACTATCTTAAATGCTAAAGAAGTAAAATAAAACATCTTTGGGGTTGAGGACATATCTCATTTGACAGAGTGGTGCCTAGCATGTACAAGGCTGGAGTTTAATCCTAGTACCACATAGACTAGGCATGGTTGTGCATGTCTGTAATCCCTGGTATCTTGAGGGAGATAGAAGGATCTAAAACTCAAGGTTATCTTTGGCTCCGAAGTAAATTCAAGGGCTATTCAAGGCTCGTCAGAGTTAGTCTTTATACACACACACACACACACCACACACACCACACACACCACACACACACACACACACCACACACACACACCACACACACACACACACACACACACACACACACACACACCACACACACACCACACACACACACACACACCACACACACACACACACTCTCTCTCTCACACACACACACACTCTCTCAGGCACACTCCTTTTAATTCTCAATACAAAATCTTATTTAATTAATAAGGAAACACCACTATCAAGTTCCTTGAAATGAAATATGAATGAATAAAAATGAAATATGAATAAAAATGAATGGGGGATCAGGATCATTTTTGTCATTTCTTATACAATCACAAAACTAAATACTACTACAGGAAGCAGTATTTTTAAGCAAGTTAGCCAACAGACATCTTTTGGTAGCTTAAAAATTAAACATGGGGCTGGGGATATAACTGACGTTTTTAAACCGTTTCATAAATAGAATATACTTTTGAGTTTTATATGAACTTTTAAAGAAAAGTCGATTTTGTCAGGCATGGATTTTGCACATCTTCAATCCCAGCACTCAGGTATAGTGATCAAAATCAAGATCAATGGTGGCAATGCCTGTGGCTCAGGGTTCAATCCCCAGCATAAAACTAAGTAAATCAATAAATCTAAGTAAATTAGGCAGCAATCATCTGTGATCTAATAAAAATATAAAAACTGGGTAATTACCTGATTTGGATTTTTATTCAGCTTGACAGCTAAATAAGTAAATGTTTTCAGGGACGGCATTCTTTTCTGACATTCCAGTAAAATTTCCCGGTCATCGTTTCTGAGGAGGAAAGATTGGTATTTAGCTTTATGTTGATATAAAAAGGTGATAACTTCCACTGCTTTCTTGTCTTTTAACAGGTATACCACTTTCAGTAAAACGTATAGTAAATGTAAATGTATGCCAGAACCAACAGCGCTATCAGTGACCCATATTTTCCCAAATTTTCTATAGTAAAGATACCAAATAATTTTTAATCTCCCCTCCTCCTTGCTCTTTAGGTCAAGTCAAGAAATGAGCTAGGTCTTGGTGACTGTGTCAGAGAACTTCTGCCTCCACCATGCTTCTACCCAGCCTACTTTTCTACAGAGAAGATACACTTCTTTCTTTCTTTTCTTTCCTTTCTTCCCTTTCTTTTCTTCCTTCCCTCCTTTCTTTTGTGAGACAGGGTCTTCTCTATGTAGCCCTAAAATTTTCTATGTAGACTAAGACTTTACACCTGAGTGCTAGGATTAAAGATCTGCAACCATGCACCTGGCAAAATCTACTTTTCTTTAAAACTTCACATAAAACTAAAAGTGCATTCTATTTATGAGAAAGGTCAGAAACACCAATTATGCACATTCCTACTAAACTACTGCATTTATAAGGATCTCTTCCCAAATGAAAGTTTTTTCTTAAAAAGAAAAAAAGAAAAAGCCAAGTAAAAGTAATGCAACCCAGTGTGAAGATTTAAGCGGAGGTAGGGAGATTCTGAATGTGAGGCCAGCATATGATACAGTGAGACCAACTCTCAAAGCAAACCAGCCAGCATGTGGTAGCCCACACCTTTAATCACAGCACTCAGGAAGCAGAGGCAACTGGATCTGTGAGTTCTAGTCAGGGCTACACACTGAAATCATATCTCAAAACCAAATAAATAATAATAAATAGCTTGATTAAGACCAGTCATTCACACCACTGAATAAAAGCTGTAATTCTAGACTATTCTATACCATAGATAGATTGTACTAAAAAACAAAACAAGAAAACCCACCACCAACTAACTTTAGCCAATTCTTTTTTAAATTGTGTGTGGGAGGTGGGGTGGGGTTGGGGGGAGAAATCGAAAAGAAGTTCAAATGTTCTCAGAAGCCAGAGACATTGGTTCTACTGGACCTGGAGTTGTGAGCCAGCTGGTGTGGGCACTAGGAATCAAAGTCCTGTTCTACACAAGAGCAAGTGTTCTTAACCACTGAACCATCTCTCCAGCCCCACTTTGGCCATTACTAAAGCAATCAATCCATTGTGTCTCTTATTTAGGATGCAATAGAATTCTGAGGAAATGTTGGATTAGACTGCCCGCTTCTCATCTTTTTCTGATTTAAAACATTTCAGAAGAGTCTTACCTTGTCCATGAAACTATAATTTCTCCCTTCTTTTTGATAACATTTTTTGCAGAAAGGCTTGCTGGAAAAGTAGCAAGTGCTGCTGTTGAACCCTTCACCTCTGGGTTGCCCTCTGACGACACGTACGAGTCATTTACTGCAGGTTCCCTTTTCTTGCTGCCTTGCTTTCTGTGAGCATCACCATTTCTATCAGAATTAGGACTAAGTCTCTGGGTCTTTTCACTACTTAAATCTATGTCCTTCCTTTGTTTTTTCTGAGAAGAGTGATTCACACCAGGACTGTTTTTTCTCTTCTTGTGACCATTACCCAGAGTTTCAGGCAACTCTAAACAATCCAACTTTGATGGAGGCTCTGATTTTAAAGGATGTCTCTTGATTTCACAGGAGCCAGGAGACTCTGAGGTCAAATCAATACAAGTTTCTTCAACAATACATTCTAAAGGACTGTTTGCCCTTCCCATTTTTGCTTCTTTGTGGTTATCCTCATCTATACATATTACCTGGCATCCCATACCTTCAACAGCTAACACAGGTTCACTACCTTCGTTTTTACTCTCACTTGAGGCATCATGTGTCAAATCAATAAAAGCATCTATAGTATCAGGCTGTAAAGAACTACCTGTTATCTCTGCATCTTGATCTAAGTTGGTTTTAGAACATTCCAAGTGATCAATATTTAAAACTGTTACTTCCATCAGCTCCCCCAAGCTTTTAGTCTCAGTGGCTGGATCTTTTGTTAGATCTATGTGTGTATCAGGTTCCATCAGCTCCCCCAAGCTTTTAGTCTCAGTGGCTGGATCTTTTGTTAGATCTATGTGTGGAAGATGATTATCAACAGAGTCTGAGATTTTTTCCACTGAAGACAATTCTTGAAGGTTCTCAGAAACTTTTGGTTCCCACACTTGATGCAATTTGAAAGAATCGTCAACCACTTGATCACAATGAACCACCTTATTTGAGGTATCTTTAAGAAATTCATATATATCTGGAACCTGTGTTTGTATTATAGAGTTCTGTTCTTCATGAGTTGGTTTGCTTTTATCAATATTTTTGTCAGAATTTTCCAAGTCCTTGACAGGTTTTAAAACTGTACTCTGAAACAGGATAGGTTCTTTCTCTGTTGCCACATCAGCTTCATTTCCAGTTCTAGACAAAGATGTCAATGACTCCTCAGCTACCATACTATGTTTAAGGCCAGGGGAGGTAGAGGGTGTTGCACGCCGTATTTTCACGATGAAATGATCATTGGACTTTTCCATTATGACAGCATGCATGGGAAGATTAGGATGATACTGAAAGCCTGAAGCAACAGACCTGCTTGTCCATGATGAACAGCTTGACTTACTGCTTGAGTTATCAGACTCCAGAGCTAGATGAATGTCCTGTTCAGATGCATCCTCCTCCTCAAGCAAAGCATCCTCACTAAAATGTGCACTAATAACCTCTTCAGGAGTTGAAGTTGACAAAACTTCAGGCTTTAAAAAACTCAAATGGCCATCTGACTTCAGAGGTGAGGGTACTGTTAAAGAGACTGCAAGATCTTCTAAGAGTATGGAAGAGATGCAGGGCTTACTCTTCTCTGAGCTGTACACATTATCTTTACCTAAAGCAAGGTTAGAAGACACCTCAAACATACAATTTTCATCTAACACATCAGGATGAACTGGCAGTGAAAGCCCTGAAGATAGAGATGGACCCTTTTCAGATGATAATAAAGACCAATTATCATCACTGATCACTTTTGGACAAAGAGAAGCCCCCTCTGAAACTAGCTCTTCTGTTGTACAAGCTGGTGCAGATTCACACTTGAGGCTCTCTAGCAGCTGTTTCTCTGGAGTCTTTAATTCCCACTCTGCTTTTTCAGTGCCACTTGTGTCCAACAGATCAGAACCTTGTAGCAAACTTTTAAATATTTCACCCATCTGTGCATCACTCACTAAGTTAAAAGTAAGGCTGGATGCCTGTTGCTCAGTAAGGATCTCAAAGCTCCGCTCTGACTTAGCGCCTGCATGCTGTGCCGCCTGTGTCTCCTCCTCAGTATTTCCTTCGTTTTTTCCTGGCCTGGAGGTGCTCGGGCAGTTCACTTCCAGAAACTGCTCTTTACATTCAGAGCTTTTTGTATTATCAGTGCACGTGCTAAAAGCTCTTTTTCCATCATACTTTACTGTACTAGTATTGGTTTTATTTTGGTCTTGATGTTTTTCTTCAAATTTTTCACATCCCAGTGAAGATTTAAAGTTCACAGTATTTTCTGACTTTAGCACTTTTTCTCTCCGTATTTCTTTGTTGTCCATTTTTTTCTTCTGGCAATTCGAATGTTGGCTTCTCTCTTTATATTTTTTTCCAAGTTTTCCTTCACTATTGTCATTTTCCAAGTTTACAGAATCACAAAACTTTAGTAGGATTTTCTTAAGCTTTTCAAACAAATAATCAAGTTGTTCATCTACAAACTTCCACAATTTTTTTTTCATATCTGTTTGTTGCTGCTCAAATAAGCGGTCAACTATGCCATTCTTTTTCACTTGTTTAAGGTTAGATTCTATAACTTCACAAAGACTCTTCTGTAAAGTACTTACTGACTTACAGATCTTAGACAAATCAAGGTTTTTAATTAGTGATGTGAAACTCAAAATTGCGGATTCAATAATTCTATGAAATTGTGTCAATGAAAATTTTATCTTGAATTTCATATAATTTTTCCTTACATGTTTTCCTAGCAACCGTAACATATGCATAACCTCCCACACGGAGGAGGGTGCAAGAATAAGTGGAAGTATTTTTTCCAAGCTGGAGATGCTCATTGTTTTACTTTTCCTTTCGGTGTTTGAGGGTCTCGATTCATTTGATCTTTTACTCCATGTGATTTTGTCCCGAGGGAGTTTTACAACGGTCCTCCCGTTGTCCTTATGCACATGCGCAGTACTCCTCCTGCCTCCTGGGCTGCTTTTACCTGGCTGCACTTCAGTAGAAGCTCTAGGTCTTGCACTGTTTTCTAAGCGTTTTTGTGCTACAGATTCTTCATCATCACTTCTAATTTCACCTTCTTCTAATTCATCTAAAGACAAATTCTTACAAGAATCTGCTTCTGAACATTTGTCAGATTTGAGAACTGGTTTTTCATTTTCCTTATTTATATCAGACTGACTCTTGAAGGTAGAAAGAGTTGAATTGGATGGAAACTCATCTGTGGAGAAGAATATATTAAAATCACATGATCACTGAGTCTTAGTCATTTGACATTTGCATCCTAAACACAACAAAATATTATTTTAATAACCTTCCCCCTTTTAAGGCAAAATGTTAGTGATTTAATACTTAAATCATGTCCACTGACCTTTATTTCTTGTCTTACAAAGAATGCAAAAGGTGCCAGGGCTGTGATTCAGCGATAGAGCACTTGCCTAGTGTGTACTGAAGTTCTGAAGTTGATTCTTAGCATTGAGAAAATAAAAGTCTCAAAAGGTCAGCTAACTGCATAATTTTTATTTCATTTTACCAGCATCACCTCTCCTACGCCATTTGATGACTGCTTCTGAAGAATGAAATCTAAGACTATAGCTCAGTATTAGTAGAATACAGGCTTTCAATACTCAAGGCCCTGGGCCTAATATTCAACCACAATATAAATGAATTATGTATATATGTTCATATGTACATATGTACGTATGTATGTATGTATGTAATGTGTGAAATAAAGATGATTTGAAATAATTTGTCCAATCACTCCCCTTTCAATTTTAACACCTAGGAAGCTAAGGCCAACCTAGGCTAGATAGAAAAAAACTTGTCGAGAGGAGTAAAGAGGGGTTAGAGAAATGGCTTAGTGAATAAAGTGCTTACCACTCAAATGTAAGGACTGGAGTTCCATCCCCAGCACTGACACAAAGGGGTGGTAACCCATCCACAATTTCAGTGTATGGGAGGCAGAGATAGGGATCTCTGGCAATTCACTCAGCTAGACTAGCCAAATTGTTGAGCTCTGGGTTTGATCAGATATAGTAAGAGAAGAGAAAGATTGAGAAAGACATACCACATCAGCCTCTGGCCTCCACACTAATGCATATAAATATGAACATGTGTACATTTGGACACTACCAACATGTATACATGTAATAAAAAACCTTTACACATTACAGAGCTGGGGTAGAGCTCGGAAGAAATGCATATCTAGCACAAGAGGCCGTGAGCTCAATTCCCAGCAACAACTAAGAAATGTCTATAAAATGTATCTGGAAGATAGAGTCATCCATCAAGCTATTTGTAATTGATATGCATTGACAAGGGGAAATCAATTTTCTTTAGTGAAGTTCACTGGTATATCAACCATACTCCAGGGCAGGGACCATGTCCAGAAGTAGTTGGCTAACACAAGACAAACTCTTTGGCTTTTTTTTTTTTTGGGGGGGGGGAGGGGGGAGTCGGGGGTGTATGGGGGAAGCTTTTTGTTTCAATTTGTTTTATGATTTTTTTTTTGTTACTTTTTTTAAAAAAATTGTGTTTTTGCAGTTTTGTAGGGGGTTTTGTAAAAAGAAAAGTATAAAGTTGGGTGGGTGATGTGAGGAAGACCTAAAGAGTTAGGGAGTAGAACACAGGATCAAAACATGTTATATAAAAAAATTAAGTTGTTTAAACTTAGATTAAAGGCTCAAAGTCTACTTCTAGTTAATATCTGAATTTTTTTATATCAAAAAAGATGGTTCAGAAGCTGGAGAGGTAGCTTTGTGGTTAGGGGCACTTAATGCTCCAGAAGACCAGGATTTACTTCTCAGCACTTCTATGACAACTCACATCTTCCTCTAATTCCAGTTCCAGGAGATCCAGTGCCTTCCTCTGGGCCCCAGGGGGACCAGGCACACACTTGATTGACAGACACACACACAGGCATTTATACATACACATAAAATAAATCTAAAAATCAGGGAAGACTAAGTAAAGGAGCTTGCCACAAAGAGGCTACTGGCCTGAATTCAATCCCTAGACCCCATGTAAAGGTGTACTAGAGTACCAACTCCATGACTGTCTTCTGGTTTCCTTCCACAAGCATTCCTCAGTGCACACATCACATATACACACGATGTAAATGAATAATTTTGTAATTCCTCAAAGCACTTATTTTGTTTATATAGGTAACAAAAGGACAACTTATAGAAGATAACATAAACTATTACCTTTATGACTGCTATCATACAGTGGAATTGCACATGAGCTCTCCATGCTAAGAACTTTGGATACTGGTCTCACTGGACTATTCAGAGGGCTGATGGGTTCTGGAATAGGTCTCAGATTATTAAAGTCAATACTCAAAACTGAGTTATCATCATCTTGATATACTGAGTTTGATTCTCCAGTTTCTATTTTGTGGTCAATCAACTCAGTCTTCTGTGGTGAAGGTACAAACGTCTCTTTAGGTAAACAAGGCCCCAAAGAACAAGATTTATTCTCAACCATAGGTCTCTCTTCGAGAGAAGACTCAAGTTTAGGATTATTGTCCCCTGAACAGTTTACTAGTGAAATGCTAGATTCTTCAACCAAAGGCTCCAGATGTCTCTCACTGGCTGCAGCTGCTTTTGGTGAAAGAACCACCTTTGTTTTTACACCTTCAGAAATATCACAAGAATTTATATCATCATGTCTTTTGGTGGCCAATTCTTGGCTGAAGTCTTCAGAAGCATGTTCTGGTAATACATGCATCACCACAGAAGCAGCTGTCCTTGCACCACCACCCGTCTCTTCCATTTCCATTGATTGGAACAAGCATCTTGCTTCTTCAATTTCTACAGGTGCTGGGAAAGAAATTTCTGTGCCACAAGCAAGCAGTTCACAAGGCACAGTATTCTCAACAGATTTAAATAACAACCTATTTTCTTCCTTCATTTTGTTTTCTGGAATGCTGATCCTGAGATGAGATGTTGCTGAAAGAGCCTCCTTTGGCTCTGGTAACTCTGATTTGTTTTCCTCTCTATTATGTTCACTGACAGAAGGAAGACATGCCACTGTTTCAGTCTTCTCCAAAGACTGTGAGTCACACATGCCATTGGGCTTGGCAACACCAGTTATTTGATGTGGGTTATCTTGACAAGCAGGCTGCTTTTTAGCAGGAGAAAGAGTTAAGTTCAGTTTTTCCATGAAGCTTAACTTTAAGTCCTTGCCTTTTGCTTCATTTGGCCCATTCTCCACTTTCATTGCACATTCTTTATTATCTGTCCCTTTAGAAAGCTCGTTGTTAGAAACTGCATCTTTACCGTGCTTCGGTTCAGTCTGTCTCTTCCCATCAGCAGTGCTTTTCTTAGTGTCTTTATGGGTCCTTTGCAAGTGTTCTGGAGGTGATTTTTTGTCACTTTTCACATGTCTACTTTCTTCCTTGTTTTCTCGTTCTCTTTTCCTCCTGTCCTCAGTTCTATGTCTTTCTGCTTTGAAAGGTGTATTTTCCCACTGGTGTGCAACACTGACTTCCTTGGAGTGCGAGTACTTGCTATTTCTGTTGCTTGAAAGAGAAGATGAACATCTTCTATCTTGAAAGCCATGACTGCTCATCCCTCTGTCTCTTTTACAATCTTCCCTTCCCCTTCTCTCTTCTGGATGATACTTATTGAAGCTGTAATATTTCATGTCATTCTTGGAATGAGGAGGTAACGCCCGGTCCACTCTTCCCCGATGTTCCTCTCCTGCTGGTTTAAACTTCACATCACCTTTTCTTTCTGCTTTGTCCTGAGACTGCAGCTCTTTTCTGTGCATATTTTGTAATCTTTCATTTTGTCTCTCTAGATTTTTGTCATTTTGAGGTTCCACTCGAGTGTGTGGCCTTTCTCTGGAAGTGTCTTTTTCCCAAGAAGAGGCACTGCGTTCACTTTTATATCCCAAACCAGTGCTACTTTTAATCTCTGAAATTTTGCTCTCAGCCCTGGCTTCACCGCTTCCATGTTTCTCAGGGTTTCCTTGTAGTCTGGAATTAGCCTCTTTGTCCCTTGGCTCACCATCACTACAGCTGCTATTCAAGTCTTTCTGTGTTCTATCAGTTCCTCTGCTACATTGGCTATGTCTAACGCCATTCCTTCCTCTCCTAGTATCCTCCGTTGAGTTACCTTCTCCAACCTGGTAAGGAGAACGTGACCAGACATTGTTGGTACAATGCTTCTCAATACCCGTAGGTAAGTGCAAAGAAGTCTGTGCTTCAGAATGTGATTTTCCTTCCTTTTCCAAGTTTGGCTGTGAAGTGTTAGGATGTACATCTTTCTGAACATCACTTTTAACTCCGTGATCAGTCTTTGAACAATTGTCCAAATGGGGAGATTTGGATTGTGAATCTTTTGTTCTTGTAGTTTTATGGTTATTTCGAAAATGTGGAAACTCAGACAATCTATTAAGATATAGGAATTAACAAAAAAGCAATGTTAATTGATATTTAATAGCATTCTAGATTTTACTCACATATGACATACCTTTCATACCTTTAAGGGCCTACATACTGGTAAAACCAGTAGGAGCAAGTGATTTGGGCTAGGGTGTAGCTCAGTGAGAAAGCATTTACTTAGCATGCAGGAAACACTGGACTAAAAACACAGAATGTATACATTTCCAACTAAACAGACCCATTCTCAATGCAAGGAATTCTCTCATTTGCTTTTGCTTCAAAGAAACTCTACCCCAGCACCTGCCAGTTCTCTATGGACTCAGGACAGGTACACAACTCCCAAGTCAGCACAGCACACTTAGGAGATACACAACCCATACCTACATATACACCTTATATGAATTCTGTTATGTACTGTTATGTATGTTACATATACACCTTATATGAATTCTGTTATGTACTGTTATGTATGAATTGTACTGTTCCCATCTACCCCAAGTAAGTTTACACGCTGAAGTCTTACACACAGAATCTCAGAATATAACCTCATTTGAACACAATAAATTGTGAACCAACACAGATCCCAACTCAATTAGGGGTTAGAGTAGTAGCTCGATGATACAGCCTTTGCCTAACATGTATGAGACCCTGGGTTCAATCTCTGGCATCAGAAAAACAACCAATTACTAGAAGACACCTCTGAGACAACTGAGAAAATGTGACAAAAAGCTGTAACCATAAAAGGAAAATATAACTAATCTTTGCAAAGAGATAAAACCTTCTGTTCCTCAATAGACATTAAAAACAAACAAACAAACAAAAAGAGTAACAGGCAAGGTACAGAATGAAAGACGTGTCCAATTCATTTACCTAAAACATGCTGTCTATGTGTAATGCACCCCAGTTATCAACCTACAAACTCCTAAAAGACAGTGTCAGGTCACAGCTTCCACAGCTTCTGGTACAGTCTACAAAGTACTACCAAAGTTTTACTTTAATCATATTTACTTATTTTTCTGAGTTTGTTTGTTCGTGTGTGTGTGTGTGTGTGTGTGTGTGTGTGTGTGTGTGTGTATAACATATGGGAGTTGGTTCTCTGCACCATGAGGATTTCAGGGATGAATTCACACATCTGGCTTGACTGTAAGCACCTTTATCAGATAAGCCATCTTACCAGCCTTCCAAGTTTTACCTTTAAATATACCTTCACATTGTATATTTCCCAGTATCCACGTGCTTAATTTTTCTGTTTATTTTTGCTATATCTTAAAATTTCAATTTTGTTTCAGTAAATGTTAAATTTCTACTAAATGCTAATTGGTTACTATATAATACTAGTTAGCTCACAGTGTAAATATTTGGTAGAATATTTATTAAATAATACATAGCCACATTAAACAAACTAATACTAAGGTTACACACGCAGGCACACAACTTTTCAAGCTAGGTATAGTGGTACATGTCTTTAATCCCAGCCCTCTGGAATTAGAGGCAGAGGATTTCTGTGAATTCCAGAATAATCTGGTTGAAAACAGAATTCCAAGTCAAGGCTACATACAAACAAACAACAACAAACCAAACAACTTCTCCATTCAGGAACCAAGATTAATATAAGGTGCACTGGGAATGACTTATATTAGTAAAAGCCTAAATAAGACAAAATAGTCCATACAATGGTAGTCTTTACACATTCAACAGTGATCTACAATATGCCAGATTCTGTGGCAAGTAACTAGAACATGCTGAGTCCAAGCAAACACATCTCAGCTTCATGAAACTTATACTGCAATAAAAGCAGAAGATACTAGGCAAGGAATCACATTCAGTTGAACTACAAGTTCATAAACCCACAAAAGAAATCTGACTTGGACACAGAGAACAGATAAGTATCTCCAGCCAGAAAGACGGTTAATTAGGGGCTGGCGGGGTGCTCAGTAGTGAAGAACACTGGCTACTACTCGTTTAAAGGATCTGGGCTCAATTCCTCAGGATTGAGGATGACAATCACAACCAACTGTAACTCCAGTCCCAAGGGAATATGACACCCTATCCTGGCCTTTGCAAATACCAGGCACACATACGGTGTACACACATATATGCAGATAAAACACCTATACACATTAAAAACAACAACAACAAAAACAACAAGATGGCTATACCAAAAGCACAGGATGAAGGGACAGTCATTAAGGTAGAGAAAGGACACACGCAGAAGAAAGGCCGAACTTGGAGTACCTGAAAGAACCAGAGCCATGGTATTCATGCAGAGGTAAGCACAGGCGGGGCTAAGAAATGGTTGGGCCTATACTCAAAGGACCAGAGGGACAAGTTAAAGATACTTGACCTTTCATCCCAAGAATAGTCAAAAGCTCCTAACACATTTTAATCAAGAGAAGAGGGTAAGATGACTTTTGCTTCAGGAAAAAACAGAGGCAAAAGAAAGCAAAGCAGATGTAGAAACAATAGCACAATGGATTATTGCTGGTGTGCATGGACGAGGTAGGCATGTGAATAAATGAAGAGAAATAAATACACTGCCAAATCACAGGGACATAAGCATCAAGTGGTGGGTTTGAGAAGTGGCCGAGATTGAGGCTTCATAGGCAGTGATGATGTGTTATAGTGTGCTAAGAGTCTTGTTGTTATTAACAGCAACTTCTCCCAAGTACTCTAGTGTCTGCAGTAAGTTAAATGCCACCCACTTCCTACAAGTCTGGCTTACACCAACTGAATAAATGACATTGTTCTCTACTAAGCTACAGAACAACAGGAAAGGCTTTGTGTCAAACATTTTGGATAAATTTTGAAAGCCCTTTAAAGACACTCATGTGGGTATAAAGTATGTATACACAATACAAATTAAATTGGCCTAGCATGCATGAGATTGATTGTTCATATGAAGAAACTGAAAGAAAAAAAGAATGAAGCAGAGAGACTGGAGAGATGGCTCCTTGGTTAAGAACACCCTACTGCTCTATTTGAGGACTAGAGTTCAAATCCCAGTTCCAAGATTGGGCAGCTCACAACCCCCACTCCAAGGGGATCTGATGCCCCTTTCCAACCTCCATGGACACTGGCAAGCACATATAAAATAAAATAAATCTAAAAGAGAGAGAAAAAAGGACAAAGGCTTGATCTCTGAAAAACTCAAAATAACAGCCAAGACAGAAAAATGGATCCCAGGAAAATAATTAAAAAGCACCACATTACAAATGTAATTATAGGAGGAGATCGTTTCAAAGGAGAGTAATGGAGTGAAACAACCCACATGAAGATAATCTAAATGGAAGGTCAGAAACTATTTGACAGACTTATGACAGTGGCTGATGATCAAAAGTCACCGTGGGATCTGGCTCAAGAGTAAGTACAACAGCCGGGCGGTGGTGGCGCACGCCTATAATCCCAGCACTTGGGAGGCAGAGGCAGGCATGGGAGTCACTTGGGAGTGACAGCCAGGCCTACACAGAGAAACCCTGTCTCAAAAAACCAAAAAAAAAAAAAAAAAAAAAAAAAAAAAGAGTAAGTACAACGGGGGCTGGCAGGATAGTTCAGTGGGTAAAGGCACTTGCTGACCTGAATTTAATACCTGGAAACCACATGATAGAAAGAAAGCTCCACCATGGAGCTCCACACACTCTTTACAAAGCTCCACCATGGAGCTCCACACACTCTTTACAAAAAAGTGCCAAAGGCTCTCAGTGGTAAAGCACTTGCATAACCCATATACAGTTTTCAAATTTCCACACCACTCAAAATCAAAACTACAACAAAAAACATTACAGAATTTAAAGCAGGGTGCGATGATGGATGCTACAAGATGAGACAGGGGGATAAACAGAAAACTCTTTGAGCCTTAGATACCCTATCCTTAAAAACAAAACAAAATCTTTATCTTATTCTTAAATGCGAAACAAAACACAACTGAAAGGGAGGAAATGGTAGCAGCAGATTTAAACAATAATTCTTTCACTCTGACTATGGGGAAAATGGGGTAGCTATAGATACAAACTTCCCTGGACCAGAATGTCACCCTGAATTAAAAAGAGTGAGAAAAATTAACAAAGAAAATTCACTTAAGAGAGTTATTTATTAAAAAGGGTAAGTGCATATTTTTCCTTTATTGTCATTTAAAAATTGCATTAATTTGTTTACCTATTTGGGAAGGAAGGGAGCGCAAGCATGCCATAGCACACGTGTAGAGGTCACAGTACACTTGTGGGAGTTGGTTCTCTCCTAGAATCAGGATTCCAAGGGTTGATCTCAGGTCAGCAGGCTTGGCTCCAAGTACCTTCACTTGCTTAGCTTGCTTGCTTTCTCCTTCTTTCTCCCTGTCTCTCTCTCTCTCTCTCTCTCTCTCTCTCTCTCTCTCTCTCTCTCTGGGCTCATGCTTCACTGAGCTACTTCCCCAGCCCTGCTCTCCTGGTGTCTCAGTTTCTGACGTGACCAGCAGAACTCAACACATGCACAATGACTTTCTCTGGTAAGCAGTACTAGAGCAAGACCCCAGTGATTTAGAAAACTAGCTATTTTAGGAATTGTGTGGCAATGTTCCATCAGTAACCATAAATATCACTACAAATCATTAGCAGACTAGTTGCCATTTACACTAGGACCATAACTCTTTAATGAAATATGTATTTTGTCCTTTGAAAGTAAAACCATATTTTATGTGACTGGTAAAAGATGACATCCACACACCTTTGGTGAAGATGATTTATCTCTTCATCCTTACGGTTTATCTCCACTCTGGCAGTTTTGATAAGTGCTGAGATATTCTTCTTAAGAGACTGGTTTTCATTTTTTAAGTTCAAGTTCTAAAACACAGATAAGACACATTAACAGACCCAAAATGTACACAACTCTCAATAGTACTACTTGTGGTTGCCAGTTGTTGTGAGGTTTATAAAGATAAAGCTTGGCTAAACAATCCACGATAGACTTGATCCTCCTGCCTCAGCCTCCAATGTGGGGACTACTGGTACATGCCACCACACCCAGCTTTCTACTAATTGTTGAATACTAACTAATGTTAGGCATTATACATTTTATCTTATGTAATTCTGAGAAGCAGCTCTCTAAGAATTAGTTTTCCTACAGCTTAGATGCAGAAGCTGAGATTCTGAGACAATGACCAATACCAGACAGAAAAGAACCACTTGATAGGACATACTTCAGAGAAACATTGTAAAAGCAGTAACACAAACAACAAGTTCTGCCTGTACCATTATACTGAAGTTTTAGTTTCAATAACTAAGACATGATCTGCCTGCCAGGCGTGGAGGTGCACACCTCAGGCCCAGCACTCAGTGGGCAGAGGCAGGCAGTCTCTGAAAGTTAGAGCCAGCCGGATCCATGTAGAAAGCTCCAGGCCAGTCAGAGCTGCATAGTCAGACCATGTCTTAAAACAAAAAACCACTAAGAAATGCTAAGCATTACCTATTTAAAAAACTAAACACGCAAAGATATGTTGGTTTTCAAATAAAGACAGAATCTAGAGCTGGTTCTTTCAGGGAAAGGAGAATCAAGAGAAACAAGTTCACAAAAAAGTAGACAAGAAAAACCAAGAAAGAAAGAAAGAAGGAAGGAAGGAAGGAAGGAAGGAAGGAAGGAAGGAAGGAAGGAAGGAAAGACAGACAGACAGACAGACAGACAAGACAAGACAAGAGCAAAAAGGCGGGCAGTGGTGGCGCATGCTTTTAATTCTAGCACTTGGGAGGCAGAGGCACCTGGATTTCTGAGTTCGAAGCCAGCCTGGTCTACAAAGTGAAGTTCCAGGACAACCAAGGTTATACAGAGAAACCCTGTCTCGAAAAACAAACAAACAAACAAACAATCAGACAAAACACTGTCACATTATTTTTGTAGCACAATCACAAAAAGAACCATCTGACAACTGTGAATCCCCATTTTTCCCTAAAAAAAAAAAAAAAAAACAGAACAAAACAAAACTTTAATCTTTGTTCATCAAAACTATCTTCTTTTAGCTGTGTGTGGTATCACATGCCAAGTACAAGCACTTGGGAGGCAGAGGTAGGCAGATTTCTGAATTCAAGGCCAGAGTGGTCTACACAGGAAGGTCCAGGCCAGCCAGGACTGCACAGTAGGACCATTTCAAACAAAAGAGAACTACCTTCTTTTAAGACACCCACCTAAACTAAACTTACCACCCAATTATCAATTCATCCAACAGATCATTTATGTCAATGTCATTTTAACTTTTCTATAATCCTTTCACTAATCAAGAAAAATTAAAATGGTAAAATGACACAAAACATTTTTTAAAGTAGAGAGGTATAGACATGACCACGGCATATCAAATGCATGTAAGAAATTGTCAAAGAGTAAGTGGAATTTTTACATATACAAAGAAATGTCAGATGCTGCACGCTTAGCTCACATGATAGAGACCCAGGCCTTGGGTTCAATCCCTAGCAAACAGAAGAAAACTTCATAAGCTGCTAATACTTTAACACCTTAATTGCTAATGCTCCCCAAAATAGGGCTGGGGGTACATACACTTCAGTGGTAGACCTTCACATGCACAAAACCTGAGTGTTAAGATTTTTTTTTAAATGTGCATTGGTGTTTTGCTTGCCAATGTCTGTGTGAGGGGTGTTGGAACTGGAGTTACAAACAGTTATGTGCTGCTACATGGGCACAGGGAATTGAACCAGGGTCCTCTGGAAGGACAGCCAATGCTCCTAACATCTAAAACATCTCTCTATCCCCAGTATTACACTTTTAAACTGCCAAGATTTTAATATTTTAACTTTAATTATAACTTTTCTTTTTCTTTTAAAAAGAGAGTCTCACCGGGCAGTGGTGGTGCACACCTTTAATCCCAGCACTGTGGAGGCAGAAGCAGGCAAACCTCTGAGTTTGAGGCCAGCCTGGTCTACAGAGGGAGTTCCAGGACAGCCAGGGCTATACAGAATAACCCTGTCTCAAAGGAAAAAAAATAAATAAATAAAAGGAGGTACTCTTACTATGTTAACCAAGCTGGCCCTGAACCCCACAGTTAAGTGATCCTCCCATCTTAGTCTCTTAAGTAGCTTGGACTACAGGTCCTGTGCTTTAAAAGATTCTTATGTCTGTCTGTCTTAGAGATCAAGCCCAAGTTTTATGTTCTTATATTGTTGAGGTTCAGGAGTTGCCCCCACAAACAATGATCTCAATCAGACAGGAATGGTTTATTGAACACACACCTAAAGAATGATCAACCAGAAAAACAGTTTCACAATTGGGCTGAAAGCTGCACATTGGATATTTCTCAGGGTCAACATATAAAGACTAAAACTGCAAAAAACACAATGAACTCATAAGCAAGTGCAGGAAGTACTGCAGGGTGGTCAGCCCTGACTCAAGGCATTTTAGATGTAACAGTTCATATTGACTTTTAATTTGATGGATTCTAAATGAAGCTTATGGTTGTAGACTGTCTTAAGATTAACAAACCTCATAACATACAGAGAATAACATAACAAGGTATGTGGTCAGCATGACACTTCTCTGAGTCAAGTTATTTTTCTGCATCAGTGACTGGAAGGCATATTACAGTAACAATATGAAATAGCTGGTAGTCATGGAACAAAATGGCTACAGCTATGATAGGGGGACAGGCCTTAGCAATAGAAAACAAAGGGGCGCCTGGGAAGATAACTCAGTAAAGAGCCAGGCACACAGTGTGAGAATGTAAGTTTGATTCCTCAGAACTCACACGAAAAGCTATCTTCGGTTGTACATGCTAATCACTTCAGCACTGGAAAAATGGAGATGGGTGGATTCCTGCGGGTTGCCTAGTATGCAGCCTAGCCTATTTTGGAGGTGCAGGCCAGTTAGAAACTATGCCTCAAAAGACAAAGCAGATGGTGCCTGAGGAACAACACCCAAGGATGATCCCTGGCTTCTAGATGCATGTGCAATCAAGTGCACACAGACCTATTCACTCCTATGTGTATCCACTCACACATAAATGTTAATGAGGAAGAAATAACCATACCTGTGTCTGTATTTCCTTAAACCTTTTCATCAGATCTTTCATTTGCTGCTGACATTTCCCATATTCTATCTGCAACTGTAAAACACAAAGGGATTAAATTATTGTACTTTCATAGCTTAAATGACATTTAAAATTGGGGGAGTCCAATGTACTCATAGGTTAGTCAGATTATGTTGTATTGTGTTGTTGCTATTGTTTCCTAGACAGTGTCTCCAGATGTAGGTCAGGTTGCTTCACTATTGCTGTCTCAGCCTCCCTAGCACTGAGATTATAGGCCAGTACCACTGTGCCTGCCTAGATTATTGGTTTTTAAATTTCAGCCCATTCATGGTATATTTTGATAAGCTTTACAGTGTAACTCTGAACCTTATTATGTTCAAATATAATTAAAAGAAATTTGTGGCATGTAAGTTTCAGTACACATTATGTAACATACACCTTATTATAAATTGTGAAAAAAAATAAAATGTTTATTTCACTGACAGTCTACTATAGTTTTATATATATTCAGATACTTAAGTTCAGTCAAATAAAATTGTAACTAAATTTAGACATGTATTTAGAAAGTATTTCTTGGAAAAACAAATCAAGGGTAGAAACTGCCTTAAATATTCTTAATTTAAGCACTCATCCCTAAACACAGACTATTCAATAGTAAGTTGTAGCCATCTCTTCAGGAGCAACAAAAACAAATAAATGTCGTTAATAAAAGAGACAACTCATACATCATTGTATGTTGCCTCCTTTGCAGTTCCTTCTTCAGTCAGGATCTCTTCATACAAATCTAAACAGTTCCTGAATGACACACAGGATCTAGCAGTACTGTCTGAAAACAAACAAAAACATTAAAATACTTGTAAATTAGATTTATGAAAACATTTAATAAGTACAAAGAACAGTTTGTTATTTTTTATTTTCTACATGTATACCATTATTTTTTGTTAGGATTCTTGATGTTATGTCTACTTCAAAAGGTTATTACATTTCTCCTCACCAACATTTCCGAAAGCCTATACTGATTTACAGATGATGGCAAGAATGTCACATTGTATAAAGTAGCTGTTCCAATGAATCCAGTGTGATAATTATCTCTGTTACAAAACACTGATATACCTGACTGTGGAAAAACTCTTAAATGGACAGGTGGTGAGACAGTCCATTATCATTCTTACTGATGCATTTGAAGACACAGTGACAGTACTCTCTGTGAAAACACAGGCAGAGATGCATACCCAACAGCACCAGTGTCCTTCTTACTGATTCATTTGAAGACACGCACAGAAATAGTCTTTCTGTAATAGTATAGACAGGGATGCATAACCTATAGCACCAGCTGCCATTTCAATGGTATGAAATATTCTTGTACAAAACCTAATTAAACCTGAGTCACAGATTAATAACATTAATAATATTAATTATTAATAATCTCTGTGTTAATATGTTCTGATCAAGCTTTGAGCCAAAAAGTAATTACCTCAGTGGAACCATTTCAAAGACATTTCGAGCTGTGAAGTTACCAAGCACCATTAACAATAAAACAAATACAGCAAATCAACCAAACAAAATGAGACTTTTTTAATAAAATTTACATACCAGAAACAGCACTGTCCAACCCAGCATATATGTCCAATGAGCCTTCATCATTATTTTTAAGAGGAGAGGCTGCAAAAATAGCAAAGACTAGTTAAAACTGGCTTATCGGCTGAGGGGTTTTTTGTTTGTTTGTTTGTTTTAATTCCTACTTGGAAGGACAAGGAAAGGAATATATTATTTCTTCTTTAAAGCATGAAGGCAAGCGTCCTGGTGGCAGCGGTGGTGGTGGCACACACCTTTAATCCCAGCACTTGGGAGGCGGAGGCTAGCCTGGTCTAAAGAGCTACTTCTAGGATAGCCAAGGCCACATAGAGAAACCTGTCTCAAAAAACAAACACACAACAAACAAACAAAAAAGAAGAAAAAAAAAAAAAGAGGAAGAGGAGAAAAAGTCAAGATTTATATGTGCTTATCAATAGAAAAATTTTGATGCCGAGATTTATAAACTGATGACTTCAAATTCAAACTTAAAAAATTCACTCAAAAAATGTATGGAGTTGGGAGAGATGGTTCTTAAGAGTGCTTGGAAAGGAACTGAGTTTGGTTCCCATCACCCATGTTAGGGGACTCACAACCACTGTAGCACCAGGGAATCAGATGCCCTTTTCTGACTTCTGTGGGTACCGGCACACTATCTATACACATACCTTCACGAACACATTCATTTACACCTAATTAAACTTTTTAAAAAATCTCTTGTAAAATAAAAATCTACCAGTGCTGGGGCTAAAGAGAAGCTTAGCAGTTAAAAGCACGCATACTTTTCCAAAGGATCCAAATTCAGTTCCCAGCACCCACATCAGATGGGTCACAACCGCTGATAACTCTAGTTCCATAGTATTTAACACCTTCAGGCCTTCATGGGCACCTGCACTCAGGAGCACATGTGCAAGCACATGCACAAACATACACAAATCTTTAAAAAATGTGTAATGAGGTTTTTTTTAATCCCAATAATAATAAACTAATTTCTACCTTCATAACACTAAAAATGCTAAACTAAATATTAAAGCTACCCAAGGAATTAGATGCTCTTCCAAAGGATCCAGGTGCCGGGCGGTGGTGGCGCACGCCTTTAATCCCAGCACTTGGGAGGTAGAGGCAGGCGGATTTCTGAGTTCGAGGCCAGCCTGGTTTACAGAGTGAGTTCCAGGACAGCCAGGGCTACACAGAGAAACCCTGTCTCGGAAAAACAAAAAACAAAAAACAAACAAACAAAAAAAACAAAACAAAAAAACCCCCAAACAAACAAACAAACAAACAAAAAAACCCCAAAGGATCCAGGTCTGATTCTCAGCACCTACATGGAGGCTTAGAACCATTTATAAATCTATTACCAGGGGATTAGATACTGTTTTGTAGCCTACAGACACCAGGCAGGTACATGGTACATAGACACATATTCAGACAAAATACTCATAAGATAGATAAATGTAAGAAGATAGATCTAAGCTCCTTCTCCCCTTTATCACTGTTGTTTGTTCAAAGAAAGATCTGTACTACAGCTCTACAGCAGTAACTACGGAAGCACATCTCTGTCAAGAATGTTCAACCTAAGGCCCATGGGTCACATGCATCCTGGGATAGCCAAGAATGCAGCCTGACACATCTGTAGGTGGCATCATCATGTTGAAACATCAATAGGTTAGACAACCTTTCTAGCCCTACAGGCTTGAAAACCAGAAGAAAGGCTCTCAGGAAATAGCAACTACACATGAAAGAGCAAATTCAGATAGCCAAGGACAGGACTCCCAAATTGTGCCTCCGACAGCTGTGTAACCTCCAAACTCCAAAAAGACACCAAAAGCTAAAATACCTAGACAGAGATGTTAGTTCCTCCAACTACAAGGGAAATGTCAGCCAAATCAAATTCCCCTTAAAATAAATACAGAATGGGAACAGAATCCTGAGTCCCCAACACAGTATCAGTTATACTGTAACTAATGAAATCCAAATGTAATCAGAGAAACAGACAATTAAAAGAACCAACTGGGGCCAGGCATGGTGGCACACACCTTTAATCCCAACACTCAGGAGCAGTTGGTATACACAGTGAGTTTCAGGACAATCAGAGCTACATAGCAAGACCCTGTCTCAAAATAACAACAAAAGAACAAATTGCCTGAGCATAGTGGTGCATACTTTTAATCCTAGCACTTGAAGGCTAGCCTGGTATACACAGCAAGCTTCAGGCCAGCCAGTTCTACAAAGTGAGTTCCAGGACAACCAGGTCTACACAAGAAACCCTGTCCTGAAAACCAAAATCAACCAACCAAACAAACAAAAAGAATCAACTGAAAACTCTAAAACACAAAGCTACATATAATAATTATAATATCATCATCATCATCCCTGGATATGCTTAACTGTGAACTATACTGATTAGTACAAATTACTCAATATTTTTTTTTTAATAAAATCTGTAAAATAGAGGGAAAGAGGGAGAAAGCCTTTAGAAGTCTTATAGGGGACTGGTGATGCCTCAGTAGGGAAGAACACTGGCTGCTCTTACAGATGAGATGATCTGGGTTTGATTTCCAGCACCTACACAGTGGTTGGCAATCATCTGTATTTCCAGTTCCAGGGGATCCAACACCCTCTGGCCTCCTTGGTCACCAGACATGCACATGATGCATATACATACATGCAGGCAAAACACTTATTAAAAAAAAAAGCAAAAAAACAAGAAAAAGGTTCACATTTACTAAGTACTCTTTATGTTCCACATATATGTTAAGTCACTCATGTACAGGAAGAAAAGTTGAGGAGCATTTTCCCTAAGAATAAGTAAATGCTTTTATAACTGAGATCAAGTGAGGTCAGGGCTATCACTGTGACAGAGTGTGTGCCTAGCATTTGAAAGGTCCTGGTTCTAAACTCCCAGCACCAAAGCTTAGAACGAAACAAAGAGTAAGAAAATTCAGAGAGACAACTGAGAGTTCTTACCAGGACAGACATCAAACAAACCCGTTCCATCACCATTGTCATCATCTGCTGCCATGGTCCTATGTCCTTTTCATAGGTGCCATCTACGGTATTAAGCATAGAGAGTCCCACCATTAGAATAGCTTCAACTTACAAAGCAACCTTCTAATTTGAGCACACTGAATAACTCCATTCTCATTCTAAAATAAACAGACCTATACATTAAAAATAAAGACATAAATAAATAAATAAATAAATAAATGCAAGCCAGCCTAACATTTTCTGAGCAAAAGTCTAAACTATAAAATGACACTCTGAAAGCCGTTAGTATAGATAGATAGGCCATGATCAAAGTAGATCACACTAATTTTATAAAATAGGCCCCCATCATCACAGGGGGGAAAAAGAATCTCAAAATACAAATTAACTTTTGCACTAAAATAAGAACCATCAGCACTAAAAACAAATACATATTCACATAACAAGAAATACAAAATGCTATCCTATCCCCCATGGCTCATAGGAAGAAGCCTGACAGCCTAAGATCCATCGATTCTTAGAATCCATGATGGAAGGAGAAAACCAACTCCAGCAAGCTGCCCTCTCACCAACCTGAGTGTATGATAAATGCACGTCTGCCCTCACACAAACACCATATACACAAACACACCACCAGTAAATAAAACTTTGAAAATAAAAAAAAGATGCATTCAAGCTGAGGTATGGCTCAACAGTAGAATACTTGCAAACATGTGTGAAGCATTAGACTCTATTATAATTAGTACCACAAATATAAATAAATAAATATGAGAGAAACACACAAAGCTAGAAAGACTCTCAGCAGGTAAAGTGCTTGTCATATAAGCCTGATGACTCAAGTTCAATCCTGGAAACCCATGTAAAGGCAAGAGAGAATGAACTCCATCAAGCTGTTCTATCCTGTATGGGCTCTCATTAATATGGCACACACATGCTTGCACTCAGAGCGCACATACACACGCACACACACATACGAATATATCATTTTTTTAAAAAGACACAAATACCCATGTATATGTGCATAGGAAAATGGGCAAAAGGTACTTTTTAAAAACTTTTATCTATTGATTAGAAAGTTGTATATATGTGCCATGGTGTACAGATACGGAGGTCGAACAACAGCTTTTATGAGTCTATTCTCTCTTTATACCATGTGGGTCCTGAGGGCTGAATTCAAGAATTCAAGTCATCAAGCAACAAACAAACTCAGACTTTTTTTTTTAATTGCTTTTAGAAGGCCAGTGAGTTGTCTCAGTAAAGATGTTTCCTATCAAACCTCATGACCTACATTTAACCCTCCAGGACCCACATGGTACAAAGAAAGACCACTCCACAATACATAGGTGTATGCACTGCATTTAGACCTATGCCATGAACCTGTAACTTGAGTACTGCAGAGGCAGAGAGGCAGAGAGGCAGAGAGGCAGAGAGAGACAGAGAGGCAGAGAGAAAGGGAGAGAGAGAGGCAGAGAGGCAGAGAGGCAGAGAGAAAGGGAGAGAGAGAGGCAGAGAGGCAGAGAGAGGCAGAGAGAGGCAGAGAGAGGCAGAGAGGCAGAGAGAGGCAGAGAGAGGCAGAGAGAGGCAGAGAGAGGCAGAGAGGCAGAGAGAGGCAGAGAGAGGCAGAGAGAGGCAGAGAGAGGCAGAGAGGCAGAGAGAGGCAGAGAGAGGCAGAGAGAGGCAGAGAGAGGCAGAGAGAGGCAGAGAGGCAGAGAGAGGCAGAGAGGCAGAGAGAGGCAGAGAGGCAGAGAGGCAGAAGGATTAAGAGTTTGAAGCCATTTTTGTCCACATAGAAAGTTCCAGGTCAGTCTGGGCTACATAACAAGACTCTATCTCAAGATAAACAAACAAACAAACAAAATAAATAAATACATAAATAAAGCAAGCCCCCTCTTCCCCCTTTGTTTTTTTCAAGACATAGTTTTTTATTGTATAGCTCTGGCTGTCCTGGAACTCACTCTGTAGACCAGGTCACCTGGAACTCAGATATCTGCCTGCCTCTGTTTCCTGTATGCTGGGATTAAAGACATGTGCCATCATTGTTCAGTAATAAATAAGCTTTTAAAATTATTTTTAGAAAGTTTAAATTCAGTGGTAATGAAGGAAAGGCAAATGAAGAAAAAAGGTGTTATGTGTCTAGAGAAGCCAGGCTTGGAAGCAGGTAGATCTTTGTCAGTTACAGGTCAGCCAGAGCTACACAGTGAGGACCACCGCCTGAGAGGAGGGAGGGGAGAGGGGCACTTACAGAAGAATCCACACAATAGCACTGGCCAAAGCACACAGCACAGCCACACGCAGCAACCCTGAGAGAGACTCTGAACTTGCATGTAGATCTTTACTCTCTCCATCCTATCTTTTACCTCAATACAGTCACTTTGTTTCACAAGAGCTTAAGTCTGGTTTTCTTCACATTCTGTGCAAAATTAAACAAACATAAACAAGCCAGAGCCATTAAATCAGTCAGGATAACATCTACCCATATGGCAGCTCACAACCATCTGTGACTCCACTTTCAGAGGTCTAAAACCCTCTCTTGGCCTCCATGGACACCAGACATCATGCAGTGCACAGCCGTACATACACCAATACATACAAAGTAATAAAAATAATTTTAAAGACATGTTAGATTTCCTAATAAATGAAGATCCCAAAAAAGTATATTTTGCCTTCTCTAACCATTAAATTAGGATCCAAAAATTTAATTAACTACAAATTTTTAAAAGAATTGTATCTGTATTGAGAGTGCGAGCGCACGCGTGTGTGTGTGTGTGTGTGTGTGTGTGTGTGTGTGTGTGTGTATTAGGGGTTGGGGAAAGTGACTCGGTGGTACAACATACTCAGCAAGCACAATGCTCTGGTTTCAATCCTTACTACCAAAACCAAATCAAAGCAAACAAACAAAAAGAAAAAAATTAAGAGAACTTTAACATATCACACCAGAGCAGAAATGGCGGTACGCGCAATTTCTAAAGTATTCTATGTTGTCACCCTCTTAGAACGCAGGCAGCAAGTCAGTCTCATGACTCCATAGCATCTTTCTTTGATCATTTTGTTTCCTCATGAAATGGTGATCCTAAAGGGCAACCACAGAGGAAAAGACCTTTGTGTACAGAAGAGTTAATCTTATCCATCAACACAATAAACTTATTACATTCAGCAACAACTACTACAATTTGCTTTAGTGTATACGTGTACCTGTAAGGATAGTGCATGTATGTATGCACGTTCACGTGTGACCAGAGGGTCACGTTGGGTGTCTTTCTTAACCTCTCTTCACCATATTTTTTTTGACAGGGTTTCTCCCTGTCTCCATCAGTGCTGGCCTTGGCAGCACTAATATTATAGGAATGTGATGCCTGGCTGTTCACATGGATTCTTGTGATCTGAATGTACATCCACATGTTTAATCAGCAATTTATCAACTGAGCTATCTCCCCAGGCTACCTAATTTGCTCTCATAGATGACAGCCTACATCAGAAACACCTGGAAGAACTAAAATACAAGACCGATACAGGTTCCTTCCTCAAAGTTTTTGATTTAGTAATTCTAGGCTTAGAATTAATCATTTTTATTTTGGATGCTTAGACTATCTTTAAACCAGTGTTACTAGGGATAGAGATGGCTCAGTATCTAAATACTTGCTGCTCTTACAGAGGACCAGAGTTCTGTTCCCAGCACCTACAACAAGTGGCTCATAAGCCCCTGGAACTCCAGCTCTAGGGGATCTGACACCCTCTTCTAGACTCCTTAGGCAGAGGCACTCACATACACATACTCTTACCCTCCACATATACAGTTTCAAAATAATAATAAAATACTTTAAACCAGTGTCATCAAACAGACCTCTCTTCCTATTCCTCTTCCATTAGAACCTGGGTGACAGATTCTGTGATCACTTGAATTCCGGATAATTCTCCCCACTTCAAAATTCTTAGTCATGAGAGGAAATATAGCCCAATCAGTAGTGTGCTTGCCTATCATGCACAAAGCCTACCTATAATCCCAGCACTCAGAGGCAGATGCTCAGCTACTTCAAGGCCAGCCTGGATACATGACACTGCCTCAAAGCAAAATCCCTAAATTTATCTCTAAAACCTCTTTTGTTACATTTGCTTCTAAACTTACAGATGGCAGGTATGAAAACGGCTATCTTTCAGGGCCATAATGAACTGATTTCTCAATCCTTTTTTGGGGGTGGGGAGTGGAGGGAGGGCGGCAGCAGTGTTCAAGACATGGTTTTTTTATGTAGCCCTGGCTGTTCTAGAATTCACTCTGTAGACCAGGCGTTCCTAGAACTTGAGATCCTCCTGACTCTGCCTCCTGAGTGTTGGGATTAAAGGTATATGCCACCACTGCCCAGCTAAATTTTAAATAATTTAATAATAATAATTTAAATAAAAACACTGTAACCAATAGATATTGATTAGACCACAGATGACCTAAAGACAGAGATTGAGTTTCATATACTCAATATATACATATAAACACAAATATTTACTAAAAAACAAGGTAACCTCCCCCCAAAAATAGACTTAAAAAGCCAGAAACATTTTAAGTTCATAGTTTATAGTTCATAGTTTATTTTTTATCATGACTCCATTGGTCTCACTTATGGCCTAGGTAGTCTCATCTACCACAGAAGAGTTCCATATAAAGAATTTCAGAGCTATGGCTATTACAACATCAATAACAAACTACAAATATATGAGTAATTTCTAAAGGCTATAAATTTAGATATTACTATCTTACCTTTAATTAATTACACTAACATAAACTTTCTCCTTAGATTAACTGCTGATAGGGGTAGGAGGAGCACAGGATACAAGAGGAAAAGACTGGTAAGAGTAACAGACTGCCCTGTTGCCTCTACAGAGTATTTGAGAGTTAAAAATTGCTTACACTAAGATATAGAGCATAGTCAGTAATATGACAAAAAAATAAAACAAATACATTCCTCCAAAACTACACATTTACCAAGTACAGACCAAAAGAATACTACCTATCAGTATCTGATTACCTGACATCTTAATTTTTATGAATAACACTCACACTCTAGACTACTGACATCACCTCAGTAACAGCCATCTACCTGCCCTCACTCACGGCTGTTTCAATGTGCTTTTAGACCCTATTGTTGCTACCTAGTTTGCTAAATACATGCTACAAACAATTCTAATTCTTTTATAGAAGCACTACCTGTAGCAATCCTTGCTCAAAACCTTCCCATAACTTGGCAACATCTAGTGAATTTTGCCCAAATTCCTTATTTTGATTTAAACTGGTACCTTTCTAGCCACCTTCATTATTTACTATTTCCAAATTCTAAAATTCTGAAGATTCTGTTTATATACCTATTTTCTGATACCATTTCACCAGATCTATTCTATACCAAGTCTACCTATGAGCTTACACACAAATAAGTCCAGATATGAATGTTCACAGTTTAGAATGTGTGAAAGCAAGATTAGGATGTGAGGTTTTAGAGAACCAAGAAACAATTTTTATGTTTAAGATATTTGAACCATCTTCAGTAGCGACTGGAGGGATCACTAAAATTCTAAAGCAGAGGCTAACATAATTAAATTCACATTGCAGATGCTAGTGGCCAGGAACTAGACAGAAAAGACTATCTAACAGTGGCATACACATCTAGTCTCAGCAGCTGGAAGGCTGAATCAGGAACAATGGTGAGATCCTATCTCAAAACAGGCATAAGAAAACTGTGCAAGACAAATAAGGAGTCAAGGACTTAGAAAATACAAAGTCTAGCTCTGAGAGATTTCCATGGTAAATGAAACCTGTATTTCATGCAAACCTATTCAAATGTCCACTCTTTCAGATTTGAAATTTCCTTTATATCAAAACCTGAGTTGTCCTTATATTTATCATGCATAATATATATTATGCATGATAAACATAAAACTTTATATATAATAAATCTATAATGCTATGTTATATGTATGTATGTATGTATGTATGTATTGTGTTTGTACACAAATGGACGTCAGAGGAAAACTTGGGGGAATTTATTTTCTCCTTCTACTGTGTGTGTGTCAACCTCAGTCAGCTTGTCAGGTTTGGCATCAGCCATTTCTACTAGCTAAACTAGCCCACCCACCCTGAGCTGCCTTCAAAATAGCAATTTGATCATGGTCTTGCTGTGTTTAACAACCTTTGGATGCTTCTTGCTGATCTTAGGACAATGAATACACTTTGTTAACAGTTCTGCAGAAGCCTTGCATACCAGACCTGTACCACTAAACCAGTGTTATTCTACACACGATTCTTCTCCATCCCCCAGCAGTCTATGCAGATCACACAAGTAGCTCTACCAACGTACTTGTTCTCTCCCAGTCAGCAATTCTGAAAAGTGCTGTCTGCTCAATACTCTACCATTATTTAACTGATATTTTGGCCTAAGTAATGTCCCCTAGGTATTACTCTCACCCCAATAGGTGTGGACCTCTGATATATTCTTTTTTGTTTTTTAGGGAGCATATGGGTGAGGGCATTCAGAGAGGGCTCTCCATGTAGCCCTGGCCATACAGGAATTCAATCTGCACACAAGGCAGTCATCAAACTCAGAGGTCCGCTTGACTCTGCCTCCTGAGTACTGGGACCAAGGGTGTGGGCCACTTCTCCTCACACTGTTATATATCCTTATACCACCATGTCCTTTCCCTATAGGACTTCTTTTCACGGTCTGTTACAGGATATTTATCACATTGTGAATCCCAGGATCTTGTTATTTACGGAAAAGCCCTGTTTCTAATTGTGTGGCTCAGCCCTTAGCACACACACCTTAATTCCTCTGGCTGGAATACATGCCCTCAGTACACACCTTTAATTCCAAACAATGAAGGTAGTTTGTAGAAGGAAGCACCCATGTTTGAAAGTGACGCCTAATTGAGTGGCCAAGTACTGTATCAGAGAAAGATTTGACAGAACAGAATATGCTCAACTCTCACAAGAAGAGAGAGAAAAGGAAAGCTACTTAAGAGAGCAGTGCAAAGAGAGAAAAAAGAAAAGAGAAGCAGCAGTTTTACTGGGACACTTGTACAGAGACAGGTTGCAGAGAGAGGACTAGTTAGACACAGGAAGACAGAACAAGTCAGCCAAAGTTCAGAAAGAATAAGAAAAGGTGAGTTCATTCAGCAGTAAGTCTCAGAGGCTGAAAACACTCCAGGCCTAGATTAGACTGTACAGCAGTCTAATCCTAGCTCTCAGGACCAGGCCTAGTTTAGCAGACTGAGGCAGTAAGTCTTGGAAATGACAATGACATCAGGTGAATAAAGTTACATTTAAATTCAACTCTACATTCCTGTGGGACTTGGGGAAAAAAATATCCACCCTGTCCACAATACAGGCCTAGGTGGAAAAGGGTCATCTGTTTGGTTCCCCACCATTATCGGCTCTTAGTACAGTCTGGCATAGTGGTAATAAAATAATCATTTGTTTTGCTAATGAAATACCAAATTAATTAAAGATGACTCCAAAATTTCTACCTCTGATAAGGTGGAAGGCATTCTTTTAATGGTAATGGAGAAATAAAGAAGATCCAGTGAATCACTTGTACAACAATCAGATGAAAATGTCTGACCGGGTTGGAAATAAAGTTGGATACCTAACAGATTTTTCTTAAAAGAAAAAAGTGAGTTAACATGATCGGTATTATGATTTGAGACTCATTCACATCATGGTGACAGGTACATTAAAAAAGAATTACAAGTCAGTGAGTCTCCCAGGGTGGGAAGAAAGGAGGGAGAAGCAGAAGAGATAGATGATAGATAGATAGATAGATAGATAGATGAAAGATAGATATCTTTCTATGCTTCTTCTCATCTCCCATCTGAGTTTACTACTGAGAATGGTACATCTTTGAAACATGCAGAGGTCAAGTTTTAAAAAACGAGAAGCTAATGATTAATTAAGAGCTGCTGGGCTAGGAATGTTGCTCACTAGTGTGCAGTCCTCACAGGCTTTGAACATGCCAGTCCCTAGCACCAAAAATGTTCTTTAAAAAGGTTACAGCTTGATACCCATTTATCTGGAGGGATAAACAGCTCCAACAGATTCATAAGCAAACACACAGAGACAGGGGTCATCTAGTCTTTGCTGAAAGCAGTATGAAGTTCAAATTTTTCACTACAGAAAACTATACGTTTGTAGAGGGGAAAAAAAAACACCCAAAAGCTAAGAGGCAAATCTCATTCTAGGTTCTGAGGATGAGAAAGACATGAAAAGCAGCATATATTTACTGTGAGTCAAGTATTGATATAAATGCGTTAAAGTACTGATTCACTTTAAATTGTCCTGACGTCTATATTATGTCTAAATTATCACATTAAGTCTATATTATTCCTTATCCCATTTATATAGATGAGGAAACTAACAGAGACAATTAGAAAATTTGCTGCAGCCAACAGACAGAAAGTAGAGAGCTGGGGTAAAGTCCAGTCAGATGTCAAAAATCAAAAACATCCCTTAAAATATAAATCTCTGGGCATCTCCTGTAACATGGCAGGAAATACTATGAAGAAATAATTTGGGCTATGGTAACAGAGCCAAGAAGTCTTGCCTAATGGCCTATTCCCTTCCAAAGAGGAGTTGAAGCTCACAAGAGAAAGGCCTTAAGCAAAAGGTTTGGTGGTGGTGGTGTGGAGAAACCAGAAAAGACCGCCAAGAAGATCCTGAAGCACAAATGCTCCCTGAGAATTCTACATTCACATCCTCGCTCCCATGTCAGGGATGGTTCTAGGCGCTGCTGAGACCAAACACAAACAACTTCTTCTCTCAAGGTATCAGCTTGGGAAACCGCCCACGTCGGCGAGCGCCTGACACTCGGGACAGCCCTTTCTCCACACTCACCGAAAGCTCGGAAGTAGGGACCTAGAAGACACGGGTGGGGGAGGGGAGGGGCGCACCGTAGACCAGGCGATGCTCCGTGTGCTCGCCCCGGCGCCCACCGAGACGCTCCGAAGGGCGGCCCCCGAGGACAGCAGCTGGCTCCTTGAGGCCCAGCCAGGCACAACCCTTCGCCCACTGCGCAAGCCATCCCAGGCGGCACCCCGCTGCCTCTCCCCAGCGGCCCCGCGACAGGCCCTCAGGAACTTACCCGGCCGGCCGGCCCCGCACAGCGGCCGCTGTCCGACGCCAGGCGCTCTGCCGTCTCCACCAATCCCAGCCCGCAGGAAGGACGCTAGGGCGGGACCGAGCGCCGACAACCAATTAGATAAGACGCAAAGCACGTCTCGGCGCACACAGCCAGTTCCCGCCATTGAAGGCGGAAAAAAATTTCCAGTTGGCGCCAAACTCTGATATACTCTTCTGTGGCTCGTAAGGGAAATGGGCGGGCGGTGACCTCAGTGACAACGGGGCGGGATTTCTCCGCGGAAAAGACGTCACCAGAGCGGAAGTGGGGCGGATCTGGGAGACGCTAATGAAAGGGAAAGTGAAGGCTGTTAGCTGTTTTGGCTGAGAGCAGTGGAGAAGCCTTGATTATTTAGTTCTTTAGTCTGTAGATTGTGTCAGCTGCGCGCTAAGACAGCGCTGAGATCTGGCCTTGAAGATGCCATCTTGGATGGTGAACGTAGCGTAGAATTACTAATTTAGCGGGATAGAAGAGGGTTTTTTTTTAATTCAAATTTTTTATACAGTAAATTCTAAATTGTTTTTTTTTTTTATCATTTTTCTCCTACCCCAACTCATCTTAGATCCCATCTCCCTACCCACCGAACTTCATGTTCTTTCTTTCTCTCTGAAAAAAACAAACAAACAAACAAAAGAAACAAACAAAGCCAAGGCAATACAAAACGAAACAAAAAGCCCAGACACAAAAACATGGAATTCGTTTTATATTGGCCAACTACTCCTGGACATGGAGCCTTCCCCAAAATATGGCTAATACACCAGTGACGCTCTATTAAGGAAAACTGCTGTCACAACCCCTCCCTCCCACAGGTTTCTTTCTTTTTTGGGGGGGGGGGGGGGTCGAGACAGGGTTTCTCTGTATAGCCTTTGGCTGTCCTAGAACTCACTCGGTAGACCAGGCTGGCCTCGAACTCAGAAATCCTCCTGCCTCTGCCTCCCAAGTGCTGGGATTAAAGGCGTGCGCCACCACCGCCCGCCCGGCACAAGTTTCAATTGCAAATACCTCCGCTGGCTTGAACCCCAACAGATCTTATGTGGGTTATCAGTCTCTAGATTCATATATGTGTTAGTACTGTTGTGTCTGCATGACACTGTTCCTTGGAGTCATCTGCCACCTCTGGCTGTTGAGAGATTCTCTGCCTCCTCTTGGGTAATGGATCCCTGATCCTTGAGGCAAAGGGTTTGATGAAGACATCCCATTTAGGGCTAAATGCTCCGAAGATTCACTCTCTGCCCATTGTTAGTTGCTTCCTACTGTAAGAAGTTTCTCTGATGAGGCTTGAATAATGAAGTGATTTAGGTATAGCATTATGTCATCATGAGTATTTTATTGCCCTTAGCAGAATCATAGTAGTAGTTTTCCCCCTAGGCATATGAACTATCTAGTCTCAGGTTCTTGGCCATTTGAGCAGTATCAGATACCGTCTCATGGAGCAGACCTTAAATCCACTCAAAAAGTAGTTTGTTATTCCTATAGTATACATAGTATACATGCCGCTGTTGCACCTTTATGTGCAGGGACTCATGGCCTTGACCTGGCCTAGATGCCTTGAGAGTCATGCATCATAGGTTTCTCAGTTTAGAGTCCATGGCTCGTGAAGCACAATGTGCCTTCCAGTTCCTGAGAAACCAAATGCTTCTGGTCCCTCAGAAGTCAAGGAAACATGGAAAGAAGCTTGACAGTACAATCGGTCTTAGATACTAATTTTGTGTACCCTTCATAGTTTGCAAACATCATTGTATCCTGGCAACAACAACTGTATTGATCCTGGCCATTGCCATTAAATTCTGCTTCTGATAAAGGTATAAAATGTGTAATTGCTCTCAAAATTGCTACAGCTTAAGTTTTACTGTGGACTCTCCAACTTGCCTAATTTAATTTTTGATGGCCATTTCTACCTTAGCCAGGTAAGTAAACACGGGAACATACAAGTACGTTTTACAGGCATTCTTGTTGTAAGTGGAGGGGTCTATAGCTGAATAATATTGATGATCACCTTTCCATCACCATGAATACTAGTCAGTAGAGGTGAAGCTTCTAGTTCTTAAATACCTATCTTGTATTTTCACTTCATAGTGGTAGAGAATGAGTTCATGGTACATGCTAAGCAAGTGATCTACCACTGAGCTACACCCAGCTCAGTACTTATGCAAATAAAAATGTATTCATATTCCTTAGATAAAAGTATAAATTTGACTATTTCATTTAATAATGACTAGGGTGATGGCTTTTGCAAGTAAAGTGCTTTCCATATAAGTGTAAAATATAGATTTCCAGAACCCATGTAAATGCTGGGTATCGTGGCTCATCTGAAATTTCAGTGCTCAAGAGGAAGAGACAGGGGATCCCTGGAGCAAGGTGGCTAGCTAGAGCTCTGAATTCAAGTGAGAGACTCTGCTTCAATATATAAGGTATAAGGTCGAGAGCCATCAAAGAAGTCAGTTAATGTCCATCACTGGCCTCTACATGCACACATGCATATGTACCTGCATGCATGTTATTCCTCCCCTACTCCCCAGAAATGGTATTATGGATGGTTATTAGCTGTCGTGTGGGTGCTGGAAAATGAACTCAAACGCTGCACCAAAGCACCAAGTGCTCTTAATTGTTGACCCTTCTCTCCAGTCTGTAGTTGAAGATGCTCTTCAACTCCTGATCCTTGGAGAATATTCTGTATTAGTGCTCTCTCTCTCTCTCTCTCTCTCTCTCTCTCTCTCTCTCTCTCTCCCTTCCTCATTTTTTTCTTCTTCCCAGCGACTCTGGAGCTTGGAATCCAGCACGCACTAGCCTGGCTGCTTCCTCTTGGCAACATCAAACTCCATCCAGAGAGAGGAGTGCCAGGTGCTGAGACTCCATCTGGAGGACATCTGTCAGCTGTGAATCTGGGAACTGTGAACCTAGAAACCATGGATTTGGCAACCCTGAGTTTGGTAGTCATGAATCTACACATCATAAGTCTGGAAATCATGAATTTTATAACCATGAATCCAGGAACCCTGAATCTAGGAGCCGTAAATCCCACAGCCATGAAATCTGCAACCATGAATCTCTCAGGATAAATCCAGGAAACATGAATCCTGAGAGAATATGAGTCTTCTTTCTGTAACCTCAAGTATGTTGTCATTTGTGGAACCTTCAAGTTTCCCTTTGTCCCAAGTCTAGTGTCTCTTCAGCTCCAATTTCTGCCTCCTCTTCCCTTTTCTCCGGATGCTACTGTTTGATGAGCCCTTGAGGACAATGGAACAGAGAATCTAAGGCTGCACCTGAACACCCTAGAACCCACTGGAGGGGTTTCTGCAAGGAGCTGCTTTCTTCCAGGTTCAGGATACTTTTTAAGGCCAGGAAACACAGGGGCCACGGCAACTTCCTCCTAGGCTGCTTCTCAATCAGGGACCACCTGTCATAGGACAATGCTGTGCCAGGAAAAGTTCATGGACTCCAAAAGACCACCAAGAAGCTGATTTCAATGTAATTGCATTAGGGTCTCTTTATTTAAACTCGAGCGTGGGCTCCCTGCCAACCCTGACACAGCGGGAAGGTGGAGCCCTGAGCCTAGTTTGAGGCAAGCATTCATAGAGGCAAGAAAGGGGCATTTAGCTTGATACACTTCTGACTGGGGAGCCACGGTGGCCTTTAACATAATTGGCTTGTGCTGGGAGCCAAACCATAAACTTAACTTCTGTTTTCCTCCTGATTGGTGGTTGTTAGGAAGTGAAGTGTCAGGGGCGGGCTTGTAAGCTGGGGGTGCAGATTTGTTGGGGAACACCTTGGAAACTGGTGCTTGATGTAGGTTTTGTTGGGGGGTAGCCTGGAAACTGGTGTTAGATATAGGTCTTGTTCAGGGGTAACCTGGAAACTGGTGTTAGGTACTGGCCTGTTAGTTTACTTGAGTTCAACCTTAGGTCAGGTTCTCTAAGATGGTGTCTGAACCCAAAAGATTTGGTCTCTCAAAGATCAAAGTGAATGAGTAACAACCAAGGCCCTCAGCATCATGGCATCTGTCTAGAATGCAGAACCCTGGTGTGCAGACTGGGGCAGTGGAGTCTTACTGCCCCTGAGACTGCAAGTTGCTAAGTTAGAAATGTTTTTGATATACTCATGCTTCACAGACCAAGCTGGGCTGATTCATGGCTCCCTAGCTTCCCGAGTGCAGGGATAAGAGGTTGTGCCATCACAAGAGGCACTTAGATTGGATTTTTTTTTTTTCAAAACAGAGTTTCACTTTATAGCCCTGGCTGTCCTGAAACTCCCTTTGTAGAACAGACTGGCCTTGAACTCACCAAAATCTGCCTGCCTCTGCCTCCTGAGTGCTGGGATTAAAGGCACGCACCACCGTCGCCTGGCAAATGGAAACTCTTTAAAAATATGTATTTATTTTTTATTTTATGTGTATAAGTGTTTTGCTTGCATGCATGTAATTGCACTGCATGTTCAGTGCAGTGCTATGAAGACCCAAAATGACTAATTTCCCCAAACTGAATTTCAGCACGTTCGTGAGCTGCAAGGTAGGTGCTGGAAACCAGAGCCGAATCCTGAGCCCAAACTCAGCCAACTGCTGAGTGCTCTTACCTGCTCAATCACAGTTCCATGTCCTAAGTTAAAAATCTTAACACACTAATGCTTTGTGTTAGCTTTCTATTGCTGTGACAAAACTCTATGGCTGGAAGTGAATTATAGAAGGAAGAGGTTTTTGGACTTACAATTCCAGAGACATAGAAGTCCGTTGCGGCTGGGAGGCATGGCAGCAGGCAGACATGGTGGAGGGCTCACAAAGCTGAGAGCTTACATCTTCAATGGCAAGTGTGAAGCACAGTGAGCAAATGGGGAGTAGGGTAGGCATTCAGCTCTCAATGTCTGACCTAGTGATATACTTCCATCGCCAGGGCCACACCTTTCAAACCTATCCAAACACCATGGTATTCAAATACCAGAGACTATGGGAGAAAATTATTATTCAAACCACCATTTTGAAATTGAGATGCTGTTGCAAAAAATATTTTGAAAAGCGTGAGTCTTGGTCAGCAAGAAGTTTTGTAGCTATGCTTTCCTATTACTGCTGTCCCCGCCCTCCACTACATTAACGTGACCCAGTGATATACTTGTATATCTTGTATATCTTCTAATGTCATCTTCCACCACCATAAATGTTAAACAGCTGTGCACAGAGAGCACACATCCCCTTCTGTTCTCAAGGAGTTTCTGTCTCAGTTGTGGGTAAATCTTGGTTTTCTTATTTTATTTTTTTATTCGTTTTACCTTGAACCCAGACCCTCACATCCTACGCATGCCTTCTACTACTAGGTCACAGCCAGACCCAAATATTGGTGCCATGAACTAGCTTAGAAGCATTCCTTGTCTTGACATTGTGTAAATTTCTTCTTCCTGTGCATCTGCTCTACCACTATGTATATGGATGCGAGCACATCTATTCCATAGTGTGTGCAGATGTCAGAGGATGCAGGAGCTGGTTCTTTCCTTCCACCATGTGTGGGATCAAAACTCAGGCTTCCTCTCCAAGAGCTTTAACCCACTGATGAATCTCTCTGTCTCTCTTAATCTTTTGCCTTCCCCCGCCCCCATCTTTAGATATATGTGGTCTCTAATCTTTCTGTTCCCCCTTTTCACTTTCTGGAGCTTGCTTGCCTGAAGTTCTCATAGACTTGGCCCCACTTTTGGTGGAATTGAAGCAGGAAATTTGAAACGCACTGCTCTGTGGCAGTAGTTCTCAATCATCAGTGCCCTACATCCAGCTGTGCTCCTCCTTCTCAGAGCTAGTGTCTCTTCACCAGCTGTCTTGGTTACTTTTTTATTGCTTTGATAAGATGCCATGACCAATGCAACTTACAGAAGAAAGAATTTATTTGGGGCTCCTAGTTTCAGAGGCTTAACATCTATGACCATCATGGCAGACAGCATGGCAGCAGGTGGGCAAGCATGCCTCTGGAGCAGTTGCTGAGAGTTCACGTCTTGAGACAAGACAGAGTCACTGGGAATGGCTGTGGCTTAAAAAAAAAAAAAAAAAAAAAAAAAAAAAAAAAAAAAAACCAACCTCAAAGCCAACCCCACTGATACATCTTCTCTACCAAGGCCACACCTCCTAATCCTTCCCAAACAGTTCCAGTAACTAGGGACTAAGTATTCAAATATCTGAGTTGATGGGGGCCATTCTCATTTAAACCAGCACAGTACCCTTCTCAGGATGTTATTTCTTAATATTGCTGTGAGGTTATGAGGATGTAGTCTCCTGTCAGCCTTTGTTCTGTTTCCATGGCTAAAAGCCTTCAAGGATGAACTGGTCAGATTTATTTACCTGTGAGGGTCAAAGAAATTTAATGATGCTTTATGATCATAATAAAAGCTTGAATTAAGTAAACAGATATATAGTTAATCTTCATTTTGTCTTCTAATTTGAGCATTTATTTTCTTGAATATATACACAAGAGTTGTATTGCACAAGTACCCTTCCTGCCTCCTTATTGATACAGTGATCTCACCCTGAGACTGTTCATACTGGGAGCTTCTTGTGCTCTTTGCAAATTAACTTATGCATGAATGAACAATTTTATTTATTTACTTATTTATTACTAAGTTATGGTCTCACTATGTCACTCTAGTTGACCTGGAACTCACTATACAGACTAGGCTGGCAATAAACTCAGAGTCTGGCCTGTATCTGCTGCTCTATTGTTGAGTTTAAAAGCATGTGCCACCACAATTTTTATGTTTCAATACTGAATATATTCACTGAATGTATGGAGTTCATTATTTTGCTTGTAAATTTTATGATTAAGTATTAAAGGCTCTTTGGAAAGTGACCAATTAACTACTTAAATATGTGTACGCATATATAGTATGTTTTCACTCAGTCCTCCTGACAGTCAGACTGTTCTTGAGGCCAGATAAGTTTGACTCCTCAAAGCTTCCTCCTCAGAGATGGGAACAAACACAGAGACCTACAAGCAGACACTATGCGGAGAGTGAGAGACCTTGGAACACTCAGCCCTAAATGGGATGTCTCTATCAAATTCTTCTCCTCACAGCTCAGAAAACCCTGTAGAAGAGAAGACAGAAATAGTCTGAGAGGCAGAAGGGATGGACAGTATCAAGAAAACAAAGCTTTCAAAATACAGCGGTATTGGTGCACATATGAACTCAGAGACTGAGGCAGCGTGCACAGGTTGTCATAAGATGATGAGTCTGCCTCTAAATCTGCTCCTTGTGCCTTTTCTTGGGCTGTTTGCTTTCTATTTGTTTGTTTTTTCCTATTTGGATTTGTTTGTTTTACCATATTATATTATATTTATTCCTTAGAAGCCCATTTTTTTTTTCCTAAGGAGACACAGAAAGGGAGTGGATCTGGACGGGAGGGAGACAGGAAAAATTGGAAAGAGTAGAAGCAGGGGAAAACATAATCAGGCTATATTTTGTGAAAAACTATTTTCAAAAAATAAAAAACAACTCGACTCCTTACCATTTGTATTTCATTGTCATCTTTTATGTAAACAAAACAAAACCTGTCTAAAAATAGGATATACTTAAGAAATATCAGTGTTTTCACATTTACTTCTACATTTTACATGGAAAAGTCCATGCTCAGAAATATGCCCCAGAGCTATTGTTCAGAGCCATTGGGTCTTAGTATTTGAATGAAAATGAGGACATGACCACTCCTAGGTACGGTCGAGGAGAAGGTTTTTATTGTAGATATGAGGGAGAGCACAGTCAGAGGCATCTGGAAGGGTCCAGACTGAACGTGGCCGGCAGAATAAGCCAGACCATGAGAGGGGAGAAGAGAAAGGGAAGAGGAGAAACCAAATGGATTAAGAGAGGAGACAGGACCAAGAGGCCAAAAAAATGTATTCAAAATGGCTGAGTTTTATAGCAGAAGAGAAGCTGGGGGTCAGGGAGAGGTGTGATGGCTAGTCTTGGTTGCCAACTTGACTATATCTGAGATGAATTAAAATCCAGAGAACACACCTATAAGAGATTTTTCTGCTTGGTTTGAAGTGGGGGAATCCACTTCTAGTCTGGACCTTTGATCTGGCTCTTGAGGCAGGAAGAACTGGACTACACCTTCAGCCAGAAGCCTATATAAGGATATAAAAGAAGGAAGCATTTGGTTGTTGCCTTGCAAGCACATCCGTTCCTTTATTGACATGAGAACCTTCTTATTTCAGTTACCAGCATATACTGAAGACCATCCAAGACATCTAGCCTTTGGACTGAGCAATTGCTGGATTTTTAGACTTTCTGTTCACAGCCAGCCATTGTTGGATTATCTGGACTGCAGCCTGCAGACAGTAGCCCCTCTTTCTTTCTTTCTCTCTCTCTCTCTTTCTCTCTTTCTGTCTCTCTGAATATTCATATAAATGTAATCCCTATATAAATAGATAAATATATCTATAGATAGACATATAGATACATATAAATGAATGTAGATACATATAGATATATAGATGACTATATATAGACATAGATTTAGATGAATATATCATATATATATACACACAAATATATAGATGAATAGGTAGGTTGGTAGGTGGAGATAGAGAGATAGATAGATTAATTCTATAAAATTTGTTACTCTAGAGAACCCCAATTAATATGGGAGGGAAGCCAAGGTCAAGAGCTGGAGAAGGACAACATTTAATTGGAGCTGGCTTACAGGTTCAGGGGATCAGTCCATTATCATCAAGGTGGAACATGGCAGCACCCAGGAAGGCGTGACACAGGAGGAACCAAGAGTTCAGTATCAAACTTGTTCCCAATTCAAAGATGAGAGGACTGGTTTCCAGGCAGCCAGGAAAAGGGTCTAAAGCCCACCCCCACAGTGACACACTTCCTCTAACAGGCCACACCTACTCCAACAAGGCCACGCCTTCAAATAGTGCCACTTCCTGAGCCAAGCATATTCAGATCACTACAGGGACTGTGTAATAGTTACTCACTGGTCGCCAGCATCTGCTTTGATCTGTTAAATAGGTACCTCAACCTTTTGTCTCAGGTTTCTTCGAGACCTAAACAGTACTGTTAGTCCCTTTAATGTTACAGTAAGATGATACAGTCTTATAATATGACTATTAAAGATGTTGTAAATTACAAATTAGAGAAACTAGTCCCTGGTTTTCTGCAAATTATTTGACTTCTAAAACCAGACATGGGTTCTGAGGATACTCTTAGCTTTCCAGTTCTCTCTGTATAGAGAAAAGTATTTCCTGAGCCATAGATTGTAGTCTAATGGACTCTCACTAGAATGCAGTGTACACACAGGCTCAGCTCCCCTCTGGTGTACAAGTGTTGATCCTGCTATGGAGATGTTTCTTGTTTTAGCATGGCATAGTTTGCAAGAACACGTTAGGTTTGACTGTCATTCTGCTCTCTTTTGCGAACATTTGATGAGGCCAGATTCAACCCAGGCAGCTGTTTGTGAAACTGGACATGGTGTATTGATCTGTGAGTGCTGATTTCAAGAGCAATCAATCAATGGACTACAGAAATGTACCCAACTCAAATTAAATTATTCACAAACAAAAAGAGACAACTATTGTTTAACTCTTTGTTTTCAAATGGGTTCTACCAGAAGGTGTCCTAACATGGTATCAACTAAACAAATACTACAAGAAAATGGCAAATTAGCAATGGACAGTTATAACTGGGGGATGGGAGTGGCAACTAGGTTAGGCTACATTGATCGAGACTGCTGTGTTCATTTTGAATTAAAGCCCCACAGCCACCTGACCAGAGCCTTTATACCAGCAATCGGCAGCGGAAGCAGCTGTGCTGTTAATCAGCCACACATGGTGCGACTTGAAGGTTCTGCAAATTCAAGTGGACTTTTCTGGTCTAACTGTAAGGTAAGTGATAAATGGGCAGGCTGTGCCGATTATGAGAAATGTGTAAGAGATCCCTCTTGCGATAGAAAGAAACAATCTAAAATCAAGTTCTGCTGTTAACTTATTAAACGGGAGATGCTAAGTTAGCATCTGTTAATAAAACAAGCCCGAATGGTTGAAGGGTCTGTAGTCAGCCGTAGTCACTAAAAAGTTCTTTTTAGGGAACTTAGAACAACTTCTTAGAACAACTTTTGTACGTGACCTTGTTTTTCCACACTGCTGTCAGTTTATCGTGATTTCTTAGGAACTTCAGAAAAATTTTCTTTGCTATTTAAAAACAATTTCCACACTTAAAATAAACAGGGACAAAATTAAGCATATATATTTTAGGATGCCAAAATAGAGACTAAAAATAAAACCGAATATTTTATACATTTTTAGAAGAATAATTATGCAAAAAGCACCTTGACTTAGATAGGATCAAGCTTAAGAAATTATTACTTGAATGACTGATATATATATATCTTAAATTATATTTAAATTAATATAAATACATTTAAATTTTTCTACACTCTTTTTTACATTTCAAATAACTCATGAATATATAGAATAAAAATATTTAAAGTCCTCATTATTTTTTCCAAGTTTTGTGAGGTAGGCTTTGTGCTGCGGCTCACGCCTGAAAGCCTAGCCTTGGGAAGTTAAGGCTGGAGAGATTTTTTGTGGCCGGTCTGAGCTGTATAGTGAGACTATGTCTCAAAACAAAGATCCTCAAATTATGAGAAACATCTACTTTCTCAGTTCTTGAGCTGAATAATTTTATGTCAACTTGACCCAAGCTGGGGTCATCTGAGAGAAGGGAACCTTAAGTAAGAGAGTCCCTCCATAAGATCAGGTTGTAGGCAGGCCTGTAAGGCATTTTCTTAATTAGTGATTGGATGGAGAGGGCACAGCTTATTATGAGTGGGGCCATCACTGGACTGGTGGTCTTGGGTTCTATAAGAGAGCAGACTGAGCAAGGCATGGGAAGAAAGCCACTAAGCAGCACCCCTCCATGGCCTCTATACCAGCTCCTGCCTCCAGGTTCCTACCCTGTCTGAGTTCTGACTTCCTTTGATGATGGACAGTGGCAATGGAAGTGTGAGCCAGATGATACCTTTTTTCCTCAACTTGTGCTTTGATCATGGTGTTTTATTGCAGCAATAGAAACCCTAACCAAGACAATTTTATTTAAAATTTTCTTCATAGGTATGTATGAAACAGTCTACATAAATGTTTTTATAAAATCGTATTTTCTTTTATTAAAAAAGGTTTATTTTATGCGTATTAATGTTTTGCTTGGATGTATGTCTGTGCATCGCTTCCATGCTTGGTACATGCAGTGGTCAGAAGAGAGAGTTGGATCTCTTGAAGCTGGAGTTATGGATGCTTGTGATCTACCATGTGGGTGCGGAAATCATAACCATTCCAATCATAACCATAACCAAAGCCATCTTTCCAGCCCCAGTCACAATTTCTTAGAAATCTGTTTTACCTATTTTCTGCCTCTTCTTCCTTATAATTCTTCCTGTATCTATACTCCTTCCCATGTTCATACACACAATATACATATATACACACACACATATATATACATATATGTATATATATATATGGGCACATATATATACACTCATATATACACATATGTATACTCATATCATATATCATATATCTCTTACGTACTCATGCATATATGTGTATATTTATGGCATTTTAATTTTATTTGGAGATTCAAAGTCTTATGATGACCTATGGATTAATTTACATGAGGAATAATAATGAGTTTCCAACTCCTGTTGGGTTTTCAGGTGAAACTCCAATGTGTGTGTGTCCCACACCTCAGATACACCATGACTGTGGTTGAGTTTGTGGCTTCTGAGATAATGCCTAGGTAGAGGTGAAACTTCAGAAATTATTGGAGAAATGAATGTAAAAGTTAAAAATTATGCCATTGTTGCTGACTTCAGGGTGGAAGCTGAGAAAGCTCACTTCAGAGACAGAGACTTGAAAATGAAAGCTTTGTTTTCTAAGGGGTCAGGGAGGTGGCCAGTTCAGGATCTAAACTGCTTCCCAGAAGGGAGATTGCACATGTTTAAAGGATGGGAACACAAAGCAAGGGGGAGCTGCTGTGTTATCCAGTTGTAGTTTGACATTACAGGTTAAGCTGGGTTAAGCAAGGCAGTTTCTGTTAGAGACTGGGCTGTATCCAGGGCACCTGGCTTCTGGGTCTTTAATTCTGCTTTTGCAGCCAGGTTCCCTCCTGGACCCTGGGCTGGAATTTTAGAATGATAAGGGGGCAAAGGAGTGGGCAAGCTGTGCATAGTCAATTAGGGCATAACAGGCAACTGGATATATATTTTGATAATCTATGTACCTTGGTTTAGATAACAGCAATTTCTATATTCTTTACTTTGTTTAAGAAAACACTTGGAGAAGTGGAATAGATGTTCATTCCTAGGCCTGGGAACTTGAACTTGTTTGATCCTGCCAGCAAGATGGAGAAGTTGTCCTTGAGATGGGTGGATTCAGACAACTGTTTACAACATGCTGTTTTGCTATTGGGCAGTCCCTAGCTCCCCTAAGGCTTGGGACCTTGAATTTAGTTTCTTCTTATGACTAAATGGAGTCTGAAAGTAAATTGGTAGTACTTAGAATACATTTCTTTTGTTTGTTCCTTACAATTGTCTACTTTAAGTTAATTCTATTTCTCCTATGATTTTCATATCTGAAAGCCCTCCACATATTAGAAATCTTGAGACTACTGTGCTGGCTAGTCTTGTGTCAATTTGACACACGAACTAGAGCTCTCTGAAGGGAGGGAAACTTAATTGTAAAAATTCCTCCATAAGATTTGGTTCTAAGGCCAGGCAGTGGTGGTGCACGCCTTTAATCCCAGCACTTGGGAGGCAGAGGCAGGTGGATTTCTGAGTTCAAGGCCAGCCTGGTCTACAGAGTGAGTTCCAGGATAGCCAAGGTTATACAGAGAAACCCTGTCTCAAAAACAAACGAACAAACAAAAAAAAAAGAGATTTGGTTGTAAGGCGTTTGGTTAGTGATTGATATGGGGGAGGGCCCAGTCCACTGTGGATGGTTTCATTCCAGGGCTGGTAGTTCTCCGTTCTATAAGAAAGCAGGCTGGGCAAGCCATGAATAACAGGCCAGTAAGCAGCACGCTCCATGGCTTTTGCATCAGCTCCTGCCTCCAGGTTCCATTTCTGGTTGCGTTCCGGTCCTGACATTTTCCAATGATGAGCTATGATCTGGAAGTATAAGCTGAGTAAACAAACCCTTTCCTTCCCAACTTGCTTCTTGGTCGTGGTGTTTTCATAGCAGCCACAGAAACCCTAAGAGTGTTTTGACCTAACTGAACCTCAAAAAACAATTCTTCTGGGATAAACAAAGTAACTTGTGTATGACACTTATGCCTTGATTCTTTCCTAGACTCCAAGCTTTCTAGAGAAACAGTTTATATTAACTTTTCCAAGTTTGCAAGAATTCCATAAAGACACAAGACATGGTGGCATAGCCCTTTAATTCTAGCACTTGGGTCACAGAGGCAGGCAAATCTCTATGAGTTTGAGACCAGTCTGCTATACAAAGTGAATTCCAGGACAGCTGGGGCTGTTATGCAGAGAAACTCTGTCTTGAAAAACCAAGAAAAAATTCCATGAAGACTTGCTTTCCAGATGTGTCTTAGTGGCACTGTTTTTGTGTCTGCCTAAACATTACCAATACCTTGACCTGAAACAATTTCCAAGGATTTCCTTGGTTGATTTCTCTTTATGTGTACTTTATCTTACAATGATAGCCATGTGTGGTATATGAGGAGACCCTACTTTGTTTTCCCTGTTGATAATTAATTCAGTGAAAGACTCAAGGGAACATATTGATTCTTTCTGTGTAGACCCAGATACCATGGAGAGACTCTACTTGCAGGGGGTGCACCTTTTCAGGAAGTGAGACAGAAAATGAAAACATCATAAAATTCTTCTAGGCTGAATGCTGCATGTATGATTGTGGAAGCTTAGGAAAGGGGAAAGTAAGTGGCGGTTGGCCTGCGTAGAGAAGATCTAGAGTATTTGAATCTTAAGATCATTCTAGATGTGAGATAAATGGGCCTCTCAAATGAATAGAAAAGTAAGCAAGACCATTGAATACATTTTACAAATATAGAAACTAATGGGTATCCTAGCATGAAAGAGAACTAACTGCATGTGGCAGAGAAAAGGATAAGAAGTAAACTGAGTCAGATGATAGGCGGTTAGTGTTTTGTTCAGAAACTGAACAAAATTGGAAAATTTCAGTTTCTTTTTTTTTTGTTTTTTTTGTTTTTTTTGTTTTTCGAGACAGGGTTTCTCTGTATAGGCCTGGCTGTCCTGGAACTCACTCTGTAGACCAGGCTGGCCTCAAACTCAGAAATCCGCCTGCCTCTGCCTCCCAAGTGCTGGGATTAAAGGCGTGTGCCACCACCGCCTGGCCTTCAGTTTCTTCAAGTATGAAGTCTGTATCAGGAGTTGTTGTGTGTTGTGGCCAGAGCTGCCCCACATTGGGGGCCAAAATGTCACGGACTGCTCTGTCAATGTTGGAACCCGCACTGCCAGAAGCATTGGGGGCTAAATTGTTAGAGCCTGCACTGCCCCAAGCTGCTCCAGTCCGAGGGTCAGGGTTCAGCAAGAGAGAGAGTGAGGACGGACGCGAAGAATGGAGACCAGAGTGTGATTCAATCCCGTTTATTCTTCAGTCTCTTCTCTCCAAGTCCCTAGTTCCTAGCACCTAATCCTAGTTCCAGTTGCTAGTCTCTTTCCCAGTTCCAAGTTTTTTCTCCAAGTGCTAAGTGCCTAATCCAAGTGTCTAATCCAAGTTGTCTGTCTCAAGTGCCTACTGTCTTGTGCCTAATACTTAATAGTAATACTTTCTTCTGTCTGCCTCTCACCTTTTATATGTCTCACTTCTAAACCACACCTCTAAGTCACGCCTTTAAATTATGCCCTTAGGTCTTGTCTCTAAATCTGATCTCTAAGTCACACACCTTTAAGTCTCACACACCCAAGGGAAAATCCTGGGTATCTAAAACAAGATGTTATCAGAGTGTGCTCAGCTGTTGTAGGCTACTGTAATCAAGCCTCTTGTCAGGGTATATGGCGGCTCAAGATGGCTGCAAGGATGATAGCCGCCTTCTGTCGGCTCCCCACAGTTGTGTTGTGGACTTAAGCAAAGGATCTGTGCTATTTATGAGCATGCACCTTTTAAAGTGACATCCCTCAGTTTTATTAACCTCCTTGTTGTCTGTATATTTCAGATGTGAATTCCTAACCATGGGAGATTGGAATTTATTGGGTGGCATCCTAGAGGAAGTCCATTCCCACTCCACTATAGTGGGGAAAATCTGGCTGACTATCCTCTTCATCTTCCGAATGCTGGTCCTGGGTGTTGCTGCTGAGGATGTCTGGGATGACGAACAGTCCTCCTTTGCCTGCAACACCCAGCAGCCTGGTTGCAACAATATCTGTTATGATGATGCTTTCCCCATCTCTTTGATCAGATTCTGGGTTTTGCAGATCATCTTTGTGTCTTCCCCTTCTTTGGTGTATATGGGCCATGCACTTTATAGACTCAGGGACTTTGAGAAGCAAAGGCAGAAGAAGAAGTTATACCTCAGAGCCCAGATGGAGAATCCAGAGCTTGACTTGGAGGAGCAACAAAGGGTAGAGAGGGAGCTGAGGAGACTCGAGGAGCAGAAGAGGATTCATAAAGTCCCTCTGAAAGGATGTCTGCTGCGCACGTATGTCTTACACATCTTGACCAGATCTGTGCTTGAAGTGGGGTTCATGGTAGGCCAATATATTCTCTATGGGTTTCAAATGCATCCCGTTTACAAGTGCACCCAGCCCCCTTGCCCCAATGCAGTGGACTGCTTTGTATCCAGGCCCACAGAGAAGACCATTTTCATGCTCTTCATGCACAGCATTGCAGCCATCTCCTTGTTACTCAATATCCTGGAGATATTTCACCTCGGCATCAGGAAAATCATGAGGGCACTCGATGGCAAATCCAGCAGTGGGAACACTGAGAGTGAGAGAGACCCTCCATTCCATTCAACAAACTACTCAGGGGCCCAGCAGTGTATGGTTTGTTCTTCTTTACCTGAAAGAACCTCACTGCTTCAAGCCAACAATAAACAGCAAGTCATCCGAGTCAATATACCAAGGTCTAAAAGTATGTGGCAAATTCCACATCCCAGGCAACTGGAGGTAGATGTTTCCTGTGGCAAAAGAGACTGGGCTGAGAAAGTTGACAACAGTGGACAGCTCCATGTCCATAGCCCATGTCCACATGACCGCAGTGCCAGAATTCAGCACCCCGGACAGCAATCATGCCACTCTGTCTTTGGCCCCAAGAATGCAATGTCTCAGTCCTGGTTCGGTACAATGACGGCTTCTCAACACTGTCCATCATCTGCGTTAGAAACCTGGGAGCGATCCCAGGGCCCAGAAGTTTCAGGGAAACCTCTCACAGATCGTCAGAGTCACTTACAAGGCAGTGATGGCAGTGCTAGAGAGAGTGGGGTTTGGACAGACAGATTAGGCCCAGGTAGTCGCAAGGCCAGCTTTCTATCGAGGTTGCTGTCAGAAAAGGGACAACCACATAGTGACTCAGGAAGCTCAAGGTCTCTGAATAGCTCCTGCTTGAATTTTCCACACGGGGAAAACAGCCCATCACCTCTGCCGTCAACCGCTGGGCACAGAGCCTCGATGGTAAGTAAAAGCAGCCATGGTGACACACCTTCTCATTCTTCTCCTTTCATCATACATGGGACATACGTATATGTGTATTAAAAAAGAGGTTGAGAGAAAAATTAATTTATGAAAAATTCAATTCATTTATTATATTCAGTTAAACTTAATAATAATTGAATATCAAATAACTGAAGTGAATAACAATAAATAATAATCATTCAATTAATAAAATAAATTTATAGAAAAATGGGGCTGGAGGGATGTCTCGCTTAATAAAGAGAACTGAACTGCTCTCCCAGAGGACCTGGGTTCAAATCCATATGGCAGCTCACAGCTGTCTGTAATTCTAAGATCTGACACCCTCACATAGACATGCACTCAAGCAGAACACCAATGCACATAAAATAAAAATAAATATGCTCTAAAAAGAAAAATTACACTAATCATGATTATAAGTGATATATGGTGCGGTAAAAATACCATCTCTTCCATGCAAAGTCTCAAAGCATAGCTGTGGAAGTGAGGCAGGGGAAAGCTCTGCGTTAGTGGAAGGGGCAATACCAAGGGACCCAATGGCTGAGGAAGGAGCAGGTGATTCTACAATAGTGGCTCAGGGACACTTAAAGGTGAAGTCACTTTGAAAGATGTTTCTTCAGAGTTGTGAGGGCTACAGCACACAGGAAAAGGTTGTACCATTAGAAATGCAGGGTAACACACAAGCCCTAACTTCCAGGCTATCTAGCTGTGGGTGCCAGGATACAGAGTAGGATGAGAGATGTAGAGACAGGGATGGCCAGAGCAATGCACATGAAGGCCCTGCAGTGAGGGACTACAGAACCAACAGAAGACCAGAAACAGAGCTGAAGAGATGGCCCACTTGGCAAAAACATGCATTATGGTAGCAATCCATGTGCCCTTTAGACAGGATGATGCATATTACTTAAGAGATGGCTCTAAGAGCATTAAATCATGCAGTATTAATATGACCTTCATTAAAGACAGGTTTTACTGGGGAACTGGATACATAACAATCAATATTCTCCTGACTACCTGTGTGTTCATAATATGCTGTGGTTACCAGTAGCTACACCATATCAGATTTGTTTTTACCAGCTAATGTCTTTCCTTATCACCAGATAGGTTCTGTCAAAGATCAGCTAACTAAGCAACTATAAAATAAAAAGTGTGTGTATGTGCATGCATGTGCATATGCTCATGTATGTGTTAGTGGAGTGCTGGGAAGATGGGTCAGTTGGTAAAGTACTCAGAGTTCCAATCCTTAATACACACATAAAAAGCTGTAATGGCAAAACACACGAGCAATCCCAGCTTTGGTGAGGCGGAGACAGTAGGCTCTTTGGGAGCTGCTGGCCAGCTAGTCCTGCCAAATCAGAGAGCTCTAGGTTTGGTGAGAGAACCTGCCTCAACAAAAAGATGGAGAGTGATAGATAAAGACAGTCTATATCAATCTCTAGCCTCCACGCTGTGCATGAACATACACTCGTCCCCCCACACACTCACAAACACACACTCACACACATACACGAAGAGAAAGCTGAATCCATCAAGGTACAGAGAATGACTTAGAACAGATACTATTTGCAAGCTTGAGTTGCTCTCATCTAACTAAGGAGGCCATACACTGTTGATTTAATACCTCGGGCAGTAAAGGCAACACAAATATCTAGTGATATATTTCCCAAAGACTAAGACTAGCATTGCATTGGTTTAATTTTGTTTCACCACGAGAGTAATATTTCCATAGTCCTCATAAAGCACAGTGAACAACTAACTATTTTTGTTTCTTTGTAATTCAGAAACAAAGGGTGACTTCTTTGTTTTAATGATTGCTCTGAACAGCCAGGGTTTGCTTTTGTTTCCACTAAAATGAAACTCTCCCAAGTCTGGGGGGACCCCGAGTTGAGCTCACTTGGTTGAACTCACATCTCACAATGGTTGGGTCCTTCCACATCAATCACTAATTAAGAAAATGCTCTACAGACTTGCTGGCAGCCCAACCTAATGGAGGCATCTTCTTAATTGTGGTTCCCTCCACTCAGGTGACTTTGGCTTGTGTCAAGTTGAAATAAAACTAGTCAACACAGAAGGGAACTTTTGCCTCAATGCTTCTTTTCTTCTTCTCAAGTCAAGGCTTCTCTACAAAGCCCTGGCTTTTCTGGAACTCAATATGTAGACCAGGCTAGCCTTGAACTCTCAGAAATCCACTTGTTTCTCTCTCCCAAGTGTGGGGATCAAAGGCTATACCACTATGCCCTGCTACCTCAATAGTATTAACAAGGGCATTTGAAGGGAGATTTGTTATGATTTATTAAACCTTTGGCCTAGAAAATTTTATTACTTACCAATTGCTAATGAAGAAGAGAAAGAAAAAGAAGGAAAAGGAGATAATTTCTTTTTAAAAAGTGGAGACAGGTCTTCCACTCTAGCAAGGGCCTGGTTCTGGTCTGGATGGAATTCCTTGCTATTGGTCCATAATAAAGTCAATTTTTGGGAAAAGGAAGTGAGTTACTTGTACCAGGAGGTACTATTAGGTTTGGAGACTCACAGTTCTCCGGGCACAGCTAGGTCTAAGTCTATATTTATTGGCTTGTGAATAGGCTTGAATTTTGTCTTAAGGCTATCTGCTTCAACCCAAGCCCAACCTCCTATGATCCATTGCTGTTCCCTGTTCATCCTGCAGAGGCCAGAAGACAGCTCTGGACCCCTCCTCCACTTTCTCCTCCCCCTAAGCTGTAGTTATAGATGTTAGTGAGCCACCCATCATAGGTGCTGGGAACTGAATTCTGGTCCTCTGCAAGAACAGCAAGTACCGTTTACACTGAGTCATCTTTCCAGCCCCAAATGGAACGCTCTATATTTGAATTACTTTCTGTATATACTGAGGTTTTGTCACCAGATGTATAAACTGGGGATATAACCACTCCAAGATATGACTGAGGGGAAGAGTTGGGATGGTGCCACCAGATGCATCTAGAACAGTTCAGAGTGGAGAGAGGGAAGTATGACTGCAGACTGAACTGGGCCTTGAGAGGAGAGAGACAGGAAGAGTGAGAGAGGACAACAAAGAGAGTACAGGCTAAGGAGACTATGAGACAGGAGCAAGAGAGAGGAGGCCAAGTGGGGAAAGATAGAAGGGGGGGGTGAGAAAGCACATAGCTGGCGTGACAGTTACAACAGAATGAGAAGATGAGAAAGGGAAGGAAACCCATGAGCTGAAGAAGTTTAGTGTAGGGATGGGGTAAGAAAAACAGAAGAGCAACCAGTATTTGTGATACCTAGAAAGCCTGGAAGCCAGCATGGCTAACAGGCAACATAGCCGTTTGTCCTGAGTTTCTTTTAGACCTGACACATTCCCCTGTGAAGATCTGGCTTGTTGAAGAACAGTCATAATGGGGTTTAAGAAAAGGCTGACCTTTGTTTTAGGGCTGGAATTTGGACAGACTACAGTGGGAAACGATGAGGCAGTTGCACGTAGGATTCAAAGCTTTCCTAATAAGTTAATGGACAGAACCATCTTCATGACACACATCTGGGGAACCGCACAGAGCTACTCTGTGCAGCAGACTTTGGATCCCTGCTGTTTGAGCTTCCACAGAGCTCAAAGTAGATGGGCAGAATTGATTTCACAAGCCCTTTTGAGTCTATTTTTGAAATCTCTTTCAGAATATGCTTCTAGAACTTTCATCCATTATGAAAAAATAATGCACCAAGAGCAGTTGCCATCTACAAGATGCCTTTGTCATCTCAAATTGGAAGAACTCTACACTATCCACCAGGGTGTGTGTTTGGATCTGGAGTGTCTTCCAAGGTCCAGGTTAAATGTTTCAGAATTCTTCCTTGGAGATTGTAAAACCTTTAGGAGGTACTAGTGAGAACTCTTAGGTTACTAGAGATGTGCCCTTGAAGGAAATGTGAAACTGCAGCCCTTTCTCCTTCCTTTTTCCTTTGAGCCCTCTCTACTTAGCCCTGGCTGTCCTGGAACTCTGTAGAGCAGTCTGCCCTCAAGTTCACACAGATCTACTTGCCTTTGCCTCTCCACTGCTGGGACTAAATACATGGCCACCAAGCTCAGCTCCCCTCTTTTCTTTTGCATACTTGCTACACGGTAAGTCTTGTCATGTACTCCTGCCATAATGTGCTGGTGAGCCACAGTCCCCAAAGCCATGAGTCCAACTGACCATGGGCTGAGGCCACTAAACCCACCAGCCAAAGCAACCATTTCTACTTTGTAAGTTAATTCTCTTGGGTATTTGTTACAGTTACAGCAAGTGACTAACACAACTGGCAGGCAGGGTTCACCTCTGCTGGAGACTCTTACGGGAGGCAGCCTCTTACAACTCTGCCTGGTCATGTCATTTGTGGCAGGTCTGAAGACCCACTGGGGAGGAATTGTGAGAGAAAAATTCTAGAGACAATTGCTCATAGTTCCTGCCCTGAGGATTAGAATGCCATTTTCCTTTCCTAATCTCAGCATCCCAGTGAGACACCCGTGGTGGTTTAAATAGGTATGGCCCCCATAGACTCATGTGTTTGAATGTTTGGTCCATAGGGAGTGGCACTATTAGGAGGTGTGACCTTGTTGGAGTAGGTGTGGCCTTGTTGGAGGAAGTGTGTCACTGTGAGGGCAGGCTTTGAGGTCTCCTATGCTCAAGCTCTGCCCAGTGTGGAACCTAGTCCCCTTCTGCTGTCTGTGGATCAAGATGTAGAACTCTCAGCTCCTTCTCCATCACCATTTCTGCCTGGATGCTGCCATGTTTTCCACAATGATGATAATGTATTTAAACTGTAAGCCAGCCCCAATAAAATGTTTTCTTTTATAAGAGTTGCCTTGGTCATGGCAACTCTTCATGGCAATAGATACCCTAACAAAGACAACACCCAAAGAGAACAGCAGATCTGCAGCAGCAGGCAGAGGTCTTTCTAACAGATCCAGAGTAAGCTGGAGGCTCTGAACTCAACCTGGCCTTGAGCATACTTCACATTTGTAAGGGAACGGCTGATGAGAAACTTCTCATGTGAGAAAAGATTTGAGAGGATGGTTTTCAGCTGACATTCATTCTAAAGCCAAGAAAAAAAGCCAGGTTCAGAACTAAGTCTTTTAGTTAGGAGAGATGACAGAGGCTCTGGTTACTCAACAAAATGATGAACTGGGTATTAGGTCTATCTTGCACCTTACTGACACAAATTGGTATAGTTATGCTCTAATTGTATTTTGAGAGAAAAGTTTTAGTTTAACAGGAAGGGTGATATGTAGGAGGAGCTAAGGTGGGAGGAGTACGGAGAGGAAAAGGAGGAGTAAGGAGAGGAGGAGGAGAAGGAGGATCTAGGTGATGAGAGAGAGAAAGGGGGGGACATGGAAGTGGATGTTCACATGTCTCTGCCAGTCAAAGATAGTTGATATATCTAGGTTGGGTATTGGGTTACACTTCTGATTGATATTGAGCATTACCATACTTATAAAACATTTGGTTAACATTAAAAAATTATATAAAAGCTAAAAAAAGAGAAACTTCCCATGTGATTTCTTACATCAGTTCATCTTATGAGTTTGTAGAAATTGAGCAATGACTCAAACAGGAGCAAATGTGCCCACAATCTGCTCATACCCCTACCGACACTATTCATTGTCAGTGATAATAAATGTTGACTGTGGTCCAAATACTGTTTCCACGGGTTACCAAGAGGCATTACCTTGTCTTTACCCTCCCGGTGGTCAGGACCCACCCAGGAGAGGAGCTTCAAAGGGCAGGTGGGCCCCACAGTGCAGAGAGGCATGTAGGTTGTAGAAGGAGTTATTTAGCTCCTTCATCTTGTATCACATGACCAGATTGCCATGAACCACTGGCCACATATCCTGTAACAAAGACTTCACGTAGTAAGAAGAACCAATTTGGTTCAGAATCATGAAGCTCTGTATCGTTCGTGTGCTGTGTGCTGGATAGTTTTATGTTAACTTGATACAAGCCAAAGTCATTGGGAACCTCAATTAGGAAAATGCCCCCATTATATCGGGCTGAAGGCAATCCTGTAAGGAAGGCATTTTCCTACGTAGTGATTGATGTGGGAAGGTCCATCCCATTGTGGGTGGTACCATCCTGGGCTGGTGGTCCTGGGTTCTATAAGAAAGCAGGCTGAGCAAGTCACGAGGAGTAAGCCAGTGAGCAGCACTCCTCCATGGCCTCTGCATCAGCATCAGCTCCTGCCTCCAGATCCCTGCTCTCTATGAGTTCCTGTCCTGATTTCCTTCATGATGAATAGTCATATGGAAGTGTAAGCCAAATAAACCTTTTCTTCTGCAAGCTGCCTGCTGGTCATGGTGTTTTATCACAGTGATAGAAACCCTAACTAAAACATCCGGTGAGGTAAATGCTCACAATGTGTTAATGTGGCACATGGCTCACACAAAGTTCCACTAACCCTGTACCTGCCTTGCAAATGCCTGGTCTCCTGGTCTCCTCCTCTCTCCTCCTCTCTCCTCCTCTCTCCTCTCCTGTCTCCTCGCCTCTCCTCTCCTCTCCCTCCCCGCCCCCCACCTCCCCTCCCCTCCCCCCCCCCGTCCTTCCCAGTCTCCCTTTCTTCTTCTCCTCCCATCTTTAGTATTTCACCACACACAGTTTTCCTATCCCTTCCTCCTTCACTTTCTTCATTCTGTGCTTGTTAGTTTTTGCTTGTTTATAACTTATTTTTATTTTATGTGCATCGGTATTTTGTCTGTGTGCGGGTATGAGTTACAGACAGTTTTGAGCTGCCATGTGTGTAACTTTCATTTTTTTCAATCCTATTTTTATTGATGGTTCTTAAATGCTTTAACCTTCCTTGTAACCCACCACCCACCAGAGGTAATAGAAAAGAAAGGACACAGGGGAAGTGGACCTGTTTAGAAAGGTTCTTTGGAGCAACTCCCATCTGTGTCATCCGGAAATGAGCAGTTCAGTTCACAGGTTAGCAGGCAGCAGCTTGATGCACTCGTAAACCCCTCACGGATACACCAGCAGTTCAGTTCTGTAGAGTCTGGTTAGCAACAGCGGTGACACACCTAGTAGAGACAGCCAGGCCTCAGCCTTGGCTCGAGTCAGCAGGAGGGACCTGGAGGGACACCAAGAGAAGCTCTCAGCTGTGCCTTTCTCAGGGAAGAGAAGATCAGTGAAGATGTGAGACCCACAAGCGTTGCACACCTAGCTGTACCAGCAAGCCAAGCTCTGTCTCTGTCACGCCGTGGAGTCCTATTTATACCCTCCAGACATCACGTGTCCTCTGCGTGCCTTGCCTCAGCACGTGCATCCAATCAGCCCAAGTCTTTGGAAGCAACAACAAACTGCAGTGCACCACCAGAAGGTTTTTGGTGCATTTCTCTCTGTGGCATCCTGACAAATGCAGCTCAACTATGCAATGTAAGGCGGACCAGTGCATGTGTGTCCTTAGCAAAGAATCTTTCATCACGTGTCCTTTTACGTGCTTGCTTTAGCAGAACATCTTCTCTCCTGTGTCTGCCTCACTGAAACATTTCTTCATGAGTCGGCCTTAGCCTTTCACACCTGTGTCCACTTTAATGAAATGTTCCTTCATGTGTTTGCCCCAGCAAAACATCATCCAACTGACTTTCCAAAACACTCTTTTAAGTTTCCACTTCACATGTAGGTGCTGGGAATTGAACACAGGTTATTTGAAAGAGCAGCAAGTGCTCTTAACTGCTGAGCTATCTCTCCAGCCCCTGTTTGTTTGTTTGTTTTTGGTTTTTCGAGACAGGGTTTCTCTGTGTAGTCCTGGCTGTCCTGGAACTCACTCTGTAGACCAGGCTGGCCTCGAACTCAGAAATCCACCTGCCTCTGCCTCCCAAGTGCTGGGATTAAAGGTGTGCGCCACGACCGCCCGGCAGTTTGTTTTTAAGACAGGTTCTCACTATATAGTCCTGGCTGGCCCGGATCTTTCTAGATAGTCCAGGGTGGCCTTGAACTCACTCTTTAATCTCCAACATTCTGGGATATATGGTATGAACCACCATGCTCATATCTTGTCAGTTTTTGTTAACTTGACACAAATATAGACATATCAGAGAAGAATCTCAACTGAGAAACCGTCTCCATCAGATTGACCCAGGCACATCTTTGGGGGATTTTCTTAATTAATGAATGATATGAGAGGGCCAAGCCCACTGCGGAGAGAGCCACTCTTGTGCATGTGGACCTGGGATGTATCAGACTGTAACCTGTAAGCTAAACTAAACCCCTTCCTCCCAAGTGGCTTTGATCAGGGTTTTGTCATAACAATGAAAAGTTAGTATAGCACCCATGTCCTTCATTTCCCTTCCTTCCTTCCTTCCTTCCTTCCTTCCTTCCTTCCTTCCTTCCTTCCTTCTCCTCCCTCTTTCCCTTTCTTTCTCCCTTCCAACATGATTTCAGGGCATTGACCAGGCTCGTCTTCAACTCTTGGCCTCAAATGGTCTCCCTGCCTCAGTGTCCCGAGTACTTGGAAATACCACAGGTCCTTGGCATCTGGTTTGGGGATTCATTACTTCTCATGGAAGTGATTTCAGCATAGACTTCCCCGTCAACCCTTCCCCATGCCACACCTTCATTTGTTTCCATCCTGTAGTTAAAATAGCTGCTAATATCGGTTTGGGTAGATTATTGTTTATTTTGTAGTTTTTAACAAACTTTTTTTTGTGAGAGTACAAAAGAAAAGTTTCTACATGACATTTTCATATAAAACTTCACATATTGAGTGCTTAGCTCATAGCCACCAACAATTACCCTCTCCCTCCTGCTTCCCTATCACCCTCTCTCCCTCCCTCTGGTCCTCCTCTTCCACCATATGCTCCTCCGTGTGTGTGTGTGTGTGTGTGTGTGTGTGTGTGGTCTCTCCCTCTCTCCCTCTCTCTCTCTCCCTCCTCCCTTCCCCTCTGTGTGTGTGTGGTCTCTCTTCCTCCTTCTCTCCTCTTCCTCCTCCTCCTCCTCCTCTTTCTCCTCCTTCCTCTTCTCTCTCTCTCTCTCTCTCTCTCTCTCTCTCTTTCTCTCTCTATGTGTGTATTTAACGCTAGATTCTGAAAATGAGCAAAAACGTGGTACTTGTTTTTCTTTTTGACTCTGGCTTATCTTGTTTAAAACAATGCTCTAATCATTTTTCTGTAAATAACATAATTTTGTTCCCTATGACAGAATAAAACTTCATTGTGTACACAGACCACATTTTTGCATCAATTCTTCTGTTGGGTATCTAGGCTGTCGTGCATCTTGGGTATTGTGGAGAGTGTTCAGAAATAAGTATGAATATGCAAGTATCTCTGGTGTTCTGACTTGGGTCCTCTGGACATAGGACCTGGAAGCAGCATGGTGGATCTTACAGTAGTTTTCTGAGGCACATCCATACTGATTTCCACAGTGGGTTGACTCATTTAAATTCCCACTGGTAGTATTCAAGAGTTCTCCGCCCATCGTGATCAGCATTTGCTGCTTGTTTTCTTGACTGTGGTGAGATGAAGTCTCAGTGTAGTTCTGATTTCCATTTTCCCAATGCCTAAGGATGTTGAACATTCTAAACAAATCTATTGGTCATTGATTTATAATTCTTTGCCCATTTAATGATTGGGTGATCTGTTTAAATTGTGTGTGGGGTAGGCGGGTGGGCATCTGCATGTGCACATGTGCAGAGGCCAGAGTGGGCCTTTTACCATCATAGTAGATACATACCACTGTTATGATTCTCCACCACATCCCTTCCAGGCAGGGCCTTTTACTGAACTCAGAACTTGTGTTTTGCAGGTAGGTCAGCAGCCAGCAAGCCTCAGTGATCCCCCTGTCTCTGCCCCTCTCAGTGCTGAGGTTACAGTTTGCATAGGGACCACATTGTTATGTTGGTTATGTGGTGATGGGATTTTAGCTCTGGTCCTCACATTGGCACAGAAATCGCTTTTATTTGCTTCAGCCCTTAAAAGCAGTGTTTCTTGAAACAGAGTCTCAGCAGGTGAGGGCACCTACCACTAAGGCTGGCTGCTCACCCTTCATTCAGGCCAGCCTCAGACGCCTACTCAGTCTCCCAAGTACAAGCGTGCCCCACTGTACCTCGCATTGACTTTCACTCAGGTTTGTAAGAGAGGTGCATGCTAGATGCATCATCCATTCGGGGAGCCAACCTTCTTTGTCCCTTCCTATTCTGGTTAGTTTTTGTAAACTTGACACAAACTAGAGTCAGGTGGGAAGAGGGAACCCCACTCAGGGATTGTGTGCATCAGACTGGGCAAGTCTGTGGATCATTTTCTTGATTACTGACTGATGCTGGAAAGTCCAGCCCACGGTGGGCAGTGTTACCACTGGGCAGGTGGTTCGGGCTTGTATAAGGAAGATAGCTGAGCAGGCCAGAAGAACTGAGCCAGTGAATAGTATTCCTCCATGATTTCTGCTTCACTTCCTACCTTGCATCCTACTCTGGTTTCACTTAATAATGGACGATTACCTAGAAATCTAAGATGAAAAAAAAAAACCTTCTTTTCCAAGTTGCTTTTGGTCAGTGTTTTATCACAGCAATATAAAGAAAACTGGAATACTCCATCTTTTTTTTTTTTTCTTTCATTATAGTGACGGAAATTGAATTCAAGGCTTTGTGCATGGTAAGGAAGTGTTGTACCAGCTACACTCTGTTACATTCTAGTCCCAGAAAACTTTTGTGACCATCAGGCATGGGTTTTCCATAGAAAGTATTCTATGGACAGAGGCTAAGCAGCTTCTGGAAGGTTGCAAAGGGTAGCCCGTCACTGGCTACAGTTATTCTGTGTTCTAGTTCAAACAGTAGCAAGACTCTTCGACTCCATCTAGTATAATAGGGGTGGAAATGAGGTACAATGTAAAGAGCCAGTCTTTTAAAAGAATTACCTGTGTGTGTGTGTGTGTGTGTGTGTATGTGTGTGTGTGTGTGTGTGTGTGTGTGTTGCAGTCAGGCCCTGGTTCTTCCTCTCAGTCCCATGCTCTTAAATAAGACTCAGACCTAAAATATATTTACAAATGCCTTGGCCATATAGCTCGGCTCTACTCTGACTAGATCATAACTAAAATAACCCAATTAGTTTAACCTACATTTCGCCACCTGGCTGCTTACCTGTGCTTGGGTACCATGCATCCAGCTCCCCACATCTTCCTGGGCGGTTCTCCCACCTCTGGCTCTATCCCAGAATTCTTTCTCCTCCCAGATATTTGACCTCTACTTTCTGCCAAAGCCACAGGCCATAGGCTTTTTGACAGGTGATGCTGCCATACAATACATAAGAAATTCTCTATGTGTGTATGTGTGTATGTGTGTATTTGTATGTGTGTATGTGTGTGCACATGCCGCAACCTGTGTGGAGGTCAGAGGACAACTTGGAAGCATTGGTTCTCTCCTTTTACCATGTGAGTTCCAGGGATCAAAATCAAGGTGTCATTTTTGGTGGCAGGTGCCCTTATCACAGAGCCATCTCATTGGTTCAAGATCTAGGCTTCTAGAGACAGTGAGCTTGTAGGAGAGCCAGCGAAGACCAGAAAGATGAAAGGGCCAAGCCCAAACTTTTATTTTTGATTGAAGGTATGAGTGTTTTGCCTGTCTGTATGTCTGTGCACCACATGCATGCAGTGCCTGAGGCCTGAAGACTGTGTTGGATTACTTGGGGCTCTAGTTAGAGATGGCTGTGAGTCACCATATGGATTCAAGAATAGAACCAGGGTCCTTAGAAAAAGCAGCCAGTGCTTTAAACCACTGAGCATTCTCCCTAGCCCACCCAATCTTTTAAGGAATATATTCCATTCCTGGTCCTCAAGGCGTATTCCCTCATATAACTGTGTAAAGTCATGGTTCATCTCCATTTTTTAGATCAGATTAAAGGGTTCAAAAAGATTAAGAAATGTCTTTCATGGCTAAAGGTCCCCCAAGGGGAAATGTTAATTGGTTCGAACATAGACTAAGCTATCTAAAGGCCAGGATCCCTCAGGAAGCCATGCTGTGTTCTGTGTGAGAGTTAGAAGCCCTAAAAAAAAATGATGATTTTTTTTGTATACAGCCCTGCTCAATAGCTTGGGAACGCTTTAAGGATAAGGTTTATGTACTCTTAATACCGGATGCACGGTGTGCTGCATAGTGTGGGTTGAACTAACATGTTTATACAGCGATACAGTGCTGATTAGTTTCACATCAGTTTGACACAAGCTAGAGTCAAACTGAAAGAGGAAACCCCAGTTGAGAAAATGCCTCTACCAGATTGGCCTGTGGGTAAGCTTGTGGCATATTTTCTTGATAAAAGATTGATGTGGGAGGGGCCCAGCTTACTGTGGGCTGTGTCACCCTTGGGCTTGGTGCTTCTGAGTGCTATAGGGAAGCAGGCTGAGCAAGTCATGAGGAGCAAGCCAGGAAGCAGCACTCCTTTACTTCTGCAGGAGTTGCTGCCTTCAGGTTCCCGCCTTGAGTTCCTGGGATGACGGACTGTGATTGGAAGTGTCAACAAAACGAACCCTCTCCCTCCCAGGTTTCTTTGGTCATGGTGTTTGATCAAAACAGCAGGAACCCTAAGGCACTGACAATACCTTACCTACCACTTTCCATCCCATATTCCTTTTTCTATTGTTAGCAGGTTGATTAGGAGACCTCCTTTACAGGGTTTTCACTGTGCAGCGTGAATAAAAATTAAAGACAAAGATTAAGTATCCAGTAGGAGGAAACAGTACGTCCAGTGACTCCCTGCACTGGTGTCAGGAGGGCACGTGTCTTTTGGTGGTAAGAGTCAAAACTAGCCATGGGAACAAGCAATGCATCTTCCTGGGTGACCAGGCTGGTCCACAGTACTTTTGTATCAGGATCTGCAGAGTATGAGGTGCATGAGGACAGGAAGTGAAATGCTATAGTGGAAACTGAAGGGAAGGATACTTGTTTATAGAGGTGTATGGCTTTCTCTTTCTCTCTAGGGCTTGACTGTATCATGCTTACTTGTAACAGGAAGGCAAAGGGGCTCATGTGATGGAGGGTTATAGCAGCTCATCCCCTCATAGGACACCACCACCAGCTGCTGTTTAAAAAAAAGCTCAACTAGAACCTTGGTTATGCATCCTTTCTGAAAGGCAGGGTCTTGGGTCAGACCTAAATTCTAAAGGGATTTCAAAGAACTTTATTTCCAGGAGCTGGAGAGATGGCTCAGTGGTTCAGAGCACTGACTGCTCTTCCAGAGGACCTGAGTTCAATTTCCAGCTACCACATGGTGGTTAATACCATCTGTAATGGGATTCGACGTACTCTTCTGGTGTGTTGAAGACAGTGATAGTGTACTCATATAAATAAATAAATCTTTTGCCAGGCGGTGGAGGCCACCACATTTCTTGAGGCTGTCTGCTCTGCAGAATGTAACACAGGGATCAGAAGCTTTGACAATGTAGAATGATATGTCTTTATTTCATTAACAGAAATGGCGTCTAGACAAAATTCAGTTAACACTAGCAATTCAATTGAGTGATTTTTTTTTTTTTTGCACAATAGTGTATTTACAACGAGTAAATGAAGTCTCAATTCATTAATCCATAGCAACGCTTTTTTCCCAAAAAGGTAAAAATTCTTAGTTACAGAGAATAAGCATCAACAGCCATCTCAATATCTTTACAAGAAAAAAACCACAAGAAAAAACCACAAGAAAAAACCACAATCACTTAGGAAAAAATAAGGCCAAGCGTAAGAACTTGTACGATAAAATGATGCGCTGAATTAAGTTACATTAATCGCATAGAATCTGTGTAAAAAGTATGTAGAAAAACACCTGATGTAACCTGTTACAGTCGTTGACCAGTTATGAGAGGTACGGAGGGTTATACAGGTAGATATGTGTGAAAACTGTCCGTATTGTTCGAGCTGGGGAGGAGGAGAAGAGGGGCCGCAGCCCCTTGCATACACTGAGAAGACCCTGTTTTGCATATGGCCTCTGGAGTTTGTAAGGCATATATTAGAGGTGCACTTGCATCAGACTGGTTCTGGAACAAATTCTCACAGGCCCTCTTGCCTTGACTGGCTCACCGTGTCTAACGTGTACCCGAAGCTCCCAAACGCATCTGCAATATCTTCCTGATAATTCGTTACAAGTGCCAGGCTCTTTTGTCAGAGTGTGAATGGGCATCCCAGCGTTGCCACAGCCAAAATACATTGTTAGGACCCAAGTGGAGGCCAACTCTTTGTCCCCAGAGACATGTTTGGTAGAAGTTTAGCACCCATCTTTAGGAAAACCCATTTTTTTTTTTATTTTGTACAAGTCCCTTCACTCTTTCCTGATACAGGTGTCTGCTCATTCCCACGGGAGCGTTTGGCACTGAGTGTGAGTCTACCTGAAATGAGTGGTCTTGGATACACTTCCATGAATAGCCATTGTTTTATCTGAGGTCAATAAACTGGAATGAAAATGACAGCCAAGAGTTCATCCATTGCTTGAGAGAGAAACGCACACACCATGCCACAACATTAAATCAAAGCTATAAAAGTTGGGCCTCTGCAACCAAGTGGGATACTCTCCACGAAATGGCAGCATCATTTCATATCACAATTAAAATGCACTAGTAATTCACTTGTTATAAATATGATCTCCCAGGGTGGAGTGTAGGAAAATACTATACAATTACTTTGCAAGTAATGTTTTTGCACCATCATTTGAATAATTTACCTTTGATCTGCTACGACGAGTCTCTTCAATGTACAAGTACTATTTGTACACACTATTTATGCACAAATATATCCTATGCTACAGCATCAGTCTCTTTGACACTTGGGTCGTGAGATGGCTCGGGCAGTATTATACATTTTGAACACAAAATATCTCCATGCACAGACTTCCTTTATGAATACCAACCCCACGAGGCATTGTGGACTGACTTGCCAGAAATGGAATCTGCAACAAAATCCTCAAGTAAATATTAATGATACAACAAAGAGTTTTATTCTTTTAAAATAATCCTTCTCTTTAGTCTGGTGTGTGTGGGGGGGGGGGAAGGAAGGGAGGTGGGGAGGGGGAGGATAGAGGGAGAGATCTGAGGGTAAACCTTGATTCTTGCTCTCTTCTAGATCTGAGATTCCCCCTACACTGTAAGCACTAGCGGAGCAGTATGATGTCATCAGCACCAGCTCCTACTTTAAACAGGGCTTCAGTGTGCAGGAATATGCAGTGCAATACAGACCCTAAGGAGCTTTACAGACCGACTCATTTTGGAGGACTATATGTTCTACCAGATGCAGAGCAGCTCCTGGGGCAAGACTGGGCGATTTCTGAAAAGGTTTATACTTTCAAACCATTGTCTGCTTTGTCTTTTGCTTCTTCAGTGGCAATCATATAGTAAAAGAAGAGAAAAGTGTAAGCTTTAGCCAGACCTCCATGCCGGTGCTGTGGTTGCTCTGGAGCTCCTTTAAGGAGAAGAGGCAGTTAGCACACTAGTTACTAGCCGTTTTTAAACTCCCTTGGAAAAAGCAATGCAAGGATTACATCCAAAATTATAGTGCATGTTAAAAAGCAGCATACCTCGAGAAAGACAGTAAATAAATTACTTGTATGACATAAAAATAACATTTTCTACTGCAGCATCAGCCCTGATGCCTGAGTCACTGGTAGGGAACCTGGAAGAGAAGTGGCAGGATGGCTTAGTAACTTTGCCAACGTTAGGAAAAGATTTTTGAAACTGCTTTGTTCCAGAATCAGTAAGTCATGAAGTTCGACTTTATTCAAGGCACCCCCAGACAGCGGCAGAGACACAACAAACACACACAACAAAGCACACACCTGACTACTGCTTGGGCCAGCAGGAGGCGGCTCTTCAGAGACACAGGAGGATGGAGGCTGCTCCAGGGAGAGGCCTGGGTTTAGATAGGATGTTATGAGTCTTAGAGTCACCTGTACTAGCCCTGGACCATGACCTATTCAGACCCCAGCCTCTGGGAGACCCAACCAAGCTGTCACATTGGCCCTATGATTGGAGTGTCCTGTATCTTTGAAAGAAAAGACCTTCAAACACACAACTAAATGTCTCCTTAAAATGCAAACACTGTCCTCTTCCCTTGCCCCTTCTCTTTTCTATAGAGGGGATGAGGTTGAGTAGGGGATCCCAGGGAAGGAGATGGGGGACATCTGAATTCCACTCGAAGAATTTAGATCCTGGTCCCCAGTGAGCCCTCCCTTTGAATCAACTCAGAAACAATTTTGATAAGCAATGGTTTGGAACAGTAAAAGACACAGACATGTCCCATGAGTAATTACACAAAGCCAGTTGCTGTTCCTGGTAGGTACTGAATGAAATTAACTTGTTAAAAATAACCCAAGAAATAGAAGTTTTAAGAGTCATTGGAAAATACTAGTTCCCATGGCACAGATTGGGTGCAGGAAGAGGAAAAGAAAATGAGAAAGACAGGGCTGAGTTAGGGCAGAGAGAAATGAGGAGACCGCTGATCCCACCGGGGAAATGGCTGGCTGCCACGGGTCGGAGCTACTGGCAACAGTAACTTATTGGGTAAACTGTGGAATGTGGCAAGACTTCCATCTGCAGGTGAGCTGGGGCAGCATAAAACAGGCAGAGAGGCTTCCTTCTCCACACTGGCGGTGGTGGCCTGAGCAGAAAACAAGCCTTTTTGTATCTTTAGAGGAGGTCACTTAAAAAGGCAATGAGAGAGTTAAAAAAAAAAAAAAAAGAAATACTGTCTGCTGACTCCTGCACCATAATCTGTAGCTGTGAGCATCCCATGAGTCACAAGGAGCTAAATGCTAGCGTTGCCAGTTTTTCATGAAGACACACCTCCTGGGTTGGGAACTGTTAGACTAGACCAGGAAATACCAACAGTGTAACAAAGATGGCGGCTCCAACACAGCTGTATCAAAATCTGTACACACACACACACACACACACACACACACACAAAACCCAGAGGCAGGTTTTAAAAATGGACCTATTTTAAAAGAAGTAAATTTCCCCTTAAATTCTACTGCATGAATCGACAGCTTCTGGCATCCGTACATACTTAACCATTTAGCGCTACTACAGGTACAGAAAGAAGTTAATACTACTAGAACGTATGTTACTAGGGTTTCACGTTTGCCTACTAGTCATACATTTCTTTCCCTTTCACATGCAGCTTTAATATTGTCCAAAAACAATGGCACAAGATGAAGAAACAAGGTCAACCATCCATCTAGTCCCCATCACCCTCTACCCTATCCCAACATCAGACTTTTCTGGACAATCTTGCACAGCTGGAGTTCTCTCCAGGCTGCTGAGCAAAAGGAGATTAGAGACCATTCGGGAGGAGGGAGCTGACTCCTCCCGAGGCATGCCTTCCTGTAAACGTGGCTTGGGACCAGGATACCCTAGGGCCAAGGAAGCTGCTCTCCAGATTTGCAAACCAGCTTGTTTTTTTTTTTTTTTTTTAGCAAGGAAAGCAGTTATTACCTGGGGAGGGAGGGTAGGAGTGAGGGGTGGAGGGCTTGGGAAGAAGGTAGAGGGCTCCTAGGGTTATCTGTCCAATGCCTTGAATGAAGCAGCTTTCAGACAAGAGATGTGGGGAAGGGGGGAGGGCAGAACAAAATCTCAGAGTACAGCGGGCATTTGAAGAATGAAAGGAAGGAAGAATGCTTTAGCCTCTGTCCCCATGGATCCCAGGTGCCATTCTGCCATGTTCTTTCCTACTCTCAGTGAGCTCAATTAATCCAGGGGGCTCCCACTGAAAGCTGGGGCTGCCATTCAAATCCCCTCAGGCCTTAAGATGTGCTGGAGGCCAGGCCTGGGCAGAAAGCTGGGTGGTTGGTTAGCTGTGCCCTTCAAAGAAGCAGGTCCTACCACATGACATTTCTGAGCACAAGTGTAGGGGGGGGGCGGAGGGGGGACAGAAAGAAATGCTGAAATGAAGGGGATTCCACCCCAGGTAAGGAACCGGTTCTCCCTTGCTTTCTCTTCACCAGTGCCTGTGGAGTTTTAACCCCACCACCGCCGCTCCTGTCCTTTTGATATGCAGTCCTCCAAGTCATCCAAACTCTTTCCCCAGCGTAGGAATTGAACATCCAGTGTCAGCTCTGAATTATCTGCACTTCAGCTGTACTTGGGGAAAGGTGGGGAGGGAGTGAGCTACAAAAATATTCAAGCAGATTATTGTCTACACATCCTAGGATGGGTTCATTATTTGGCAAGATTGTTTTCTTTTTCCTACATAATTATCACCTGAGTGCTTTTTTTAATTAGCTAAAATGTTTTACTTTTTAACTAAAAGCAAAGAATATACAATATACTTGAGTTATACTGAAGTTACGACTTCATTTAAGAAAATAGGTTTGACTCAAAACTCAGTGCAAGTGGCAAAGTTGACCATTGCTATACAGTATCCGCAGAGACAAGGGGGAAACACAAGGAGAAAAGAACAGACCCACGATGCTCACGTGACACCATTCGGCGGTGCCGAAACCAAACTAACAAAAGTAAAAGGTCTGAGACTGAGCCTTGAGAAGAAACTTCCAACATTGAATTTTGTCTGCAAGTAAGTACAGATTGAAACTGAATTGTGCAGCAAGAAAAACAACCATGTTAACCATGTTAACAGTTACAAAACCAGTTCTGGCATCAGACACAAAAAAGAGGAATGTTGGAACCTGTTTGTAAATGATAAGTGAAGTTTCCAGTTTTAGGATGAGAAAATTGAGGCATGCAGGACCTTTGCATATGGATATATATCTCATATATATTATATATACTATGTACACAGTATAGCTATAAAACTTTGATGTGTATAGAAGCTGTCTTCAATGAAAAAAATTGAACATTCAGAAGAAATTCCTGAGATAGGGTTTGTGACATGGGCCACTGAGAAAAAAAATCCGTGGTTGGGTCCTAGAGGTGGAGTCTATCCCTGTGAAGTTTGCAATTAACCCACAGACAGACAGTGTCGGCACTGTTGTCTTCCTTGCCAGGGCAAGGGGTAGCACCATTATGAAGGTAACTAGCACTCCTGCTTACGAGAGAGGAGGGAATACTTCAGAACAGTATTGCTGCTAAGACTGCTGTAGTGTGCACCAAATTCGTTCTTGGTTCTTCAAGACACAGATGAACAGCGCCACTGGCTGGCAGAAGGACACCCAGATGAGAGAGGTGTGAAGATCCGGGGGGCGGAGCTGATCACGCTGGCTAGGCGTAATCTTTCCTGGGCTGTTCGTCTGTTGTACACTTCTCAGTCATTTCCTGGCAGAAGTCCACCGTCACTGACTGGCTCCTGGCTTCCAGAGGAGGTCCTCTTTCTGAGAAGGTTCCAGGGTCACTGCCTTCCAACCTCCTCCCAGAGGTACAATTCTCAGAGGTGTTGCTGGGCACCCAGGGGAGCCCAGGGGGAGCTGCCCCTGGCTCCAGGCAGCAGGGTACACTTCCTCCGACAGCACATTGGGAGGGTGCAAGGCTCTGCTCAACCCCCAAAGGAGGAGGGTTAACACTGGCTCCGGGAAGATCCATGGGTATGAGGACAGGGCAGTACCGGTGCAGTGCCTGGATCTGCTCTGGACTCTGGATGTCTCGACAGACCTCCTGTGAGAGGCAGGAGAAGTTGTCCAGTAGCTCCCCCATGCATGCTTTCAGTTGATTCCTCTCAGACAACAGTTTTTCTTTCTCGCACACCTGTGAGAAAAGACGAGACGGTTTAATGAAGCCTGTGTGAAAGCCTCATTTCTGAAGGTTCTCAAACCTTTGTTTTGAGATCTTACACTGTAACCTAACTCAGGAAAGAGTACGCCAGAATCTAGAAAGTTGAAAGACACATTGTCCAGGGAGTGCTAACACACATACTCTGCCCCGAGCACCTACCTTACCACTTGGGCACTGTCACTCACAGCTTTCCCAGTGTGGTATCCCTTCCTCTGAGGCCCAGGAAACAAGGTACCCCCAACTGCAAAGCTCTAGAGTCAAATGACACTCTGCTTTCTGAGTTTGGGGTTTGGAGAGAACTGACTGGAAATGTTTTATTTCAAACCCAATAGCTGAAAAATCTTCCCCTAATGCACTAAGTTACTTCTTTTTCTTTCCTTTTTTTTTTTTTTTTTTTTGAGCCAGGGTTTCTCTATATAGCCCTGGATGTCCTAGAAGTTACTCTGTAGACCTGGCTGGCCTTGAACTCAGAGATTCGCCCCCCTCCCCCGCTTGGTTATTATTTTTGAGGGGTAAAAGTCAACTAGCTGATATTTTGAAAAAGACAAAAAACTGAGTAACGTTAAAAAAAAAAAGTCTGCATTGCCAGGGGTTGAGGGAAGCAGGCATGGCTGAGCCACTACAGTAGGCTTTGGGTCAGTGAGTCTACCCTGTATACAATAGCACTGACAGCACCCTTTGATCCATATAATCCATATAAAACCATATAAAATCCACACAATACTCAATAATGAATGTGAACTCTAAGGTAAAGCAGGGGTGTTGGATGAAAATGAAATGTCAGCATATGCCTGTCTGTAATAATAAATGTACCGCTCTTGTCAGGAGTGTCCAGAGTCTGGGACGGCTGGGTCTGCCATGGCCTTGGTGGAGACAGAATGGCATGGTTCCTGCCCCTGGGACAGGGTCAGCAGACACTCCTTTGCCTCCCAGAGTGTCCATGGCTGCCATGGGCATAAGGCTTGTTTGTATAATAATGTACATATTTCATGTTCCTCCTCCAAAGAATGTCCTCCCTGTTAATGTTAATGACTCCATGATAATCTGAGTCCAGGAGGAGAAGATGTGCCTAATGTCTCAGAAAAATGTTAAACCAAGGGACCTTCAGGACAGCCCTTAAGGCTGTGGGAAAGAACTCCAAAAACATATGAGTTCAAAAAATGTAGTTTCTCAATTGAGCAAAAAAAAATAAGGATGCAATATGAATTGTGAGAAGCTTCACGAATCTAATGGAACAAGGGCAGCTGCATCAATGAACCAGCTTGTCAGAAAGACACAAAGGCAGTGAGATACAAAGGTAGACATGCCTGAGTTCAGGATCAGCCTGGGACAGAGCAAGGTTAGGCCCAGGCGAGTCAGAAAAGGTAATTTCAGGTCAGGGTCCCACACAGCTAGCTTAACGTCTGCGTTTAACAGAGGCAGGCAGATCTCTGAATTCTTTTGCACTGTTAAAAGAAAATGTGTGCTTGCTGTCTCCTGAAAATTAAGGGGCTGGGGTCATGGGATGCTGGATAATCAAAAGGGAACCTGAAGTCAATGACTGGATTGCTATGTAAAAGAAAAGACTGGGCATATGATCTGCAGAAGATGAGCTATGCAGAGAGAGTTTTTAGAATAGCAAGAGAGAGCTGCTTGGAGAACTAGCAGGAGCAGAATATGATAGAGAGAGCTGTCTGGAGATCTCCAGAGAAAGCAGAGCAGAGAGAAAGAAAGCAGAACAGAGAGAAGCAAGCTGGAGGGCTGTCTCGATAGGCCGCCAGCTTTGACCCACAATTTGACTTCTTTTGAGTTGTTTGTTTTCGAAGCTCCCAGACACCCCTTCTCTCAGAACCTCTCTCCAAGCTGAGGCTGGTCCTTGGCATGGGATATCTGGGAACTTTAGATAGTTCATTTAATTTTGCTAGAAATCTAAAATGACTATAAAGAAGAAAGTCCATTCACACACACAAAAAAACGAGCAACTTCATACAATTAGACCTAACTACCATAGTCTCCAGCTTATACAGCACAACAGACTGAACACAACGCATCCTTTGCAGGGCCGTGGGAGCCGTGCACTGAATCTGGAGCAGGTACCATCTCTGGGCACTGGATGGAGGGGCTCGAGACAGAAACGTGGAGCCTATGCCTTAACACACTAGCCCACGGTTCTAAGATGCTTTTCCCATTAAGCAAAATCCTACATAGGCTTTTGTATTTCTTAAGTTTGTCACCCTTTGAGAGATGAGTTTAGTCTCAGAGAGGAGAGTAACTGAAGTTTTATTGTCAGAATTTGTGTGAGGAGCTGTGGGGAGGGTTCATGAGGCTCTCACGACAAAGCAGCCAAAGAGATTGGGTGTCTAAGCAGCGTGGGGAGAGTGGTAGCCAGCCCTCTGCAAACCTTGTAGGCAAGCCGAGGCAAGGATGGGGGTAAAATTGAAGAGGAGGGAGAGAGGAGGCAGGTCTCTGACACAGGAGCTACGCAGGGCCTAACGTGAGCGCAATCTGGCAGGCAGCGTGGGTATGTGCGTTAGAGAGAGATTTACATTCGGAAAGGACACCTGCTAAAATATTTATAAATTTAGCTAGAAAACATGTTTTAAAAATGAAAAATAAACAGATGTACAAGCGCAGCTTGAGAGAAATACATTATGTGCATCTGCAAATGAGGGTGGCGAGCATGCGGGAGACATCACGGAAGAGGGAATGCTGGGAACTCTGCAGCAGTAGACCAGGCTGGTTGGCTCTGACGACTCAAGCCGTGCCCTCCACTGAGACACAGCAAACATGGCCCTCTCTCCACTGAACCTTGAGGTCTAAAAGTGAAGGCCAGTGTGTTCTAGGAAAGGAACTTCCCGTCCCTTTGCCACAGCTCCTTGTCTAGGCACTACCCCCCTGTGGGCCCACTCAGCTAAAAAGTGTTTCTGTACGCTTCGCAGGGGAAGGAGACGAGAGGCCACAAGTGACATGGTTCTGGCTTCTCTTAGAAAAGGAAGAATATATTGGTGATATCTTGGTTAAGAGCACGGACCTCTGGTAGCACGTGGCCGTAACTCCAGCACCTGGAGGCAGGGGAGAGGAATTCATTTGAGGCAGACCTGGTGTACAGAGGACGACTCTGATAATAAACCATAACTGAAGCCAAAGACCTGTGAATCTCGAGGTCACAGATGTGTGCAATGACTGAGTGAAACTCTTGTTCAGCACTGAGATGCAGTGTGCTGCCTTTTTTTTTTTTTTTTTAACTTGATACAAAAGCTAGAGTAATTGCTTCCATCAGACTGGCCTGTAGACAAGTCCTTGTGGGTGTTTGATTGATTAGTAATTAATGCAGGAGGGCCCAGACTGCTGTGTATGGTACCAGCTCTGGGTTGGTGGTCCCAGGGTGTATAAGGAAGGCCAAGCGAGCCATAGAGAACAAGCTGGCAAGAAGAGTCCTTGCATGGCCTTGGCATCAGCTCGCATCTCTGGCTCCTGCCCTGACTTCCTCTGATGATGAACTGTGCTTGGGATGTATAAGCCAAAGCAACCTTTCCTACCTCGTGCTACTTTTGGTCATTGTGTTAGAAAGCAAAACAAACCACACGGTGTATTATTTAAGGTTTGGAGAATAAACAGCGTTGTCTTGCTTTTTCAAAGGAACAAATCAGTATAGTGTTTTAGATGTTTGCCTGGCGTACAGCAATTACACAAACCAGAATGCTAGTTATTAAAACCAGTTGTGTGGGTAGTTAGTTTATAAGAATACTTGATTTGTATATGCATGCACTAGACACCCACTATTATGATATACAAATGGAAAAATAAAAAGGATACAATTCTACGGGGCACCTGAGAGATATGTGTACATCCACATACGTTTCAGATGCAAATTTATGACCCCTGTTGGGAATAATCCCAAGTTTTTTCCTGAAGGGTGCTTATCCCTCTGTTTCTCCAGCTGTAACTGATATAACTTCACATCAGTCTTGGTCACTTGAGGTTGCTGAATACCTGCCCACCAACTCACCAGTTTTCGTATTTCACACTCCAAATTCTGAATACAGTCCAGTTTCCTTTTTCGACAGCGCTGGGCTGCAATGCGGTTCTTACTACGCCTCCGGATGTCGTGAATGAACTCCAACTGTTCTGAGGTTAGCTTGTGCATTTTAATCATCATCTGGAAGTCGTTCCTGGGAAGGTCTGTGATCTGATCCACAGGAAAAGGAAGTTTAACCTGAAACCAAGAACAGCAGAGTAGGGTTACAGCAGCTGGAGTGAAATTCTGGCAAGTGAAACATCACCGAAACTGCAAAATAAAATTTTAATAAATACATTTTAATAATAAAATAATTTAAATAAATGAATTTTTAAAATTTTGTGTGTGTTTATGTGCGTATGTTGATATGTGCACGCACATAAGTGCAGGTGCCCACTGAGGCCACAAGAAGGTATAAGAGGCCCTGGAGCTGGAGTTATGGGAATTGTGAGATGCCTACAGAGGGTACTGGGAATTGAACTTGGGTCCTCTGCAGGAGCAGCACACACTGTCAACCACAGAGCCACCTGCCCAGTCAAACATTTTCTTGTTTGTTTTTCCATTTTATTTTTAATTTTATGTGGATGTTTGTGTGGTGCCCTTGGAGGCCAGAAGATGGCGTTGGATCCCTTTTAATGGGAATTATATAGCTGGTTGTGAGTCATGCAGGAGCTGGGAGTTGAATTTGAGTCCTCTGGAAGAGTAGCTAGTGCTCTTAACTGCTGAGCCATCTCTCCAGTCTCCAAGCCTCTTTTTAAGATGAGCAAATCATATGGGAACTAGTGAAAGCAAGTAGTGACTAATACTGTCTTGTTTTAAATACAAGTAAGATGAAATATTCGTAAAATCAAACAGTACAAATAAACACAAGTAAGCCAGCCTGTTGGTGTATAACTCTAATCCCAACATTCAGGAGAAGGATTGCCACGAGTCTGGGCATAGCATGGGCTACATAGTAAGTAGGAAGCCAGTCTGGCCTACATAGTGAGACCTTGTCTCAACACACACACACACACACACACCACAAAACACACAAAGCAGCACACACAGATTATAATGTCAATGTTATTATTCCCGAGGTTCTTGAAGCAAATGGCATTGAAAATATTGGAAACTGTGTTAGTTCTTTCAATGTTGTAGAACTTTTGTAAGGAAGACTATGGTTTATGTACAAGACACACAACCGGGATTCACCAACATGGCCAACGTGATCTTCTAAGGACTGATATAAAGACCTGGAAGATGGAGCCCAGCACACCTTGTAGACACTGGAAAGATTCACTAGTCAGCGAGAGACTTTTTGACTTACACAGAACACAATGACAACATCCTGTACAGGAGGAGTCAGAGCTGGGCTTCAGTCCTCACACTGCAGGAGAATTCAGGGAGGTGACATCACCCCTCTGAACCTCAGTTTCCTCACGCAAAACAAGGTATGATTCTTAGGTTAGTGTTATGCTAGGCACTTAAGTCAATATGTTTTTTAAAATTAAGTTTCCTTTTACAGCATAATTCTGTTATTCCTCTGTCAGGGTGTACATTCCTTTGTTCTGATAAACATATCTCAGTGGATGGCATTATGTGTTCTTGAGGCTAAGCCTTGAAGGGCACTGGGACTTCTATTTAGTCCCGGTTCACTGGCTGCTCGGTAGGGCAGACCTGGCGTCTCCAGTTCTCAGCAGTATCTTGCCAGTTCCGTGAATGGAAGTACACTCATTGTTTATTAGGTTTTATTTATTTATTTTGAGCTTAGTTCTCTCCTCTAGCTAGACAGGTCCTGGGAATCAGACTCAGGTTGCATGCTTAGTGGCCAGCACCTTTTATCCAGTGAACCACCTCGCCAGCCCAGAAGTGAATTCTTAAAGCTATTGAGGCCTGCAGAGAACTGTAACTCCAGCCAACACCTGACTTCAGCCAGAAATGCTCAGAAGGGCCAGCTCAGCTCCTGACACACAGAAATTGTAAGAGCTGTTGAGAGATTACTGCTACTGCAAACCATTAAGGGTTAGGCACGATTCCTACTTTTAAGTCCTTGACAAGTCATAGTAAATATTTTTTAAAGAGAGGATGGCAGGAGCTGGAGAAACAGCTTGGTAGTTAAGAGCACCCACTGTTCTTCCAGAGGACCCAGATTTGATTTCTAGCACACACACACACACACACACACACACACACACACACACACACACGCGCACACACACACACGGCAGTTCACAATCATCTGTGTCTCCAGTTTCAGGGAATCCAATACCCTCTTCTGACCTCTGTTGGCCCCAGATACACATATGGTTGGTACACAGACAGACACACAGGCAAACAACCATACACATAAAAATAAAAAATAAATAAATAAACTCCACAACAATAAAGAAAGAATGACATGACTTTGGGGATGTCTTTTGTTGTTTAATTTTGGTATCTATTATTTCCTAAGAACGGCAACTATGGATCTGATCTGATGCAGGCAGTGGTACTTGTCTATAAACCCAGAAGTGGAGGCATAAAAATTAGGAATTCAAGGTCATCCTTACCTACAAACCAACAAATTGAGTTTGAGGCCAGCCTGGACTACAGGAGACCCTATTTTTCTTTTAAATAAAAGAATAATTAATTTGTGTCTGATACAGAAGGTGAGAGCGAACTCAGGCTCTTTATCTCTAGGGCCTCGTCAGTCTCTATGGGGTTTGCGGTTCAGCTCTGTGATTTTTAACAGCTTCTTCCTGCCCTTGCCAAGGCAGTGCTGATGGTTTGGGAACTTCTGCAGTTAGATCTGTTTCTGCAACTCCTGTAAAGCTACAGCCTCAGCAGTCTTAGCACTCAGGAGGAGGTGGAGGCAGGAGGCTTAAGGCCATCCTCAGATGCATGTGGAGTTAGAGGCCAGCCCAAGCTATTACACCAATTCAGATTGCTTCATTTTTTTTCTCATATTCAATTTTTTGGCTTGGCCAGCAGATGGCACTGTAAGTCTGAATGTCATGTGCTAGGCTAACCTTTAATACTAAAGTCAGTCAGGTAGGCTAAATTTGCAAGTGTATGTCAGTCAGGTGTGGTGTGTTACACCTTTAATCCCAGCACTTGCATCAGAAGGAGGTGGCTCTCTATGAGTGTGAGCCCAGCCAAGGCTAAATAGTGAGAACTTGTTTCAAGAAAACTCAAACCAACACCCACCCCTGCAAGAAACCAAAAAACTGACAGCGGCCACATTAAATAAAGTAAAAACAAAACAAAACAATCCCAATGAGTTTAATTTTAAGAACATGTCATTTATCCCGATATATAAAATATTTCTAATGTAATTTATACAAGTTATTTATAAAGACTACAATAATGAAAACTTAAACTCCAAAGCTTATTTTGTTGTTCTAGTACACTGCAATTCAGACGAACCCTCACAAGAGGCTTGGCAGACATGTAGGATGTGTCCATTGATCTCACAGAGCTCTCAGGAAAAAGAGGCACCAGAAAAAGCATGTGGGCCTGGACTTATTAGTGAAGAAAGCAACTTCCTGTTAGTATTCAGAGGCGCTGAGTCTGTGTTCTTCAAGAGGTCAAGGATATGGCTAGTCTACCCTGAACTCAGGAATTATTTGTCGGTTGCATCAGACAGTCACGAGGCCCAGTCCTGGTATTTGTGCCAGTTGATCACCATGCACAAGGGCAAGCACACTAAAGAATCATTTGCCTTTCCTAGGGCCGGGTGAACATTCTTGGTTGGATTACTTCCTAGCCGTAAGCTCACTCCATGTGGCACTGTTGAAGGCGCCCAAAGGGTGCGCTGATGTGAATCCCACGTGGTAAATGTGGCTCCATGACACCTGTAAAACTCTGACCCAAGACCATGAAACGATATACCACTGTGGCTTCAGCGCCGCTCTGAGTGTTGAACACGAGCCTCCAGGACAAATGGCTCCTTTTCAGGCTCTTGGAGAGGCCTTTGCCTGTGGGGCTGTGTTCCTACTAGGCTTCGAATGATACAGAGGACGGTTTACTTCCCTTCTATAAGCTTTGGATAATAGACACTCAGATCCTACACAGTGCCTCAGCAGCACAGAGGTCATCAGCTGGAGACATAGCATTTGGGCTTCACAAAAGCTGTGCACTCTTGGGGCTCAGGGGATTTCCATTTTCACTGACAGCAGAGCCATGCTACTTGAGCCCCAGACTGTATTTGCTTACTTTCAGAAAGAAAACATGCAACGGTGCAGATCACAAGGAAAGACTAAAGGGCTTCCGCAGTAAGCGCTACTGTATTTAAAGCCATCTAGACAGCAAACACAGACCAGGTAGGTAGGATGGAAGGTTGGCAGGGGGAAAGGGAAAATCAACAACGGCAGTGTCAAAGTCCTTGGAACAAAAGCAAACTCCACATGAAATTTCATCAGGGCTGTTGTAATCAGGCTGCGTTTCTAAAGAGGGTGAGTGGAGAAGAAAATAGTCAACCGTACACTTTCTGTTCTGTCAGGGGGAAAGGATCCCTCACTCTTGTGGTGGATCTGCTAGCCTTACAGCAAGGAAGAACTTACACTGACCAGCAGGTGGGAGCACCTGGCTTGTTCTGCAAGGGGCACAGAGGCTTAACCACAACCCTTTGCTGTTTCCAAGCCAAGGGGCATTCCTAGAGATGAGAAGCAGCCCCAGGCCTTGGCGGAGGAATATTCTCACAAGCTTTTGTGTGCACAAATGTTCCCCCACACAGGGTTGAAAACCAGGTAATGTGACAGGGCCTTGAAAAGCTGAACAGCTCTGAGAAGGCTCACGCCTCTGCCCTTTCCTCAGAGATTAACACAACCTACACAAGGCTCATACGGCTTGATGTTTTAGTCAATGCTCCTGCATAACATATCCTTCCAGACTGTACTTCTCATCAGAGGTGTTTACTCTCCAGGTTCCCAGAGACAGCACAGAATAGACAATATGACACAATGAAACATTCTGCCAACCCTCACCACCACCTGTCAGAATGGCCTGTAGTTACATCCAGTGGACTCTCTGGTCAGGGAGGTTGCACAGTAGATGTGCCTGTGGGATTTGTAGGTGATGAATCTCTTTAGGTGTGAACTGCTTTGGCTCTTGGTTAAGGCTCGGAGACTGAGGAATAGCCACTGAGCAGGCCAAACATGAAAGAGGGCATTACAGGCCACTGCTGTGGTTTGCATAATATATTCTTGTTGGTCGTACCAGTCTTGACAAAGTGCTCTTTCCCTGCCTCTGGAACCCACAGGAAGTGCAGGATTAGAGGTCATTTCCCAGTATGCGACCTCCACTGCTTGTCAGCAATGCCCAGAGGAAGCTTAGACTTGGTGGGAGTCCCAGCTTTTTAGCAGTCTGTGAAATAGATTCCTGCAGTGTCACCAGGGACCTCTGACCCAGAGATGGCAAAGGGAAGAGGACCTTCTGAACGGTGCATGAGACCTAAATCTGCTGTCTCAGCATATCTACATGGCCAGAGAGAAAGCATGGACCAGGGAGGCTGGGCAGGCTGCAGGGAGGCTGGGATGCAGTGCATCAAACGGAAAACTGGTTGCTAACAGCTGCTCATATTCTGTAGCCTATGCTATTCTCACCATTTCCATTAAAATATAATTGAAAACCTAATTTCCTATAAAGAATTCAAATCTGAGACAAAAGAGGAAAGGTTCCCACTCTTAAACAATGCCAATACTGCTGTGGTGCATTTCTTCACATTTGCTCTGCACAGGTTTTATGGAATTGTGACAGTGACACTCTGCCCATTTTGTATAGCTTATAAACACACATTTTGCTTGCCCATTGCCTCTGGTTTGCTGGACAGAGACTACTGAAGAAGGGAGAAGAAGTAGATTTTGAAGCATAAGCCAAAAACAAGAATCTGTTTTCTCTTGGAGTCCCAGAAGAAGAGTGGCCTGTGAAACCATTCCTGCTTCTATATTTTGCCCTTATCAGACATGAGCGGAAGCCATAGGTACACAGGGCCAGGCTGAGTGGGTACCCTGGAGACCATGGCAATGTACTGGCTCTCCAAGACCAAGAGATATTTCTGCACCACCGTCTTTCTGCTTGTTATTCCCAGGATACCTGGGATTCTCTCCTAAGACCACAAGGAATTAACGCTGTGGTCCCAGGGAACCCATTCTCTCTGTCCCAGACCTCTTGAGGTTCTGTGAGTCAGAGATAATACTTGCCCTGTGCAGCTTCTGGGCTAGCTATGAAGAATAAAACCAGGTAATAGAAAGGAATTGCCTTGTGAGTGTGGTGAGTGTCAAATGGTTTCCTCTTCCAGGCATCTAACATTAGGAATTCCAAACACTGAGCATGTTCTAGACAACATGAAAACACTGTTTTAATCATGAATACAGCCCTATGCTGCCATTCAAAGTCATCTTTTTATTAAGCAGACCAATTACAGACACTTGTAAAAACATGCTTCATTTACTGAACTACAGAAATAATTGTAAAACTCTCGCACAGACGGCTATCAAGTCAGTTGAGAAGAAGAAGGGGTTCAGAGGGAAGGGGGTTGAGAGATGGTAATTGGGGTTGAAAATGATAAAAAAAATTTATGGTATGGTGGTGCACCTCTAATCCCAGCATGTGGGAGGTATAGGCAGGTTTCTGTGAGTTAGAGGCCAGCCTGGTCTATAGATTCAGTTATAGAATAGCCAGGGCTATGCAAAGAGACTTTGTCTCCCTCAAAAAAAAAAAAAAAAAAAAAAAACAAAAACAAAAACAAAAAAAAAACAAAAAAAACAAAAAACAAAAAAACCAAAAACCAAAAAACCAACCAAACAAACCAAAACAACAACAACAACAACAACAACAAAAAACCCCAAAAACTAAAAGTACATTAAATTTGTGTATGAAATTGTCAAAGAATAATAGAACAATGATTTAAAAATATATTTAAATAAAAAAAGAAGAAGAAAAAAGACAACCAAACAGACTATCCAAGTTATCACCCTGGTGAGAATTACTCATGGCTTCTCTGTACTATTTCACTGGTTGCTCCCCTGTTCCCCTCCTCCCCCCCCTACACACACACACACACACACAACTGTTTTCATTTTGTTTTGTTTAACACAGGTCCTTATAGTTCAGTCTGGCCTTGAACTTGTGACCCTCCTAAATGCTGGGATTATAAACTATATGCCACTCTAGCTGGGCACTTTTATATATTTATTCCTCTCCAAATGAAGCATGCCAACAAAGCAAGTCCAACCAATCAGTATCTTTGGATAGGGAAATAAACCATCTTCCCAGTGTTTCGTTATTAAACCCACAATAGAGACGCTTGGGGTCCTTACTAGGGCATGCACTGCTCAGAAAAGGATTGTGACTCCTGTACAGTTTTCAAAATCTAAAAACAAACTTGTAAACCTAAGGAGATGCCATGTCACATCCATTAGACAGACACACGGAGAAGAGTTAAGTGTTAGCAGTGAGAAGAAAAGCTAGCCCGATGGAGGGAATGCAACACTGGTAGGGCTGCCTTGGCCAGTGGCTGAATAGTTCCTCAAAGGTTACATACAGAGTCATCATGTGACATAGCAGTTCCACTCAGAGGTGCCTAATGAAGGAACTGGAAGCTTGTCCTCAAAACCCTTGCATGAAAACGTTCATAACACCATTCCTCAGAAACATCCAGAAAGTGGAACCCACCAAACCCCCTCAAACAATGACAGATCAATAAAATGCTGCAGGGCTTAACACAATGTCTCGGCAACCAGAATGTGGAGCTAAACACAATGGTGTATGTTATCTATGGAAGGGATATAGTTTAAAAATAATATCCTATCTGAAATACAAAAGAAGAAACTCAAATATCATTTATACAAAACATCTAGTGCAGGACAGAGGCGGTTAGTGGTTGCCTGGGATGGAGAGAAAGAAGCCATGAGGAGGGCCTGCTACTGGGGACAGGGCTCCTCCTGGGACAAAGGAGACATGCTGGAGCCAAAGAAACTGAAGACAGCTGCATAACACTGTGAAAATATTAAAAACACTGGGATTTTTATTCTAATAGGGTACATTTTATAGTATGGAAATTATATTTCATTTAAAATTTGTTTTTTTTGTGTGTGTGTATAGGTGTTTTGCCTGCTTTGTGTGTCTGGTCTGTGCACCATGTATGTGCAGCGTTTTGCTGAGGCCAGAGTTACAGAAGACTGTGAGCCACCCATGCGTGTGGGCGCTGGGAATTGAACCTGGGTCCTCTGAAATGGCAGCCAGCACTTGTAACTACTGAGCCAATTTTCCAACCCAATAATTTAAGCCTTTTCAAAGCTACGGTAAGGTGAAAAGGATGGGGGGAAGTCCGTGTTTCATGAACTAGGAGAGTCATTTAACATGGCGGTAGATTGATTCTACAGACGGTAAGATATGCTAACGTTTCTCTTCTGGTCCAACGTCCAGGCTCCTTACAGAAGCAGCAGCACTTTGGTGGTAGCTGCTTCAGAGAGGGGACCCAGGCTGTTCCAGACTCAGTTGTCTCTCCTGGTTTAACTTGGAAGAAAACACCTAAACCTCATTTAAGAGCACTATGCACAGAATTCTACATAGATGCTGGTGTTTTTTAACGGATCAGTTCAAGAAAACAAGTTAAAACTCATGGGATTTCAGTGTACTTTTGGGGTAGACCGTCTACCTAGGCCAAGTAACTCCTGAAGCAAGTCACTGACTCCCATGGGGGTCATTGTGCTGAGGGTGTGGGTGGTTATGAGAAAATAAATCCCTTTATTGGGGAGTGGGGGGAGGTTGGGGGACTGGGACCACACACACACCCTTCAGCTTTGCCATCACCCTCTTGCCTAACACGAGCTAACAAGAGGGTTGAAGTGTGACTCATGAAACGCCATCGAATTTTGGCAAAGGCGTCTTTCACTGCTTATGAATGAACAACACGTTCGTTTTGAAAAGTAAAGACAAAAATTAAATGCAATTCATGGCTATCACACAGCCTGACTGAATCCTCACCCTGTAGTTCTAAGGTGGAGATGGATAGAGCCCAATCAGAAAACAAAATAAAACAAAAAAACAAAACCAAACCAAACAACAACAGACGTGTGCTCTTGTGGATGGGCACTGGGTATCTGAAACTGACAGTTCCTAAGATGCGTAACCTCTTTTTTGAGACACAATGAAGACTCAGGCATCTGTGCTTCCTCTACCAGTCCTTGGTAAGATCAGCTGTGGGATGAGCACGACTCAGTGACTAGCTTTCTGCATAAGGCACACTTAAGGACGGTTAGGGACAAGCAGCAGACCTCACGAAGGCTGTGGGAAGGAAGAACCCATGAGGACAGAACATACACCTATCCTTGGTTTTAGGAAGCCTTGCTCCTAAAGGTTAGGACCAGGGCTGCCACGTCTTGGGCATTGATAGCAACCCAATCCCGAACTTGAACAGGTAATATTCGAATAGGAACAGTGCCCATTCAGATTTCCTTCATAATTTCTATTTCCTAAATTAAACCCTTTTCAGGGGGTTTTCCTGTCTCTCTATTTCTGCCAGACAGTAACAGGAAAGCAGGGACCAGGCTGACTAGCAAAGAAGAGGAAGTGAACCCAGGGTGTGTCCGCAAGCTAGCTCGAGGCAACTCTGGAGTTCATTTTTGGTGTCTGAAGCTGAAGCTCATGTGTGTTCTTCCCACCAGCTTGTGGATGCTGAATACATCGCACTCGGCTCTGTGGCTACCTCACCTTACCCCTTGAGGCATCACTGCCATCTGTAGAGCTAATCTTTGCTGAGTAAGAGGTTGATATCTGAAGAGCAGACCAACACTGAGCATGCTGGTCTCATGGGCAGCCACCTCCTTCCTGTCCTTCCTCTCTTTCTTCCCCTCCTTTTCATTTTTAAAATGGATTTCCAGAGCCAGGTCCTAGTAGGCTGGCATCATATCATGAAGTCATATTCCCAACATGTGTTTCTCTTTTCTGTGTTCTTCAAACACAGGGGCAAGACCTGCCACCGGGTTTGCTCGCTTCTGCTCCTGAGATGGGTGTGAGACACAGTCTCAGTTTTGAGCTGGTTCTTTGTCAGTCAGTAAGACGCTGCAGTGGGTACCAGGTCATGACCTAGACATGCTTAGGTTTGTCTAGGGAACATTCAAATTACTAGTGAGCTAGGGACCTCTGGGACTCCCATTCCTCTTTCTCATAGTCATGTGAGTCTTGCTTCTGCTGTAGCCAGTGCTGTCCCCACGTCCACTCCCAGAGACAGTGAGCCACAGATGAGGCCATTAGATGCCTTTTACCCACAAAGCACAATGCTTTCAGGCTGGACAAAACCTCACCACCACATCTATGTCTTCTTCCCATTTGTTGGACCCTGGGAAAGAAACAAGCCCTGACATAGTTCTGTGTGCCAACAAGGCACTTCTGGATGGATCCCACATCTAAGATGGGTGATGAGCATTCTGTCGTGCACTGTGACAGACACAGGGTCCCCCCCCCCCCCCCCGAGTCTTCTATCGACAAGAAATACTTCTAAGATGCAGGAAAAGAACGTTTGTGAGGACCTACTCACTCCCAATTAATCAATTTGAAAGAGCTTCTTCATTTTCCTTTGCACTGAAGGCATAAAGAGCAAAGACGAGGTCGGTCTTCCAAAGCAGGTGGAAGAGAGGGGTGTGGCGGCAGCAGAGGAAAAGGGGCGGAGACCGAAAGTATCTGAACCCTACGTGTGCACTGCACTCAGCCAGCCCCTGCGCACTGAGCACTGGAATCCAGGTCAGATATAAAGGGCTTTCTAAGACTGAAGTGGCTGATTCTGAATCACACTGCAGCATCCTGCCTCCAAGGAAGAGACAGAAGAAATGTCACCAGATCATTTATGGTCACCTTTAAACTTGACACCTGGGCTGGCTGGTCTCATGTCAGCTGGACACACAAACTAGAGCTATCTGGAAGGAGGGACCCTTAATTGAGGAAATGCCTCCAGAAGATCTGGCTGGATGGTATTTTCTTAAATTAGTTATTGATGGAGGAGGGCCCATCCCATTGTGGGTGGTGTCACCCTCAGGGAGGTGGTCCTGGGTTCTAAAAGAAAGCAGGATGAGCAAACCACGAGGAGGAGCAAGCCAGTCAGCAGCGCCCTTCCACGGCTCTGCATCAGCTCCTGCCTCCAGGGTCCTGTCCTGTTTGAATTTCCTGTCCTGATTTTCTTTGATGATAAACAGAAACATGGATGTGTAAATGAAACAAACTCCTTCCTCCTCAAGTTGCTTTTTGGTCATGGTGTTTAGTCACAGCAATAAAACCCTAACTATGACAACATATAAGAATGATCTGAGAGTAATGCTTGGGGAGACAAAAAATTCAGGTAAAGGACTGGGAGAGCAGGTCATACGCTTGAACTTATGTAAATTCCCTACCTCCTGGCCCCTGTCCTGCACAGGACACGACTCACTGTCTGCTTCCGAGAATGATCCAGATTCGTCGCTGGAATTGGTTCCGTAAGACTGCTCACATTTAATTTGGGGTCGGACTTGGTTGTACATTCCATCTCCCATCAGGCCTGGTTCCTGATGTTCCGCGGCAAGGAATCTGGCTCCCTGGGAACAGGGTGAAGAGGAAAACTCGCAGAGAGGGAGGCTGCAGGGGGAGCCCCCGCTCCCGTCCTCTGCATAGGAATAGGAGGAGCAGGAGCTGGAGGTCCTGGTTCTGGTCTCTAGCGGAGGTGAGCGAGGACAGACTTTGATTGGCACCGGGCAGCTGGTGTTGGGCCGTATCCTTCCTGGCAAGTGGTCAGCCACCAGTCCGCTGTGGGTGTAGGCCTGGGAGCTGGGGAGGGACTGGCCAGCTCCCACCCATAGACTTTTTGGCACCGGCTCCGAAAGGTCTTTGTCCAAACTGCTCACCACAGAATATGAATGCACTGGAGTGTTCGGTTGGTCACACGTGCTTGCGGAGAAGATGACACTCCTGCGGTCCAGCTCTCCCTCCTGTTTACAGAGAGTCTCCGGCCCAGGCCCCCTGAGTGGCGACCCCATTGCAAAGTTGGATACATCCTTCTGGCCCACATGGGGCTGTCCGTAATTCCCTGCCAAAGGGGTGTAATCAGTTTTAAGGTCACCCTGAGAGATGCTCTTGTTAAAAGGGCATGCTGAACTCCTGACAAAGTGTTGCTGAGATGTACTGGGCAGGCCAGTTGACTCCACACCTTTTGTTATACCGAATAGAGACCGCAGACAGGAAGGCGAGGCCACACTCCTGGATCTGTCCAGGCAGGTGGCTCCAGTAGGGGTACCGGGGGTAGGGGCAGGGCTAGGCTGTTTTCGGTCCATCTCGACATCTCTTGGTCTGTCTTTGATGTCAGTTTCATCTCCTGACAGGCAGAGTGTGATGCTCTCCTCCTCGGTCTCCTCATTGGGTGGCTCACTTTTGATCTGTCCCATGGAGAGGCCCGGCTTGAGACTATTGCCAGGACTGTCTTCACTGAATGTGCTTGCAAACCCCGAGGTACCGTGTGAGGGTGCACTGTAGACATTCTTGGTACATGCAAGCTGGTACTTCTTATATCTAGGGTATTGTGTCAGTGCACCCTTTTCTGAGTTTTCCTTGGTGTCTGTGGGTACCTCAGACTCAGGGAGCAAGGCTTCTTCTTTCTCTGCTACTGGGATGGCAGTGGCCTCAAAGCTGATGGGGTCTGGGAGCATCTGGTCTGTGGTGCAAGCCATCCTAGCTGTCTCTGAGTCCATCGTCTCTTCTTCTTCCTCCTCTTCTCCGGCAGAGTTCCCATGGTCCTCTTGGGGGCGCTGGCACGCACTGTCCTTTCTGCACACAAACAGGCCATCCTCCCTGTTCAGGAGCTGAGTCTGCAGGAAGCTGAAGCAGGAGTCCTCCAGATTGTGCATGCGCAGGAACTCGGCACAGCGGATGACCTCACGGATGTTCTCTCTGCTGAGTAACAGCTTGGCAGTGTAGGCAAACTGTAGCAGTGGCCCAAAGCCCCTGGCCGTGACCTGCAAAACAAACAGGGAGATTGCCAACATTACCATCAGCACTGCTATTGTCCTGAATTTCTCAACCAAAGCAAGATAACCAGACAGTGCTAATGCCCTAGAATAAAAACTGCAAAGGAGCAGTTAATCTCATACTGGGTCAGCAAGGCTTCTGCTTCCAATAACCGGTGGCTGTCTCGTGCCTGCCACCTCCGTCCTTCATGGCACCAGTAGAATTGAGAATCGCCAAGGTCAAGTGGTGAGGCAAGATGACAAAGGGTTCACTGTTCACACTAATGAAATATCCTGGCAAAGATGCCGAGAACAATGGGAAGCCTATTAATTTCTGTCCCCGTCAGTCCTGTCGAGAGCCATTCTACACAAGAGGGGGTGCTGTGGATCTTCTTGCAGCTCTCGAGCCAGAGAAAGCATTATCATTTTCTTGTCAACCACAAAGATGGTAGGAAGGCCCTGTCAAAACTCAGTGTCTGTGGGGTTTTTTAATACACTGTTAAAAGAAACATTGAAAAATCCCTCTTTTGCTCAGCTCAACCATCACAGCTTTGATTTGGGATTGTCTACTTCTCTTCCTCCTCCTCCTCCTCCCCTTCCTCCTCCTCTTCCTCCTCTTCTTTTTCTTTTGTTTTTTCTTCTTTCTTTCTTTCTTTCTTTTTCTTTTTCTTTTTTTTTGAGAAAAGTGTCTCATTATGTAGCCCTGGCTGTCCTGAAACTCACTATGTAGACCAGACTGTCCTTAAACGCAACAGAGATCCACCTGTCTCTATCTCCCAAGTGCTGGGATTAAAGGCATGCACCACTGTGCCTGGCCTACTTGGGATTTTTAATCAGCATGCTATACCTGCTCTTATAATGACACCAAAGATGATGACGACTGTTAACAAGAAATTAACTCTTGGTTCAGAAAGAGTAAGGGTGAGAGTGTACAGATCTACACAGTCTGCTGGCACTTTGATAGCTGTAGCCTCCAAGTACAAAGGATACAGGTATTCCTTCCCTAATTATTAGCAGCAGCTTTGCCATGTAAATGTCTACAATCTTCTGCAGCTCAGCCTACTGTCTTGCTGCTTCTCCAGTGTATTTTATTGCATGAGAAGGTACTTACGTACAGCCTCCACACACATGTGTACACGGGCACACAGAATGACAACGACTTAGATAATTAAAAGTATGTTTGTTGCCTATGGCTAGATGCACTTTTATTTATTTATTTTTTTTTAAAGTTTGAAATATCTAAACTGTGGGACTCAGGGTGGGCTTCCTTCCCTGCATATACTATGCGATTTCCCATAGATCTTTATGAACACTGCTGCTGCTGATCCCAGGGGAAAGGGAGACAGATCTACAAATCATGTGAACACATCAAACAAGAGCAGCAGACCTGGGTGCCTGCTTCAGCTACAGTGGGAGTGATCAAAAAGTTCCGGCGGGGGAGTGAGTGGGAGGAAGACGGAGCGGAAAGCTGACTGGTTGACTTCTGCATGCCTTAAACTTCCTGCAGCACAGGAAGCCCAAGCTCATTAAAACACCTGTCTCCACTGCTCAAGATTCAACCCATTGTGTCTCCGAAACTCTTGCAGCCAGAGAGAGCAAAGGTCCTGGATTCTCCACTGAATGGGATCTTAAATTTGATATTGTGGAAGTACTTGATAAAAACGCAAATAGAAATAATCTGTCAGATAATGAATTCAGAGGAATTCAGCCATCAGTAACAAGCAGATTTGGAATAAAGACAAAGGGTTTGGATAAAAGGCAAGGAAGGGAGAAGCTAAATGGTTACTACTTTCAGATGACATGGTTTTTAACAATAGGTAACCCTGAAGAGTCCATCATTTATGATCATGAACTAAAAATAAAGTTATAAGACACAAAAATCAACACAGACAAGCGAGCAGCACTTCTATGTACTAGCAGTGAATTGTCCTAAAGTGGAAACCCCATTTACCATAGGGACACAAAACACGTAGAAATAAATCTAACCAATGATGCTAAAGATCTCTACAGTGAAAAATGATAAAACATTGAGGAAAGAAATTGGAGACATATAGACAAACAGAAGGATATTATGTGTTTGTGGGCTAGAAGAATTAATATCGTTAAGATGTTCTTATTGTCCAAGCAAATCTACATGCAATCCAATGTAACCCATACTGAAATATGAATATTATTTATAGGAGTCAAAGAATACCTTACAGTTTTGGTGATATATGCCTTACAGTTCTAGTTACTTGAAGAGCTAAGAGGGTTTAAAATTAGACAGAGGTCAGCCTGGGCAATATTCTCATATTCATTCTCATTCTCTCTCTTCTTCTCTCTTCTCTCTTCTCTCTTCTCTCTTCTTCTCTCTTCTCTCTTCTCTCTTCTCTCTTCTTCTCTCTTCTCTCTTCTCTCTTCTCTCTTCTCTCTTCTCTCTCTCTCTCTCTCTCTCTCTCTCTCTCTCTCTCTCTCTCTCTCTCTCTTCCTCTTCCTTTCCCCCTCACCCTCCCTCTCTTTCAAGATGGGTGTTCTCACTATATAGCCCAGGCTGTCTTTCAACTCTTAATTCTTCTGCTTCTGCCTCCCAGGTTCTAGAATTATATCAGTATGTCACAGAACATGGCCTGGCTCTGCTTCTTTTTACAAAAGCAGTATTTTTATCAGTTCTTTGAGAATTGCATACAATGTATTCTGATCATATTCACCTCCTCCACCAACTCCTCCTAGAGCAGTGCTTCTCAACCTTCCTGACGCTGCGGCCCTTTCCTTCAGCTCCTCACATTGTGCTGACCCCATCCATAACCTTACTTCATTGCTACTTCATAACTGTAATTTTGCTGTTGGTATGAATTGTAATGTAAATATCTGATATGCAGGATACCTGATATGTGACCCCAAAAGGACTGTGACCCACAGGCTGAGACTACTATCCTAGATCCTCCCCTACTAACTTTCTACCGACTCAATTTCTTGTTCTTCTCCACCCTACTCTTAAACTGCACCACCACTACTTCCTCCTTCTCCACCATCACCACCACTAACAACAACGACGACGACAACGATAACAACCACCACCACAACCACCACCACCACCACCACAACAACAATGTCCAATTTTTGTTGCCTTCAATGCAGAGCCTGCTATGAAGTATGGCTGACCTGTTAGTGACCATTAAAGAAGCCTAACTCTCTTTCTCTGAGTAGCCATCAAATACCAACAGTTCTACTCCTCACTGAGGTAGAACTTTGTGCCCACCTTCCCCTCCCATTCTTGGACATTGTCTGGTTTCATCTTGCCCAGGTTTTGTTCATGCTGTTATAAATGCTGTGAGTTCATATGTGCAATATCCTCTCTTGTGTCAGGAAAACACTATCTCCTTGAAGTCATCTATTACCTGGGGGCTCTTCCCACCCCATGTTCCATGAAGATCCTTAATCCCTGGAAGTTGTAAGGTTTTCCTCACCAGGTTGCTTTTGGTCATGGTTTTAATCACAGCAATAGAAACCTAACTGGAACATAGGGTAACTCCATTTAAACTTTTAATGTATGCATATTTATATATTTTAAGGAGCTCCTATGGCAATAGATGGCTTTTTAAAATCTGGCTATGCCTCTTAATTATTATTTTTCTTTTGGAATGTGTTGTGAGTGACAAGCAACTGCCATCTTGGGGCATTCAGATGTGTTCCCTTGAAAGATTTCATTTCAGCTAAGCTTGTTGGTGGTTTATACCCCAGCATAGCAAGGAGATTCTTGCTACATCCAACTGCTTCCTCCCATCTGGTGACTCTGCATGTGGCTTTGGGGAAGGGTTAGAGTGTGTGTTTGTGTGAGTGTGTGTATAGTATATATAGAAGTAGAAAGTGTATATATATATATATATATATATATATATATATATATATATATTATATAAAAAGCATGTATATTCTCTGTATCTCTGACTACATGTATATATACTTATTATATATCAATCAAGAAAGACTAGATAGGGCTACAGGAAGCCCACACCACTGCTGGATAAGGCTTTTCAGGTACAGCTTGTGGGGATCCCCTCACTCCTCTCACTTATACTCTGTAAGGAAGCCATAAACTCATTGGTTCTTTAGAGGGAACTTCAGGGGAATCATGTTTCAGTTGGTCATTAGGACTCTGGGAAGAGGACTACATGTTGCTTTATGTCTCTCCCTGGGCAACAGTATGGAACCACAAAAGATCCCAAATAACTAAAGAAATCTATAAGAAAAGTAACAAAGCAAGAAGCATTGTACTACCCCCTTTACAGATATAACGTAAGCTGCATTAACCCAAGCAGCATTGTCATGGTATTATATAGAACCCAGACCAGGAGAGTGGAATAGAGAGCCCAGAAATAAACCCATACATTTACAGACAGTGGGTCTGACAAAGGTGCTAAGAACATACAACAGGGAAAGAAATCACTTCTGTAAATGCTACTGGGAAAACTGTCTGACTTTACAGCATGAAAACAGATCTTGTCTCTCTCCAGATACAAATATCCACTCAAAGTGTATGAAAGACTCAAACGTGGGATCTCAGAGTACAACGGAAGCACGGGAGTAAGCATGGAATTCCATCATGCTGGTCTGGACTATGAAGGTTCTGGATATTGGATTTATACCTCATTTTGAGGTATGAAGAAACAAAAACAAAACTAGACAAAGGGGCTTATATCAGAATAAAAACAGGTTCTACTTAGCAAAGAAATTACGGAGTGCAGAGAGATTTGGGAATATATCTGCAAGTCCTACATTTACTAAGAGTCAAATGGGAAAGATAATGATGAGAGGGCAGCTATGACCTTTAACCTCAGCACTCCAGGGGCAGGCAGATCTATGTGACTTGAGGCCAGCTTGGTCTCCATAAGGAGCTCTATGCTAGCTAGGGCTACATAGTGAGAGCCTGTCTCAAAAAATTATAAAAAACCCAATAGGATTGCTGTTATTAGAAGAGTAAAGCTTAGTATGTGTTGGTGAGGTCGCAGAGAAGAGGAACCATTGAGAATTCCCTATAAAATTAAAAACGAAACCCCACTGCTGGGCGTATTTCCAAAGGAAATAAATATGGTATATCTGTACCCATGTACTTAATGCAGCATAATTCTCAGTAGCTAACTCTCTATAATAAAGGAAGCATAGGCTATGTACACAGTTGAAGACAGTATAGCATAAAATGCACAAAACCTATTATTTGTAACTACATAAATGGTCACATAGGACATTTTACAAGTAAAATAAGGAAGGCATGGAGAGACATGATTGCATTAGTTTACTCATATGTACAGTCAATCATAGATTTCATAGGCACAGAAAAGAAAATGTGGATGAGGAGGCTAGGAGGATATAAGGAATTGGAACACGGTGGTCAAAGAACCCACAACTATTAAAAAAAAAGTTCATCTGAGAGCCACCACACAGTGAGTAGTTAGTGACAATATGGAATATTCCTGAAAACTGACAAGAAAGCATACGTGTTCTTATCACAGTCTGATAACTAATGTATTTGTTAGATAGCTTGACTTATCCATCCAAGTGTGGCCATGCTTCAAAACAGTATTTTATACACGAGACAGCCATACAAATTAATGTGCCTATTAAAATAAAAAAGACTGAACAGAGATTGGCTTATAAATTATAATCCAAGGCCAAGACAGAGGAAAGTCTGTCTGCACCAGAAAATTTCACAAGAGCCAACATCTAACTTTTCTTCCACATGCAGATGAATCCCGCTTTGCCACATACAACTGTACTCCTATATGCAAGGCTTTGTCTAAGGGGTCACAGCCACTGCTGTGAAGCAACTAATGGACCAGTTCTGTGCTGGCTTGTAAACCTCGTACCCAGGGAAACTGAGAAGCAGGGAGGTAAAGGAACTCATGCAAAGTTGTACAATCCAGTAGGTAAGCAGGCAGGATGTAAACCCAGGCAGGATGCACTCAGGGCTGAGAGCGATGGACAAGCACATGGCTGTGACCTTTAGTTGAGATGTGTAGAGGAGGTACAAAGGATGAAAAGTTAATTACTGAGTAAGAGTGTATGCAAGTCAACTCCAGAAGTGCCATCGTGAGGGTACGTGAACAGCTGTCAGCTGAGAAATCCAGACATACGCGTGACAAGACACAGCTGGTCTGCTGGTCCCTGGAACACATGCACTGGGACACTAGGATGCTGTTAGTCTGTTTGTGCTGTGGGTCTAGGTTGCATTCATACGATGTACACATTTACAACTGCCAATGGAGAAACCCCAGACAATGGTAACAGGTCCAAATGTATACTACACCCCCCCCACTCACCCAAGTGTCCATCACACATTTTGGATAATGCTAAACCCAGCAATTACTGGATTGTCTACATACTGGATTAGCCTCCGTGTCTCCAAAGATGCCTACACAATCTGCCTCTTTTGGGGAACCACTTAAATCCATTCATTGTATCAGATGGCAACTATCCAGGTAGCAAGGTGAAGCCATACATCATAAAGCTGTGAGCACATCTACACTGATATTTACTCTTTGTTCTTAAGGAGCAAGTCTCTGACAATGGGGGGGAAAAGGGAGGGAGGCAGAGAATCATCCACCACACCAATGACCCATAAAATTATATTTAAAATAGTAATGATCATCAAGTAGAACGAAGTGGTCAGAAATAGAGAACTAGTCCCGTTCCACTGCTGTTAATAAGCCCTGTGCCATCGCTGTGAAGGAAGTGGACATATCTAGGTTAAAGCCCACTGGCCATTTAGGAATGTCCTAAAGGCATGGTAAACAGTACTAGGTAAGTACAATATTAGGAAGAACTTGGAATAACAGGCCTGCCTTTGAATGGCATACTCTGAACGGATGCCTTTGAAGAGCACCTTTTCATCAGGCTTAACTACGTTGCTATCTGGCCCTGGAATACACAGCACATACTATGCCGATGGTACTAGGAGCAGATAGGGCGTTCTGTGTGGGACTGAGACCAGGAAGGTTGTAGGAACTAATATTTTCCTGCTTTCTGTATCCTGCTGACTACTGACCTTAGCCAGTAATTGGTACACATGAGGCAGTAGCACCAACCTGTAAATATTAGCTCTCAAAGTTGTATGACCAGGCCACCAAACTCATAGTGACATGAACCAACACACTGACAATGACATATTAGAATACTGACCCTTAACCCTTTATTCCTTGGGGTTCTGACTTATTATTTCTATTCAGTTAACAAAAGGAAGGCTACTAAAAGGCTAATAAAAATTCAACTAACAGAACATGGAGTTGGTGCAATTTGAAGGATGGTGAGTTCATTTCTTCTCAAGGAACCCATTTTGCTATTGGTGAAGCATATGATAAGAAACACAGTTGGCCTTAAACATATGTAAAAATGGGGGTCCGATGATCCCCATTTATGAGGATAAGTAACTGTTTTCAGATTGTATTTAAGGTGTCTTCCATAGGAGATAATTTTTCATGTCTGGTATCATAAGCCTTTGCTGGGACTGTGATAAGTGTGTGTGTATGTGTGTAATCTACTACTGTTGTTTTACTAAGTGGACATATTATCAGACTGCCTTCTAAATGTTTATCGTCAGAGAAGTATCTTTTATCAGTGAGCAGCAAAGTAAAGACTCATAACTGATTGTAGTAAGTATGAGTACTTAGCCCTCAACGAGATATTCACATCAACCCATCCCAAGGCTCAGCGAGCATCATTGGAGAGGGAGAAAAAAATGGTGAGGAATCCTGTAAAATGCTGTCTTCTGGTCACGAGATGGCCACTGCACTCATGAACTCACAGAAGGTGGATTTACACAAGACCTATAGGAGATCAAGTGGGTCAGAAATTCTAGTATGGATGGAGGTAGGGGTCATGAGGCTCCACCCACAGTGGGGGAGTCATTGGTAACTGATGTCTGCTGGGAAAAGGGGAGTCACTTTTTTGGAGGTGTGGCCATTAGTATGATTCTCATGCTCCTGTGGATGTGGGCAGACTCCATATCCACAGCATAGATATGCTTCTGGACTTCTTAAACTCAGGATGCTGACCACTCCTGTAGGATGTATTTTCTTAGCAAAACCCTTGTCAAGTAAAGCAAGGCTGGTGACTACTCACTTTCTATCGCCATAGTACAACTTTCTATTCTGCAAGACAAAAGCTGTTTTACCCCAGGCATAACTGCCATCTTTGTGGTCTGGGTTGTTTATTGCTAATGTCTGTCTTGACTTTTTTTTGTCTCTAATACCTATTTACTCAGTTAAAACTAACTTGCCTAGACAAAAATGTAAAAGAAGTATATACGTTTAAAAAAGTCTCTAGAAAATCATGAAAAATGAAGTGTAATCTTAATTATTTTCCGTTAGTTTAAAAGCAGACTAAGTTCCTCTTTTAAGACCACTCATTCAGGGCTGGGGCTCAGCTCAGTGACAGAGCATTTGCTCACTATGTATAATTACCCCTGACACCACAAAACAAAAAGAGATAACGCATCAATTTTCTACAAATGATAGTATCATTTTTTATTTTATTAAAACATTAGTGCCTAAACTAATGGGTTTAGTTGTATATAATGGGTTTAGTTGTCATACCTTCATATATTCTTTCTTTTTTAAAAGTTTATTTATTCATTTTACATAATATGGGTATTTTGCCTGCATGTAAATTTGCGCTCCATTCACCTGTAATACCTATGGAGGCCAGAAGAGGGCATCTGATCCACTGGGATGTGGGGCGGGCACAGGTGCTGGGAATCAGATTTGGATCTTCTGGAAGAGCATCCAGGACTCTTATCTGTTGTTCCATCTCTCTAGCTCCTTTGTCTGTCTGTCTGTCTGTCTGTCTGTCTGTCTGTCTGACAGCATTTCTTTGTTAGCCCTTGGCTGTCATGGAACACACTTTGTAGACTAGGCTGGCCTTGAACTCATAGACACCTTTCTGCCTGAACCTGTGGAGTGCTGGGATTAAAGGCATGCACCACCATACCCGACTCTTTTGTCTTTCTTTCTTTTCTCCCCCCCCCCTTCCCTTCTCCTGCTTGTTCCAGCACTGCTTGCTCCAGCCCAAAGGTTTATTTATTTATTATATGTGAGTACACTGTAGCTGTCTTCAGACACTCACTAAGAGGGAATCATATCTCATTATAGATGGTTGTGAGCCACCATATGGTTGCTGGGATTTGAACTCAGGACCTCTAAAGAGTAGTCAGTGCTCTTAACCACTGAGCCATCTCACCAGCCCTCCTTTGTCTTTATTAATTAATTCTCTTCTTCCACTCCTGTTCCCATACCCCTCCTGCTTGTGCCTTTCTTTTCTACATGTCACACGTGTTTCATGATCTTATCTACTTACCCCCCCCCCCCCACACAATTAAAATAAGATTTGGCAAATGAGATAGCATGTGGTGTTTGCATTTCTGAATTTGGGTCACCTTACTGTAACAATTCCAAGTTCTATCTGCTTTCCTGTAAACTTCATTTTTTTATGGCTGCATCACATTCCATTGTTTATATATACCACCTCTTTATCCATTCATCTGTTGATGGGCATGTTGGCTGGTTCCATTTCACTGCTATGGTGATTCATGCAGCAACAAACATGGATGTGGTAGGGTATAAAATGACAGGACACATTGTCTTTAAGGAATATTCCAAGAGTGGTTTAGCTGGGTCATATGGCAGTTCTATTTTTTCAGGTTTTTAAAGATGTGTTCATGTTGATGTCCATGGTGGCTGCACCAAGTTACACGTCTATGGCCTCAACAACATTTCCTGTCATTTGTCACACCTAATCTTAATTTTCTGTTAATACTTGTCACATTTTCTCCCTAACACATTATGCTATACAAGTACAAAACACTGAGGTTGTATGTGTTAGACTAATTAACCTTGCTACCAGAATGAATTTATTAAGGCAATCAACCTTCTGATCATTTTAGTTTAATTTAGGCAAAGTATAGTGGCTTGAATGAAAATGTCCCCCATAGGCTTCTGTATATGAATGCTTGGTCCCTAATTGGCAGAACTATTTTCAAAAGAATTACAAGGTGTGGCCTTACTGGAGAAGGTGTGGTTGGCATTTAGGTTTTTATTTTTTCCCAATCTGCTTTTATACCATTTTAATTACATGCAAATATAAAGGTCAGTTCTAGGTTGAGGAACTAGCAATACAATAGATGCAAAAAGTCAAGGAACAAGCAAGACAATAAACACAAATAATCAAAGAACAAGCAAGGCAATAAACAAAATTCCATAAACACTCCTGTGATCACTATTTCTAAGGGCTTATCAGGATGGCCAAAGTATCTGAGCCTTCTTCCCTGTCCTAGCCCAAAGTCATTTTCATGTCTGAAGCCTACTTCCTTGTTCTAGCTTAAGATTTATATTCCCACCTATAATTACTAATGTCAGATTCCTGCCTGAAGCCCATTTCCTTATCCTTGGCCAATGTCAGATTCCTGCCAAGCAGCCCCAAAAAGCTCTCCACATTTCCCCCTTTTTTATTTCATAAACAAGACTGAGTCTGTCTTAGGTCGTTCTGACAAGAATGCCTTCCTCACCCGTCAGGAAACATGCATTATCAAAAGCAATGTATTCTGTCTTATGACTTTATGCAGAATTTTACCCGTCCTTGGCTTGTCAGCCTGTTAAATTAATAACTCTGTCTGGGGATGGCATTTAGGTTTTAAAAGCCCACACCTTTTCTTTCTCTCCCTCTCCCTCTTCTTTCTTTCTGATTCTAACTTGAGGGTCAGGATACAAGCTGTCAGCTACTGCCATAGCATCATGCCTGCCTGTCTGCTGTCATGCTTCCTGCTGCTATAGTCATGGACTTGCCCTTTGAAACTGTAAGCAAAGCCCTAAAATGTTTTTTTTTTTTTTTTTTTTTTAATAAGTTGCTTTAGTCATTCTTTTCACAGGAACAGAAAAATAACTAAGATAGAACTGGTACCAGGGACTAGGGCATTGCTGTGACAAGCCTGGTGATACTGTTTTGGGGAATGTGTAAGATTCTGAGGCTTTAGACTGGAAAAGCATTTAAATGCTGTAAGTGGGGCTTAATGGACCATCCTCATAGGAGCTTGGAAGATAGTAATGCTGAGAGCAATGTGGCAGAGACAATATTAGCAACCAGGCTAGAGACTATTCTTGTGGCAGTTTGGTAAAGAATGTGGCTGCCTTTTATTTCTGTCCTAAGAATCTACCTGAGGCTAATTATAAGAATTTTGGATTAATGGTGTTGGCAGAAGAGATTTCAACACAACCTATGATTGATTGTGTCTGTAGTAAAAAATAGCAAGAAGGGCAAAAATACAAAATATACAGTTTGAGGAGAAAAAGAACACAAGGAAATGAATGTAATGTTGGAGCCACATCTTATGCTCAAAGAGATGAGAAACTTAAAGAAAAGCCTGACTTGGAGCCTGGCTTCCTGAGTTGGCCTCACATTCCTGGACTCAAGTGATACATTTGTCTTAGCCCCCCATCCCCACCCCCCAAGTAGCTGGGACTACAGATGTGTGCCACTAAGACTTAACTAAACTATTTTAATTTTAAGACAAGGTCTCATATATCCCAGGCTGGGCTCAAACTTTCTATGTAGCTAAGAATAACCTGATCTTCCTGTCCCCAACTCCTGAGTGTTAGTATTCAAAGTGTCCTAACCACATGTCCAGTTATATCCATGTATGAAGGTAGGGAGGCTGTTCTTGTCTGAACTGGTTTGGGGTGCATGGGCAATAAGGTATGCAGTATCTTCTAAGTGAATTTTTAGGGAGACACCTCTACTTACAATCTTATGCCTAAGCATAATTGTGCATTATGGGAAGGGAATGTTAAAAACAGGTATAAGCTACAATGTAGGTGCTGGGATGGTAACACAGGTCTCTGGAAGAGAAGCCAGTACTCTTAACCACTGAGCTTTCCCTTCAGTCCCACTGTCACTCTGGACATCCTATCTGATCTGTTCTTTTGCAGTTAACTTGCTACTTCTGTAACTTTTGTGGACCTTTACTTCACTTCTGATTAATAAGCCAAGAACTTGGAAACAGCTGATACAGACTCTCACCACAAGTAACTTTTATCTTTATGGTGCCAAGGCTGGGTACTATAAGTTCATTACATGTTTTTTACTGCCTGACTTCTGGATCCTGCCAATAAGGAAGCATGAAAGGCATGGTTCCTTGTCTCCTGTTCTCTCCTTCACTCTGTTGATGTGTTCTGGAGGAGCTCACTGATGAGCTGTCTGAAGGGAGCTGTTTTCCCCCCAGGTTTATTCCTGAGCCCCCCATCTCTGCTCATGGGTGCCTTTCCTCTCCTCTAGATGTAGGACTGGTAGATGCTTTCTGAAGTAGATGCTTTTCATTCCCTTGTGTTCTTTTTCTCCTCAAACTGTGTATTTTGTATTTTTGCCCTTCTTGCTACTTTTCACTGTAGACACAGTCAATCATAGGTTGTGTTGAAATCTCCTCTGTCAACACCATAACTGGAAATCAACAATAATAATAACTGGACCAACAATCTCTCTTTTTTATTCTTATTTTCCAACACATGTGCAAACAATTTCTTAGACCCTCAGTTTAAAGAAAAAAAAACCTTGTTATTATTTTCAATTTTCCTGACTCAATCTTCCATTTTTTCTGGTAAGAAGACTGAGGCCAGCAGGGACTTACTAAAGTCACATGACTACTAAAGTCACCTTGCTACTAAGGCCACATGGCTTAATTTAAGCTTTCTGACTGTAGAGCTCAACTTCCAAGCTCTTTTTTTTTTTTTTTTTTTTTTTTACTTTTTTAAAAAACACTGAAATGAGATGGACTAGAAATCTTATTTAATGTGGAAACATGTTATTGTAAGTATCCTTATATTCTCCACAGCATTCAGTTGTATTTAGGTCTATTTAAAAGATGTTTGGCCAACTGGATGTGGTACCTCTTTGGGTATGAACAAGGGTAAATTTCATACTTGGTTTTATTGTTATTTTCATGATTCAGATTTTGGACCTGTTTCCTAGACTGGAGGTAACTGCTATGCTTCTCTCTTGCCCAATGAAACTCTTAAATTTTTTTTACAGAATTACTCTTTGACAATTTCATGCATGCATATGTTTTGATCAAATCCATACTCATTACCCTTTCTTATCCTCTTCTTAACTGACTGAGCCCCTTCCTTCCTCTTTCCAGTGAGTACCTTTTCATTTTCATGTCTCTCTGGGACCTACTGGGTTTAATAGGTGTGCTTGGATGCTGAATGGGTGGGTTATTTACGGGAGCACAGTTAGATGCCCTCTTCTCACCCAGAGAGCCTATAGGAAATCTGCAGGTTCAGTTCAACACCAGACTTTAGAATCTGGAAGATGTTTGTTATAATTAACTTGATAGGATCTAAAATTACCAAAGAAACAAGGGCATGCCTGTGAAGGATTCTCTTAGGTTGTGACCCACCCTAAAGGTAGAAATACCATTCTATAAGCTGGGTGCCCAGAAATGCATAAAAAGGGAAAGTGAACTGAGTGCAAGCATTCCCCTCTCTGTGGTTCTTTACTGAAGATGCAACATGACCAGCTGCATCCTCAGGCCCTGACTACCAGGACCTCTCTGCCATTATGGACTGTACCTTTGAACTGTGCATCAAATCAATCAAACTTTTTCTCCCTTGAGCTACCTTTGTCAGGGCGCTATATCACAGCAGCAGGAAAAGTAACAAAGACAATGTCAAAGAACACATGGCGTTTTGGTAGAGAGGTCTGTTATCAGTGCTTTGCTCCAGGTTAGAAAAGCAGCCTGCAAAAGCTGGTGTCCAGAGGGAGCTTTAAGTGCATCCTCTGTCAGTGTTGGTTGGCTCAGCACCATCACAGGGTTTCATCAATTTCTGTATTTCTTTGGGCATTTCATGGCTAGGGAAGCAAGCATGCATTGTCATCTTTCCTGACAACTGTCAATGTCTTGGGCTGAGGATCCTTCACCTCAACTGGGCAACTTTACTCCTTAGCTCACCCCTCACGTAAGGCACTTGCTATTTTCTCTTTCAGGTAAAGACAGTTTCATTTCCCCAAGTAAGTGACTAGCAAAAGTTTTATCAGCTATAAATATATTCATATTTACCCTAACAGCATACAATGAAAATAGAAGCTCTCCCTTCTGAACGATTATGCAAGGGAGTTCATGGAACAATTTTTAGAATGCGATTTCAGTATAAGTACCCAGCCTAAAATAGAAATAAAATAGTAGCATTTTACACTTTGCAGTGTAAAATGAAAACGAGAAGCTCCCACTCACTAGGAAATGAAGTAGTAAAACGTGCACGAGGGTTTATAGTTTCATTTGAAAAAACCACCCCCAAGGATCTATTTTTTAAAAGATATTTTTAAAAAAATTATCTCATTTCCATGCTGACTGACCTTCTCCCCACTCAGAAACCTAGTGTTCTCCATAGACTAGAACTTTCTGGAATCAAGGGCTGTTTTTACCCATCAACCCCTCTAATCATTTCAAACTGTCAATCACTTGATCATTGCTCAGAAAATACTAAACACGTTGAGCAGCCCCAGTGAGGATGGGCAGAGTTCCTCATTAGAGTCCTTTACATTAGGCTGGAAACACCACCCCTGAAATTGACCCAGTTCTGAGTCTTCTGCTACCTCCTCCATTGTCTTCTTATCAGGAACTGTGGCCTGAGCCAGGATGGCCACCATCTGCTGTAGAGCGTAGACTGGCATCTTGCCCACTGTCAATCTTTTTTTTTTTTTTTTTTTTTTTTTTGAGAAATATGGGTGAAGATTTATTACCCACAATTAACATCTCTCAGTCTTGTGCTTCTCGGTGTGTGTTGCTGCTCAACCATGTGCTCATCATAACCTCTCACAAGAAAAATTTTGACCTAAGAGTATATGATACATTTGTCTAGATATTCCAGAAACATTCCTATTACAGAAACAGGTTTTTGAAGATTCACCCCCACCCTTAAAAAACTACCAAAATTTCTGATTTCAAGTTTTCAGATGATATTCTAGGCTCTATAATTCCTCAAAGATTTAGACAAAGACATGTTGTAAGACAGTCATGTCTAGTTCCTTTCTGTAGTTTGGTGTTTAATTCATCTAGATTGGGGGTGTAGGAGCTTTCTTATTGTCTGTGGATCTAGGGTTTCTAGGCCGTATCCTTCCCTTACTTTTTGGTCTAATGGTTACTTTCCTTAACAGATATGAGAAGTTAATTCTGGACTCTCTGCTACTCTAAGCACCACAGTCTGAATTAAACAGAAATAATTACCATTCTTTGTAGAAACAAGATATTTATTTGTCTGAACTTTGTTGTGGGTGTTCCTAGCCCTCCAGAACCTTATTTCCTTATATATGTATAATACCATTATGTTCTTTAAAAACACTTTCAAAATGTCTTGAATCCTAAACTATAAAACTTAAATATGTAAGGGATCCTTCAGGACACTGGGTTTGGTAAGAATTTCTTGGACATGACATCAGAGCAGAGAAAGCAAAGCAAAATAGTCCCTATTCAAGGGAGACTGCCTTAAGAACACTGTCCATTAAAACGCACAACTGACAAAGTGCAAGTTGATGTAAAGAGTAGGGGAAAATCTATGAAAATCATTTACCTGAGATGGGGTTGTTCACACTATGAAGGAGTTCCTAGAAGTCAACAACAACAACAACAACAACAATCCCTCAGTAATCTGATTTAAAATGAAGACTTCAAATTGGCACTTCTTCAAAGATAGACAAATACCCAACAAGCATATGG